>NC_092712.1:183358561-183668715 GCF_047496885.1 Scyliorhinus torazame
CTTCAGATGGGAATGAATTTTAAGTTTGTATTCAGTTACAGCATTTCGAAAAAGCTCTCTCAGCAGTACAATGACATCAATTGTGTCATTATGTACTTGCGTGGCCAAAACTGGATGAATATTTAGCAGGGGTGCTCCTTTAATTTTAAACCCCTGTTCAAATATGCCTCCTGCACACGGCCACCTACAAACTGTTAAAACCAAGACCCAATGCGCAGTTTTCTACTTTGGTTGTGGCTCTGAATCATTTTCTGTAATCAATCACTCCATGATTTTTCTTGGCTTCACATCACCTAATCACAACTTCTCGACTGACCTTGCTTCTCCTTCCCTTTTACTGTTTCCATTGGCACTGCTCTCCTACTCCATTTTAGTTTCTCAATAATTATTAAAGGTATCTCATGTTCAATTGTTGCAGAAAGCCATATTTGTAACAATAAATATTTGAGTGTAAACTAGGTCAAAAGCACTATGATCATTGGATAAATGTTTATCTGTAAAAACAAATATCATAAAGCGCACGATGTGAAATAAAATAAAACAAATGGGATGGTGAATTTGACAGCCATAAACCATGACCAAACATTGTTTCTTCTATGTTTGTAAGTGTGTAGCATTGTTATGTTTAAGGATAAAATAAATCGGAAGAGGTTGTTGGGCAAAATCTATAAATCTAATGATATTTCAATGAAGCTCAGGAGGATCTATAATCATTACAAGGCATGTTTACTTACATGTAATAATCCTTCTTTCTGCAATGAAAAATATTGTACTCAATCCCTGTTAAATTACCTCCTTGTCAATTGAGATTTTGGGCAGGATTTCTGCAGAATTGGGAAATCTCCATGGACCTTTAAAAATGGTGGGCTGGGCCCAGATATGAAAGGCTTGCTCCCATTTCCACCAGAACCAATTTTTGCCATTAGAGAAAGGGGGCAGAGCGGGAGGTGATTCACACAGGAGAGAAATCTACACTTAGCAGGGCCATTGGAACTCAGTGCTAAGTCCAAACAGGCCCTATTTTGGCTGTTGCCAGGACTTCAACCTGCAGTACAGGAGTCATGACTTGATGGAGCAGTCAGAAACACTCTTGAAGATTGGATAAGGTCTGTATAACTGTTATGACCTGAAGTTTTTTTAAATCCCCTACTCATTAAACTTAAAAAAAGGCTGTACATGTCACTCAAAAAAACCCTCTGCTGGACTGCTTTGATTGACAGGACTACTGCTGTTGGTTCAAAAAAGTAGTAGCAACTGGTCCTCCAATTTCAATGGAACTCTTTGTCGATATTTCGCCAAGGGTTACTATTATGTCATTATCAATACTAGGCTTAGTTTCAAATGCTCAGGGTCCTGAGTTCACAGTTTGATTGATAGTTTAAAGAGCCTATTAAAGAATTAACTCTCTTTGATATGGGATCTGAAGAAAAAGTTGATTGTTTTTATAAACTATTAAGCGCTTGAGGATACTTAAAAGCGCTTGAATGGGTTTTGTGAGTGAGTGTTTGTTTCTCAAGTGTGTATGAATGAGAGATTTATTAGATTGTTAGAAGCTTTCTTTTTCATTTTCACATGGCACCTGAGTTCTTCCCATGGTGGTTTTTGGATGAATGATTATGGAGTTGACACGGAGGGTATGAGGAGCCATGGGGGTGGGTGAGGGGCATGAACTGCCATTAAAGTGACATAGAGGTATGAGGGACCACAGGCCTGTAAGGAGGTAATGGGGTGTGAGAGGATAGGGCAATGGGGTCTAACAATACCTAAAACAACTGGGACTAGGTCTCAGAGAACTAAGATGTGCCTTGTAACCCATCCGCTTTGACATTTGCACGCACCCATGGCTGCCTAAGCTCTGCTACTTGGGTTTGTGGGCCCAACTCTATCTTGCATTACCCGCCCACTGCTAGGGCATAAATCGTGTGTCGCAGGATACCTTTTATCGAAGTGGGCCTAGCAAAAAGCTACCCAACTTAGTAGCCAAAATCTGGCCTTTGCGCTGTAGTGGTGGAGCATGTGCTGCTGGCTAAAACACTGATGTAAAAAGAATGAAAAGCCTCACATTTCATGAAATCTGAAGCTTGACTATATTTTGAATTAAACATGGGACACAGTGAAACTGCATGTGAACAAAAGTGAAGTTAACCAAAACTAATTTCTGTCTATGAAGAATGTTTATATGTAACATTAAATTTATAGAACTATCACTGATATTGTGAAACTATATAGCAACAGATACCAACATGAATTATTTGTCTTTCTGCAACTATGATGGAAAGTAAAGTAGCACACAAAGTCAAACAGAAAATGGTGGAAATACTCAGTAGATCAGGCTGCATTTATAGAGAGAGACAAACAAAGTTAATATTTCAGATGAAGACTTTTCATCAACTCTGATTTTCTAATCTCACCGATCAAACTTTGGAATCTTGGGCTAAATTCTCCGCCTCCGGTAGCGGAGTTCCCAGTGAGGCAGAGAATCCAGCGTTGGGAAGAGGCGCCAATCTGTTTCCGATGCTCCGGACCCCTACTGGCGTGGGGTTTAAGGTTTGCGCCCGAGAGCCAGCGGGAGGATCCAAATGGGTCTTAATGACCTATTTGCATCCACTTAGCGGGCTGGCCACAATATTTTCTGGAACCGCGCGATTCTCCAGTCCTCTGGACCGGGAATCACCCAGGCCAGAATGATTACAGGGGCGAGATTCTCCGACCCCCCCCGTCGGGTCGGAGAATCGCCGGGTGCTGGGATGAATCCCGCCCCCACCAGTTGCCGAAGTCTCCGGCATCGGATATTCGGCGGGGGCGGGAATCGCGTCGCGCCGGTTGGCGGGCCCCCCCGCGCGATTCTCCGGCCCGGATGGGCCGAAGTCCCGCCGCTAAAATGCCTGTCCCATCGGCGTGGATTAAACGACCAACCTTACCGGCGGGACAAGGCGGCGCGGGCGGGCTCCGGGGTCCTGGGGGGGGGGTGCAGGGCAATCTGGCCCCGGGGGGTGCCCCCACGGTGGCCTGGCCCGCGATCGGGGCCCACCGATCCGTGGGCGGGCCTGTGCCGTGGGGGCACTCTTTCCCTTCCGCCTCCACCACGGTCTCCACCATGGCGGAGGCAGAAGAGACTCCCTCCACTGCGCATGCGCGGGAATGCTGTCAGCGGCCGCTGACACTCCCGCGCATGCGCCACCCGGAGATGTCATTTCCGCGGCAGCTGGCGGGGCACCAAAGGCCTTTTCCGCCAGCTGGCGGGGCGGAAATTCGTCCGGCGCCGACCTAGCCCCTTAAGGTTGGGGCTCGGCCCCCAAAGATGTGGAGCATTCCGCACCTTTGGGTCGGCACGATGCCCGTCTAATTTGCGCCGTTTTGGGCGCCAGTCAGCGGACATCGCGCCGTTTCCGGAGAATTTCGCCCCAGGTATGGACAAGAGCAGCCCTGATGTGGTGAACTTCATGATGGGCCAAGGGGTTAACTCATTAAGGGAGTTTCCCCCAATGTCCATCCGAGATCCACCCTCCCCGTACAATGCAAGACCTACCGACCCCAGCGGACCCCCCCCCCCCCCACACCCTCCACCAGACCCACTAAATATAGAGACCCCCGCAGACCCCAAAAATTAGGCCGCTGACAGGTGGACCCTCAGAAATTGACAGCACTTAACTCTGTTCGAAGTGTTTGATGTTTGTAAACATTGTGATTGGAGCACTTTAGAGTTACTCAACCGTAAAGAAGGATGACTGAATGAAAGCTAACAGCTGTGTGTGTGTGGAAGCTGTCACTCAGATCCTTGTAAGGGAAATGAATGGATGAACCTCCAAATGCCATATCCTGCCAACAGTATCATCATCCTCACACATTTCTTACTTCCGCACACTCCCATCGACAGATCTATCAACAGTCTCTTTCTTAAAAATAAATTTAGAGTACCCAATTCATTTTTTCCAATCAAGGGGCAATTCAGCATGGCTAATCCACCTACCCTGCTTATCTTTAAGTTGTGGGGATGAAACCCACGCAAACACAGGGAGAATGTGGAAAACAGTCTCTAACCATCGGGATTATCCTAACACCCATATGCTCCACCTCACCCTCACACACCAACCACTTCTGTAAGCTTCACAGCTTTTGTACACTATTATATTCAATTATGACAAGTACATCACCCAAACACATTTCAACATTCAAACACTTTTCCCTCTTTCTTTCAGGAACAAGCTGGTGCAGAACAAGAGGGAGCAGCCAAAGCCTAACGAGGACAAGCACAGCTCCATCTCCTCAGCCCCTTTGAAGAGACAGTGCTCAGCATTATGGTGCAGCCAGCACAGAGGCCATGGCAATAGCATCAGTGAAGTCATACAGAATGATGTGTGCTCCGCCTTAAGCACCTTTTGAAAGTGCATTTCACTCACATTCCACAATTCCATCTGATGTACAGATTGCAGATATTGTAATTGAGCAACTCTCTCTTTACACCTCCCACCCCCCCCCCAACCTTCACGCTGAACCCATTTTCATGCATTTATGCTACCAGGTGCACACAAAGTACTGACTGGTCAATGAGAGTGAGAGATCTCTGAGAAAGAAGCACCATCACTTGATGTGACAATCACAAACACCAACGCAGATAATGGAATTACACAGAGAGTAGAATAGGCATGGGATCAGCATAAAGCAAGTCTCCAGTTACAAGTGGGCTGCAATGAGATCCATGGCTAATAGATAGCGCAAGTCCCAGCTACCATGAAAGTCAGGTTGTAAATGAATTATTCTGCAGAGGTCTTAGATGAGGACTTTGATGGATGGCACGAAGGAAACTACTGATAGCTGTGCGTAAAAATGCCTGGTGCAATTGCAGGCCTGAAAGAGTACATCTTGTCACTGTCAAGGAGCACAGCTTACGAGCAGGTAATAGCAGGGACACTGGCATAGTGGCAGTGGGACCATGAGCATGGTGATCCTGAGAGAGGACAGTTTGCCACCGAGCTTTGCACAGAGTTTGAAGCCCATCCTTTCCAAGGTGTAAGTGTTGGTCATATCCATGAGGCCACTCGTGGACCCAACCATAATGCAATGTCTTCTGGCCAATATCCCAGCTTCCATTGCAGTACTGAGGGATGATAAATTGAGGAAGTGCAGAGCAACTAATCTGAGGACATTTTTAACAGGCGTTGGAGTCTGTTGGGACCCTCAGGAACAGGCCATCAAAAGTGACAAGGGCAGCATGGTAGCATAGTGGTTAGCACAATTACTTCGCAGCTCCAGGGTCCCAGGTTCGATTCCCGGCTTGGGTCACTGTCTGTGTGGAGTCTGCATGTCTCCCCCTGTGTGCGTGGGTTTCCTCCGGGTACTCCGGATTCCTCCCACAGTCCAAAGGGTTAGGTGGATTGACCATGCTAAAACTGCCCTTAGTGTCCAGAATTGCCCTTAGTGTTGGGTGGGATTACTGGGTTATGGGGATAGGGTGGAGGTGTGGGCTTGGGTAGGGTGTTCTTTCCAAGAACTGGTGCAGACTCAATGGACCGAATGGCCTCCTTCTGCACTGTAAATTCTATGATTCGATGACAATGTGCCAGCTGGCACTTCCCTTCCTCTTTCTCCTGAACTGCTCACCAAAGCCCAAGAGGCAAAGGTTGCACCCTCGTGATGGCCAGATGGTGTATAACTCAGCAACCCACCATGAATCAGGAAACACACTACAACAAAGATTGGAGAACGTTGCCCATCTGAGCTGCACATGCAGTGCAATTGTCAATATTCTGCCCCATGTTACGCTTGCTTCAGCCTAGCCCTCAAGTGTAGGAGTGCAGGCCATATTTGCCTAGGGTACAAAAGGAGATCAGCCCCGTGTACAGCCAGTAGCCCATATCACCATACAGCTACCCTATACTTCAACACGATGGCTCAATGATAGTTGGGACAACTGACCAGTGCAAGATGGCAGCATTGTGACAATTGCCAGGTTCATGGGAATTCACCAACATGATGGGCTGGGCTGATCACACATCGACTGCATAGTCAGAGAGTGAAATCCTTTGCAATCCATCGCCCCATTGAGAAGCAGCACTCACATAGTCATGTATGTATGGTCAATGGTTCCAACACTGTGTGGAAGCTCACTATTGTGGCAAAAACCATATTCTCACTCTTCCTGCCTCTGTGCTTAGAGGAGAGAAAATAAACCCTTTCTTGGGTCTCAATTATCATCCGGATCGAGGGATAAAGAGCAAAATGAGATATGTTGATGACGGCAGCAGCTTCAGTCTGGAAGAATCCACTAGCATAGAAATTGAGGATCATGGGGTTATATATAGCCAGTGGCAGCACCATCCTCACCCTCCTCCGAGGTTGCAGGTCTGATTTGAGGAGGTTGCTACTTGACACAATGTTCTCTGGATTACAAGCCAAGTCTTGAATGCTTTTTTACTTTGCTAAGCACTGTATCAGAGGATACTACACCTGTGAGGTGACATCTTTGGTAACGTTGTAAAGAGAAAAATGAAAAGGGTTACGGGAAACAAATGGAAAGAAAACAGAAATATTGAGTGGCGTAGATTCGAACAGGTGGGCGGGGTGGGATTGGGGATTTCACAGTGCACAATTGTTGTTCACTGTCATTGCCCCTCTGATACTTTCCTTATCTTCATGATGTCGGGCATGCACAGAGTAGAACAGAATTAGGGCTTTTGAGAGGACGGTAAGCAGGACACCGTGAGATCAGCAAATGTGAGATTAGCAAAAACAGCAGAAGTAGTAAAAGTGATCTGGAAGGATAGTGCTTTAATGTAACTTTTGTATGTGTGCAATTGTAGCAATTCACATAAGTCTAGTATCTTATTCACAGTTTGCACAATTACTGTGAAGAACACAAGGAGCGGAATTCTCTGAGCCCGCGCTGGGTCGGAGAATTGCCGGGGGGGGGGATGGTGGTGCGCGCAAATCCCGCCAGTCCGCTCCGATGCCGGACCGGAGAATTGGCACCAATCGCGTCATTGTGGTCACCACGGTGCCAGTCGAGGCCCGTTGAAAGCAACCCCCGCGGCGATTCTCTGTGCTCAACGGGCCAAGGCCCACCAGTGTCGTTCAAGTATGGTCCTACCTGGTGGGCCTTCGGCATTCTGGCTACGGGGGCTATTCTGGCTACGGGGGCTATCCTGGTGGGGGGTTGGAGGAGCCGACTCCGGGGGGCCTCCATGGTGGCCAGGCCCGCGATTGGGGGCCAACGATCGGCGGGCGCGCTAATTCCGGGGGGGGGTCTATGTTCCTCCACGCCAGGCCCCTGTAGGGCTCTGCCATGTTGCCCGGGGGCCGGCGTGAAGACGGCCGTGGTGCACATGCGCGGACCCGCGCCTGCCACGGCGCGCATGTGCGGACCCACGCAAACAGTGTAGGGCCAGCTTTCGGCACTGGAGCAGCACCCAGCACTCTGGCACAGTTCTAGCCCCCGAGGAAGGAGAGAATGACTAGGCCTGGAGGCCCGTTGACGCCGGCGTCACTCGCGCCGGTTTTGACGCCGGCGTCAACACTTGTCCGGTATTTCAGAGAATCCCAGCCAAGATTTACAATATATGGGGCAATCCATTTGGTATTCATGCTGCCTTATGTATCTAAAGAGGGAAACACTGAAAAAATGCAACATAAATGCAGAAGGTAATGTTACTGCTAGACTGCATTACCTAATAAAATAGTTAGTTGTAAATGGAAAAGGAGCCCCCGAAAATCAAAACATAGTCCTTGAGGAAACTAGGCTAGTATGTTTTTGCCCTTAAAAAATAGCATTGCGAGCCCTTCTCTCAGCATTGTACTTTTATACTCTACCCACATTTGCACCACACTCATTATGGATTCATAGCACGATCAAAGAAACAAGGCAAGTATAAACAGTGGGGAGTGAATTTCGAAGATCAAATTTCATGACAGATAATGTTTACCTCCCACTCAAAGCCCTGTGCGCAGCAACAAATTAGGACTTTCACATCAGGATGGTATAAATGTGTTGTAAATCTCCTGTGAGTTTAAGCTGGAATTCCACCAGTGGTCCTGTCATGCATCAATGCAAATAATGTAATAGATGCCGGTGCTTTCATTATAATGTCTGGCAGAAAACTCAACCAGACTGCTTTTACCGTAGCCCAAAGTGAATACAATCTCAACAGGTACAAACATTTGACTCGATTTTTAAAGGGTGTATCTTATTTTGGTAAAGGAAAGCTGAAAAAGTCACCAGCTATAAACATACCACGTTAGATGACACTGAAGTATTGCGTTCTGATAACAACCATTGTAACTCTTCACAGTGGAAGATACAAACATATTGGAAAGTGTGGGGAACCAAAATCTGATGAGAGTGAAGAACCTAAAATAATTAATATTAGTAAAGATAAAGTGCTGACGAGGTTAATGGGACAAACAGCCAATAAATTCCATTGATCTCATGGCCTTCATTCATTGTTGGATATAAAATAAATGATTGCAGAGATGGTGGATGCACTGCTTCTGATCTTCTGGAATGCCCTAGATTCTGGAATGGTCCCCAAGAATTGGAAGATAACAAGTGTATCTGCTGTTCAAGAAAGCAGAGAGGAAGCAGACCAGTTGGCCTGACGTCAGTCATATAGGAAAGTTAAAATCCATTATTAGGAATGTGATAACACGGCAATTGGAAAATGATTGAGGTATCATTGGCAGGTTAAATAAGGGAGAATCAATTGATGCAGCGTATTTGGATTTTCAAAAGACATTTAATAAGATCCATCAAAGGGGTTATTACACAAGATTAAGGCTTATGAAATAAAGACTGGAGAAGGAACAGGAGTCTGCTCTGTCATTTCATGAGATCACAGCTAATCCAGAAACCAACTTCACCACCGTAACTCACTTGGTAGCTCTGATTCAGAAAGTTTCAGATTGAAGTCCCCACACCAAGGTTTAAGCATTAAAAAAAGGCTGACATTCCTGTGCAGTGCTAAGCAAGTGCTTCCCTGCCAGAGACACTGGACGCGATTTAATGAAAATGAAACAGAGTCCCTTGTCGAGCATGTAAAGTCGGGTGTTTCCCAGCGCTCACAGTGCCAAGAAAGAACCCGCTATCGAACAGATCTCTTTTATTTTGGGGTCTCTGCAGGAAACGCCCCGCTGAGGCCACACTTAGTCTCATTTCCTGCACTGAGGAGCTCCGCTCAAGACTCCCCAATGCAATCCCCGGATCCTCTCAACGCCCCAACTCATCTCATCGAGACCTCCAAACCCCACTAAACATGGACAGGGCATCCTCGGGCCCAATCTCCAGAGTGGGCAAAATGCTACCTAGGAATGGCCAGCCTGGCACCCTGACAGTGCCCCTGCCAGCCTTGCACCCTGGCAATGCCCCAGCCAGGCTGCCAGTGCCACCTGGACACAAAAAGGTATCTGGTCATTATCACATTGCTGTTTGTGGGAATTTGCACAAATTAGTTGCCACATACGTTTCCTACATTGTAGTGACTGCACTTCAACAGTACTTCAGTAGTGGGAAAGTGCTTGAGACATCTGGTGGACTCTTTCTTTGTTTTAAATCCTTTGATTCCCCTTAGAGTTCAGAAATTTATTGATCTGAGCTTTGAATGAACTCAATGTGCTACCGTGCTGCGTGGATAGCACTGTGGCTTCATAGCACCAGGGTCCCAGGTTCGATTCCCCGCTGGGTCACTGGCTGTGCGGAGTCTGCACATTCTCCCCATGTGTGCGTGGTTTCATCCGGGTGCTCCGGTTTCCTCCCACAGTCCAAAGATGTGCAGGTTAGGTGGATTGGCCATGCTAAATTGCCCTTAGTGTCTAAAAAAGGTTAGGAGGGGTTATTGGGTTACGGGGATAGGGTGGAAGTGAGGGCTTAAGTGGGTCGGTGCAGACTCGATGGGCCAAATGGCCTCCTTCTGTACTGTTCTATGTTCAATGACTAAGCATTCATACCCCCGGGATAGAATATTCCAATAATTCAAAACTCTCTAGCTAAATTACTGTTTTCTCACCTTGATAGGGTTGATGCTGATCGACTGTTTCTTCTGAAGGAGGTTGTCACGCCTCTCAGAATCTTATAGGTTTCAATTAGATCACCTCTTATTTTTCTAAACTCCAGAGACAATAGTCCCATTCTATTCATTGTCTTCTCATAGGACACCCCTCTCATCCCAGGAGTCAACCAAGTGAACCTTCACTACACCTCACCAAAGTTAGAACATCCTTCTTTAGGTAGGAACGACAAAACTGCACCGTCCGCCAGGTATAGTCTCACCAAAGGCCTGTACAATTAGAGCAAACCTACTTACTCTTGTACTCCAACCATATTGTCTGTTTTCTCTGGGGTTTAGAAGAAGGAGCAGGAATGTCGATGAAACATATAAAACTCTTTTTACAGTGTGGATGCTGAGAAGGTATTACTTCTAGAACTAGCGATAGTTGTACCAGGCTAAGAGGTTGCTCTGAGCTGAAGAGACATTTTTTCAGGGAGAAGGTTACGAATCTTTGGAATTCTCTATCCCAGAGGACAGTGGCTGTTCAGTCATTATGTTTTTTCAACAGCAAGGCCGACAGATTTTTGGGTACAAATGAACTCAGGGAATGTGGGGATAGAGCAAGAAATAGGAGTCGATACAGGTCTGCAATGATAATGCTGAACGATGGAACAGACTCAGAGCTGTATGGCCTACTCCTGTTCCTTGTGTTCTGTTGCCCTGTTTACACTGGTGCTCTCTACAAAGGTTCTGGGACCACAGTGTACCTGACGTCTGACGACAGTAAGTTGCTGCTGAAAAGCCCAGAAAAACATTGGCCAACTTAGTGAAATGAACAGCAAGCTCCCGTCCTTCACAATACTGACTGCACCTTCCGGATTTCCAACCTTTCATTGCCCATGTGACATGAAACCTTGCAATGTACCTGACGGGCTTCTGCCAGGCTAGATTTTCCATTTCGAGAAATTGAATTCTTTGTTTGGTAGTGGCACACAAGCATCAGCCAGTATCGTGTCTTGCCGCATTTTGGATTGGTCATTAATTGTTGAACGCATCTTACTAAGAAATACACCTGTGATACCACATATTATGCCATATTATACCACATAACTGCCCTATTATGTATTTTCTTTTATTCCTTTTCTTTTCATGTACTTAATGATCTGTTGAGCTGCTCGCAGAAAAATACTTTTCACTTTACCTCGGTACACGTGACAATAAACAAAATCCATTCCAATCCAAAAAATAGCAATAATGCTTTAAAGGTAACCACTCCTATAATCTTTGGTAAAAGCGAGCTTACTTCTACCTTTTTTCAAAGTGAAGAAAAACGCACCGGTATTGAATTCTCAAGAGGGCAATAAAATCTTACACCGCTCTAGTTACTGGTTCATTTGGGATTCTTTACTGGAACTATCGGATGTTGGGAGAGCATTTTCAGTTTGTGTTAAACCTGAAATTTGGCTTGGTCACAGTTGCAAAGCTAAATCTAAAAAATGTAGTCTGAATGGCTGTTGAGTTCCTCTACTCATTAAAGGAAAAGGATATTTCCTGCCTCGAAATTACACCTCCCACTGCTAACCACCACTGAGGAAAATCAATGCATACTTACTTTCACATTTCCAGATACTTCCTGCAACCATCTCAACAACAACAACTTGCAATTATACAGCTCCCTTAATGAAATGAAACATTCCTCATGACACTTTACAGGAGCATCATGAAATGCGACATCAAACCACGAGATATATTAGGGGCAGCATGGTGGCACAGTGGTTAGCAATTCTGCCTCACAGCGCCAGAGACCCGGGTTCAATTCTAACCTTGGGTGACTGTCTGTGTGGTGGAGTTTGTATATTCTCCCCGTGTCTGCGTGGGTTTCCTCCGGGTGCTCCAGTTTCCTCCTACAGTCCAAAGATATGCTGGTTAGGTGGGATTATGGGGATAGCATAGGGGAGTGGATCTACGCAAGGTGCTCTTTCAGAGGATCGGTGCAGACTCGATGGGCCGAATGACCTCCTTCTGCACTGTAGGAATTCTATATTCGGCCAGATTATCAAAAGCTTGATCAGAAAGTAAGTTTTCAGGACCACCTTAAAGGAGGAAAGAGAAGTAGAGCAGCCAACAAATTTAGGAAGTGAATTCCGTAGTTTAAAACAAAGGCAAAAGCCTGGTTGAAGGCGCTTTCGCCGACTGTGGAAGGATTAAAACAGCAATGCTTAAGAGTTGGCTGAACGCATAGATCTAACAGTTTTGTAGGGCTGGAGGAGACTCCAGAGATAGGGAGGGGCAAAGCAGCCATGGAGAGATTTGTCTGAAATTGGAATTTTAGAAATGAGGTATTACTTGATCGAGAGCCAAAGTAGATCAGTGAGCACAGTAAAGATAAGATGGAACTTTATTCAATGCAGGGCACAAGCAACAGTGTTTTTAATCGCCTTAAATTTGTGAAGAATAGAACTAGAACATTGAACATAGAACATTACAGCGCAGTACAGGCCCTTCGGCCCTCGATGTTGCGCCGACCTGTGAAACCACTCTATAGCCCATCTACACCATTCCCTTATCGTCCATATGTCTATCCAATGACCATTTCAATACCCTTAGTGTTGGCGAGTCCACTACTGTTGCAGGCAGGGCATTCCACACCCTTACTACTCTCTGAGTAAAGAACCTACCTCTGACATCTGTCTTATATCTATCTCCCCTCAATTTAAAGCTATGTCCCCTCGTGCTAGACATCACCATCTGAGGAAAAAGGCTCTCACTGTCCACCCTATCCAATCCTCTGATCATCTTGTATGCCTCAATTAAGTCACCTTTTAACCTTCTTCTCTCTAACGAAAACAGCCTCAAGTCCATCAGCCTATCCTCATAAGATCTTCCCTCCATACCAGGCAACATTCTGGTAAATCTCCTCTGCACCCTTTCCAATGCTTCCACACCCTTCCTATAATGTGGTGACCAGAATTGCACGCAATACTCCAAATGCGGCCGCACCAGAGTTTTGTACAGCTGCAACATGACCGCATGGCTCCGAAACGCAATCCCTCTACCAATAAAAGCTAACACACCGTACACCTTCTTAATAACCCTCTCAACCTGAGTGGCAACTTTCAGGGATCTATGTACATGGACACTGAGATCTCTCTGCTCATCCACGCTGCCAAGAATCTTACCATTAGCCCAGTACTCTGCCTTCCTGTTATTCCTTCCAAAATGAATCACCTCACACTTTTCTGCATTAAACTCCATTTGCCACCTCTCAGCCCAGCGCTGCAGCTTATCTATGTCCCTCTGTAACTTGTATCATCCTTCCGCACTGTCCACAACTTCACCGACTTAAGTGTCATCTGCAAATTTACTCACCCATCCTTCTACGCCCTCCTCCAGGTCATTTCTAAAAATGACAAACAGCAGTGGCCCCAAAACAGATCCTTGTGGTACACCACTAGTAACTGGACTCCAGTCTGAACACTTCCCATCAACCACCACCCTTTGTCTTCTTCCAGCTAGCCAATTTCTGATCCAAACTGCTAAATCTCCCTGAATCCCGTGCTTCCATATTTTCAGCAGTAGCCTACCGTGGGGAACCTTATCAAATGCTTTACTGCAATCCATATACACCACATCAACTGCTTTACCCTCATCCACCTGTTTGGTCACCTTCTCAAAGAACTCAATAAGGTTTGTGAGGCACGACCTACCCTTCACAAAATCGTGTTCACTATGTCTAATCAAATTATTCCTTTCCAGATGATTATACACCCTATCTCTTATAAACCTTTCCAAGATTTTGCCCACAACAGAAGTAAGGCTCACTGGTCTATAGTTACAAGGGCTGTATTTACTCCCCTTCTTGAATAAGGGGACAACATTTGCGATCCTCCAGTCTTCTGGCACTATTCCTGTTGACAAAGATGACTTAAAGATCAAAGCCATAGGCTCAGCAATCTCCTCCTTAGCTTCCCAGAGAGTCCTAGGATAAATCCCATCCGGCCCCGGGGACTTATCTATTGTCACCCTTTCCAGAATTGTTAACACCTCCTCCTTATGAACCCTTCTAGTCTAGTAGCCTGAATCTCAGTATTCTCCTCGACAACATTGCCTTTTTCCTGTGTGAATACTGACGAAAAATATTAATTTAACACCTCTCCTATCTCCTCGGACCCCAAGCACAACTTCCCACTCCTGTCCTTGACTGGCCCTACTCTTACCCTCGTCATTCTTTTATTCCAGACATATCGAGAGAAAGCTTTAGGGTTATCCTTGATCCTACCTGCCAAAGACTTCTCATGTCCCCTCCTGGCTCTTCGTAGCTCTCTCTTTAGGTCCTTCCTAGCTAACATGTAACTCTCGACGCCCTTACTGAACCTTCACATCTCATCTTTACATAAGCCTCCTTCTTCCTCTTGACAAGTGTTTTGACTGCCTTAGTAAACCACGGTTCCCTTGCTCGACCACTTCCTTCCTGCCTGACAGGTACATACTTATTAAGGACACGCAGTAGCTGTTCCTTGAACAAGCTCCCCATTTCCATTGTGCCCATCCCCTGCAGTTTTCCTCCCCATCTGATGCATCCTAAGTCTTGCCTCATTGCATCATAATTGCCTTTCCCCCAGCTATAACTCTTGCCCTGCGGTATATACCTATCCCTTTCCATCACTAAAGTAAACGTAATTGAATTGTGGTCACTATCACCAAAGTGCTCACCTACCTCCAAATCTAACACCTGTCCTGGTTCATTACCCAGTACCAAATCCAATACGGCCTCGCCTCTCGTTGGCCTATCTACATACTGTGTCAGGAAACCCTCCTGCACACATTGGACAAAAACGGACCCATCTAAAGTACTCGAACTATGGCGTTTCCAGTCAATATTTGGAAAGTTAAAGTCCCCCATAACAACTACCCTGTTGCTTTCACTCCTATCCAGAATCATCTTTGCAATCCTTTCCTCTACATCTCTGGAACTTTTCGGAGGCCTATAGAAAACCCCTAACAGGGTGATCTCTCCTTTCCTGTTTCTAACCTCAGCCCATACTACCTCAATCGACGAGTCCTCATCAAACGTCCTTTCTGCCACCGTAATACTGTCCTTGACTAACAATGCCACCCCTCCCCCTCTTTTACCACCTTCCCTGAGCTTACTGAAATATCTAAACCGTGGCCCCTGCAACAACCATTCCTGTCCCTGCTCTATCCATGTCTCCAAAATGGCCACAACATTGATGTCCCAGGTACCAACCCATGCCGCAAGTTCACCCACCTTATTCCGGATGCTCCTGGCTTTGAAGAAGACACACTTTAAACCACCTTCCTGCCTGCCGGTACACTCCTGCAACTTTAAACCTTACTCATGACCTCACTACTCTCAACCTCCTGTATACTGGAGCTACAATTCAGGTTCCCAAGCCCCTGCTGAACTAATTTAAACCCTCCCGAAGAGCATGAGCAAATTTCCCCCCCCCAGGATATTGGTACCCTCTGGTCCAGGTGTAGATCATCCCGTTTGTAGAGGTCCCACCGGCCCCAGAATGAGCCCCAATTATCCAGAAATCTGAAACCCTCCCTCCTGCACCATCCCTGTAGCCAAGCGTTCAACTCCTCTCTTTCCCTATTCCTCGTCTCGCTATCACGTGGCACGGTTAACAACCCAGAGATAATAACTCTGTTTGTCCTAGATCTAAGTTTCCACCCTAGCTCTCTGAATTCCTGCCTTACATCCCTATCCCTTTTCCCACCTATGTCGTTGGTACCTATGTGGACCACGACTTGGGGCTGCTCCCCCTCCCCCTTAAGGATCCCGAAAACACGATCCGAGACATCACGCACACTGGCACCTGGGAGGCAACACTAGGTGGGCCAGTGAGGAGTGTACTACCATAACCAAGGGTGGGATTTTCTGGTTCCTCCTGCTGGCAGGTTCTTCCAGTCCTGCCAAAGTCAATGGGGATTTAAATGAATTGCCGCAGCTGCCGCTTGGAAACCTGCCATAGGTGGGGCTGGAAAGTCTCGGTGCAAGTCTAGAGACAGCAAAAACACAGGATTTCAACAGCAGAAAGGAGCAGAATTAGGCAATGTTATGGAGGTGAGAACCAGGGGTCTTCGGAATGATGCATATTGGTGGCAGACAGATCATAGGGGCTGGTTTAGCACAGTGGGCTAAACAGCTGGATTGTAATGCAGAACAAGGCAACAGCGCTGGTCCAATTCCTGTATCGGCCTCCCCGAACAGGCACCATAATGTGGCGACTAAGGGCTTTTCACAGTAACTTCATTGAAGCCTACTTGTGACAATAAGCGATTATTATATTATATATTATCTCAGCATCAAAGATAACACCAGGCTGCCAACAATATGTATCAACCTCAGACAATTGTCAAGGAGGGGATGGAGTTGGTTATTGGGGAATAAGGTCGGGGCAGCACAGTGGCGCAGTGGTTAGCATTACTGCCTCATGGCGCCGAGGTCCCAGTTTCGAATCCCGGCTCTGGGTCACTGTCCTTGTGGAGTTTGCACATTGTCCCCGTGTTCGTGTGGATTTCGTCCCCACAACCCAGAGATGTGCAGGGTAAGTGGATTGGCCACGCTACATTGCCCCTTAATTGGAAAAAATTAATTGGATATTCTAAATTTATTATTTTTTTAAATTAGGGAATAAGGTCTGTGACAGAGACCAAAAACAACGGCTGCGGCCTTCCCAAGATTTAACCTTTGCTCACCCAGTAATGAATGTAAGACAAGAGAGTTAATAATTTACAGACAGTAAAAGGGTCAACATCTCTGGCGGTAGAGTTGGGTGTTGCCAATGTACATGTGGAAGCCGACACTGTTTTGAATGATGTTGTGAGGAAAAGCCATTTGGTGAAAAACAGGAGGGGATCAAGTTATAGCGGTAACACAGAAGAGTCGCCATTACAAATGGTTTTCTGGCTTTAATTGGGCAGATAAAAATGAAACCAGGCAAGGGCAGTCTGAGCGAGCGACCATGGTGGAGACATGTTGGAGCAGAACTTCCTGATTAACTGTGGTAAAGGCTAGCAGACACACTCAGAAGAGGAGATAGTTTACCTCTGTCACAGAGGATGGCATTTGTGATTTCATGTTTAATATCAGAGCCACCTTTCAGCCTGCTACTGACTTGTAACGCAGATTATGTGTCATATCTTGTCTTGTGGGATATCCAGTGTATTTGGCCTGTTCCTTATTTTATTCCCCGGTCAGCTATTTACATTTCGAAAGGAAATCTGTAACAATTGGTTGACCCGGAACTTCCAGTTCCTGAAACTTGACAGCTCAAAAAACAGAAACCGACCTGCTGACAGGTTAGAGCAAAGCGGGTCAGCTCACCTGCTGGACGTAGTCCTGTACTTCCCCCATCTCCCTGAATGTAGATTCACTGGGGGTCAAGGCGTAAAACATCAGCCTGACCCCCTGCGAAAGAGTCAGGTTGGATTGCAGATGTAGCACCATGTTCGGTGGAGAAATAAAAGAGAGAGAGAAAGAAAAACTCTGCACCCTTCTTGCTCACTAGTGTTTAGAATGGATCCGGTTTGTGTGTGTCGGGAAGCGAGGAACACTTTCTAATTGCGCAGTCCCCGGGAGAGGCAGGGATATGAGGGGAGGAGGCGGGTCGGAGCTGAGCAATTTCCAATCATTACACAGGAGATTGGCCGCTGGAACATGACGTGCCTCCTCGTCCACTGCACTGCACGGTAAACACTTGTTGCACCATTAAGAACATAAACGTTAGTTCCGCACTTTATTATTTAGGAATTGCATAAGAAGAACCGTAAGTCCTTTAAAAGACTGCCCGGGATTTTTCACTCCACGCATGATTTTGTTAACATATTGTATTTAACAATTCCCTCCCGAACGCAGAGCGAATGGAGAAGGTGCAGAAAGTTTCACAAGGATGACAGGGGAACCCACAGCTTATTACTATATTGTTAAGAACTGGGATTTCTTTCTGTGTGGCACGTTGGTACAGTGGTAAGCACTGCTGCCTCGCAGTTCCAGGGATTGTGTGGAGTTTGCACTTTCTCCCCTTGTCTGCGTGGGTTTCCTCCGGGTGCTCCGGTTTCCTCCCACAGTCCAAAGATGTGCAGGTTAGGTCAATTGTCCATGCTAAATTGCACCATAGTGTCCAAAAGGTTAGGTTACAGCGATAGGGTCGAGGAATGGGTTTCAGTAAGGTGCTCTTTCCAAAGGCTGAATGGCTCCCTTCTGCACAGTAAATTCTATGATTTCTAGCAAGGTGTGAGTGATGACTTGGGGAAGGCCTCTTGTGGAAGAATCCAAAAGCGACTATAATGGTCAAATAAGAAATTCAGAAGTAACTTCTTTACGCAGAGAGTAGTTAGAATGTGGAACTTGCCATCACATGGAGTCATTAAGGGAAAAAGGAATAAAAGGATATATTGATGGGGTTAGAGAGTAGGGTGGTTGGAGAATTTTGGGGAGCATAAATGCTGATTAGTGAGAAGGAGGAACTGAAAGAAATCAGTATTAGGGAAACGGTGTTGGGGAAATTGATGGATTGAAGGCCGATAAATCCTCCGGGCCCGATAATCTATATCCCAGGGTACTGAAGGAGGCGGCTCTAGAAATGGTGAATGCATTGGCATTCGTCTTCCAAGATCCTATAGACTCTGGGACAGTTCCGACAGATTGGAGGGTAATTAATGTCACCCCACAATTTAAAAATGGAGGTCAAGAGAAAACGGAATTATACACCCGTCAGTCTGACGCCAGTACTGAGGGAAATGCTAGAGTCCATTACAAAAGATTTAATAGCAGAGCACTTGGAAAACACTGACAGGATCGAACAGGGTCAGCATGGATTTATGAAAGGGAAATCATGCTTGACAAATCTACTGGAATTTTTCAAAGATGTAACTAGTAGGGCAGCACGGTGGTGCAGTGGTTAGTAGTGCTGTCTCGCGGTGCCGAGGTCCCAGGTTCGATCCCGACTCTGGGTCACTGTCCGTGTGGAGTTTGCACATTCTCCCAGTGTTTGCGCAGAGTTTCTCCCCCGCAACACAAAGATGTGCAGGGTAGGTGGATTGACCACACTAAATTGCCCCTTAATTGGAAAAAATTAATTGGGTACTCTGAATTTTTATCAATAAAAAAAAAGATTATCATAGAATTTACAGTGCAGAAGAAGGCCATTCGGCCCATCGAGTCTGCACGGCTCTTGGAAAGAGCACCCTACCCAAGGTCAACACCTCCACCCTATCCCCATAACCCAGTGACCCCACTGTAGCGCACAAAGACTCCCGAGAGACGAATAGAGGTGAAGTCGATGAGGCTTTATTAAGCGTGACTCGTTCCCCGCAGTTCAGCAACAGACTGGAGCTGCGGGGAGAATTCCTGGTTCTTATACTCTGCCTTCAGGGCGGAGCTAGAGATCAACAGCCAACCAGGACCCGGGATCTGTCAGCCAATGACATCACGGCTTCACAGTCCCACATGACCCCTAATGCATACTACCACACCCACCCAACACTAAGGGCAATTTTGGACACTAAGGGCAATTTATCATGGCCAATCCACCTAACCTGCACATCTTTGGACTGTGGGAGGAAACCCACGCACACACGGGGAGGATGGGCAGACTCCGCACAGACAGTGACCCAAGCTGGAATCGAACCTGGGACCCTGGAGCTGTGAAGCAATTGTGCTATCCACAATGCTACCCTGCTGCCCTGTAACTAGTAGAGTTGATGAGGGGGAGCCAGTTGATGTGGTTTATTTGGACTTTCAGAAGTATTTCAACAAGGTCTCTCATAAAAGATTAGTGTGTAAAATAAAAGCGGATGGGATTGGGAATAGTGTATTAAGGTGAATAGAAAACTGGTTGGCAGGTAGGAAACGAAGAGTCGGAATAAATGGGTCTTTTTCCAAGTGGCAGGCAGAGACTAGGACGGAACCGTTGTGATCAGTGCTAGGACCCCAACTAGTCACAATATATATTAATGATTTAGATGAGAACTAAATGTAATATCTCCAAATTTGCAGATGACTCAAAGCTGGTTGGGAGGATGCAGAGGTGCTTCAGTGTGATTTGGACAAGTTGAGTGAGTGAAAAAATGCATGGTGGATGCAGAATAATGTGGATAAATATGAGGTTATCTATCCACTTTGGCAGCAAAAACAGGAAGGCAGATTATTATATAAATGGCTATAGATTGAGAGAGGGAATGTGCACTGAGATCTAGGTTTCCTTGTTGAAAGTAAGCTTGCAGGTGAAGCATGGGAAGAAGGGAAATGCTATGGTATGTTGGCCTTCATAGCAAGAGGATTTGGGTACAGGAGCAGGGATGCCTTGCTGCAGTTATACAGGGCCTTGGTGAGGCCACAAATGGAATATTGTGTGCAGTTTTGATCTCCTTGTGTGAGGAAGGATGTTCTTGCTATGGAGAGAATTCAGCGAAGGTTTACCAGACTTATTCCTGGGATAGCAGGGCTGATGTTTGAGGAGAGATTGAGTCAATTCGGATTGCTGGAATCCAGAAAAATGAGGGGGGGATCTTATAGAAGCCTATCAAATTCTGACAAGATGAAACAGGGTAGATGCAGGAAGGATGTTTCCGCATGGGAGTCCAGACAAGGGTTCACTGTGTGAAGATACGGGGTGGACCATTTAGAACTTAGTCGAGGAGAAATTTTTTCATCTAGAGAGCCTGTGGAATTCTCTACCAAGAAAAGCTTTTGAGGCCAATACATTGTATATTTTCAAGAAGGAGTTAAATATAGCTCTTGGGGCTACAGGGATCAAAGGATATGGGGGAAAAGCGGGAGCAGGTTACTGTGTTGGATGATCATAATGAATGGCAGAGCAGGCTTGAAGGGCCGATGACGCCTTGCTGCACCTATTTTCATTTTTCCTATGACATGGATCGATTGGGCTGAATGGCCTCTTGCTGTGCTATAAATTCTACGTAACATACACTATGCTCCCATTACAGTGTAACTAGCCCTATTTGAACATGTCAATCTCTGAATCCTCACGTCCACTTCTTGAGTTTGAAGACTATGAATTGAAATCCCATTCCAGAGACCTGAGCACTTAACCTACACTGACACATCAGTGGAGTACTGAGGGAGTGTTCCACTCTCTCTAAATTCTGAAACTGCTTGTCTGACATCAAGTAATGAAAGACGGATCATTTTCTCGAATTAAATATCAGGAAGAATTACCTTCAGTCCCAGGACTGTGCAATTAGAAATTGTTCCTCAACCCCTGATCCCCACAAACTAGATCACAAGCAGACTACAAGCAGGAATTCCATTTCCTTTCTGAGCCACTGATTCCATACTGCTCCCTGGCAACTATCTAAGACTGATCTGCTCATAACCTTTGTGTCACACTTGACCCTGAGATGAGTTTCCGATCACATATTCATGCTATCAATGACACAGCAGGAAAGTCTTTGCTCGCATCATCCTGAATAGATTTATCATAGTGACAGAAATAAATATATCTGAGGTTCAGTGTGGCTTTCGAGCAGGTCGTAGCACAGTGGGTATAATGTTCACTGTGAGACAAATCCAAGAAAAATGCAAGGAGCAGAACATGGTCCGTTACTTCAGTTTTATTGACCTAACAAAGGCCTTTGGCACAGTCAATAGGGAAGCTCTGTGGGCAATCGTGGAACGAGGTGGTGACCCAAAAACATTTGTAAAGATCATACAGCTGTTCCATGATGTCCGTTCATCCATTGTCGTAGCATCTGCATGGTCTCGCCAATGTGTAGCAAAGCGTGGTACATTGGCGACACCATGCAGACGGTGCGACAATAGATGAACGGACATCGTGCGACAATCGCCAGGCAGGAATGTTCCCTTCCAGTCGGGGATCACTTCAACAGTCAAGGGCATTCAGCCTCTGATCATTGGGTAAACGTTCTCCAAGGCGACCTACAGGACGCATGTGTAGCGCAATAATTACTCACTCAAGTCGAGAAGTGATGAAGTCAATCGAGGCTTTATTCAGCAAGACTTGTTCCCCAGCAGCTCAGTTACAGAATGCGGCTGCTGGGAGAACTCGAGCTCTTATACTCCACCTTCTGGGCGGAGCCAGCAGGCGGCAGATCGAACCAGGACCCGGGACCTGTCAGCCAATAGCCTCTCGGCTTCACAGGTACTGTACTACCCCTAATACATACCACCACATTCACCCCTTGTTAAAAAAGAAACCGGCGGGGTGGTGGTTCGCATGGTGGTAGGGGTTTACAAGGTCCTGGAACAAATTTCGTACAGTGGCTATGCATTTAGCCCAACAGTTAACTATGTACAGGTTTTGTCAGAATTATTTACAAGTTTTTTTTTGTGTGTCACACAGATTCCATGAGTCGAGCGGGTGCCCTGGTCGTCCTTGTCGATCGGCTCAGCCCCGGTGGTGGTGCAGGTGCTGGCTCGGGCACTGTCGTCTCTGGGAGCGTTGTGTGTTTCCGGCGGGCGCCAGGTCCCGCAGGGAGACCGTGTCCTGTCGGCCGTCGGGGTACGCCACGTAGGCGTACTGAGGGTTTGCGTGGAGAAGGTGAATCCTCTCGACCAACGGGTCCGATTTGTGCGCCCGCAAATGCTTTCGGAGCAAGATGGGTCCTGGGGCTGCCAGCCAGGTCGGCAACGACGTTCCGGAGGAAGACTTCCTAGGGAAGACAAGGAGGCGCTTGTGAGGCGTTTGGTTAGTGGTGCTACACAGCAGCGACCAGATGGAGTGGAGGGCATCCGGGAGGACTTCCTGCCACCGGGAAACTGGGAGATTTCAGGACCGTAGGGCCAGTAAGACGGTCTTCCAGACCGTACCATTCTCCCTCTCTACCTGACCGTTCCCCCGGGGGTTGTAGCTGGTCGTCCTGCTCGAGGCAATGCCCTTACTGAGCAGGAACTGACGCAGTTCATCGCTCATGAAGGAGGACCCCCTGTCGCTATGGATGTATGCGGGGAAACCGAACAGTGTAAAGATGGTGCCGAGGGCTTTAATGACTGTGGCCGCTGTCATGTCGGGGCAGGGGATGGCGAAGGGGAAACGAGAGTACTCGTCCACCACGTTCAGGAAGTATGCGTTGCGGTCGGTGGAGGGGAGGGGGCCTTTGAAATCCAAACCGAGGCGTTAAAAGGGACGGGAAGTCTTTATCAGGTGTGCTCTATCCGGCCTGAAAAAGTGCGGTTTGCACTCTGCGCAGATTCGGCAGTTCCTGGTGGCTGTACGGACCTCCTCAACAGAGTAGGAGAGGTTGCGGGACTTCACAAAATGGTAGAATCGAGTGACCCCCGGCTGGCAGAGGTCCACGTGGAGGGCTTGGAGGTGGTCTACTTGTGCGTTGGCACATGTGCCGCGGGATAGGGCATCTGACGGCTCGTTCAGCTTTTCGGCACGATACAAGATCTCATAGTTATAGGTGGAGAGCTCAATCCTCCACCTCAAGATCTTGTCATTCTTGATTTTGCCCCGCTGTGCATTATTGAACATAAAGGCTACTGACCGTTGGAGTGAATCTCCTACCGGCCAGGTGATGCCTCCAATGTCGCACAGCTTCCACTATGGCTTGGGCTTCCTTTTCCACTGAGGAGTGGTGGATTTCTGAGGCGTGGAGGGTCTGGGAGGAAAAGGCCACGGGTCTGCCCACTTGGTTGAGAGTGGCCGCAAGAGCTACATCGGATGCGTCGCTCTCGACCTGGAAGGGGAGGGATTCGTCGATTGCGTGTATCGTGGCCTTTGCGCTATCCGCTTTGATGCGGCTGAAGGCCTGGCGGGCATCTGTCGACAGGGGGAAGGTAGTGGACTGGATTAATGGGCGGGCCTTGTCTGCGTACTGGGGAACCCACTGGGCGTATTACAAAAAGAAGCCCAGGCAGCGTTTCAGGGCTTTGGAGCAGTGGGGATGGGGAAATTCCATAAGGGGCCGCATGCATTCGGGGTCAGGGCCTATCACTCCATTGCGCACTACCTATCCCAGGATGGCCAGACGGTTGGTGCTAAAAACGCATTTTTCCTCGTTATAGGTGAGGTTCATGGCGTTAGCGGTCTGGAGGAATTTGCGGAGGTTGGCGTCGTGGTCCTGCTGGTCATGGCCGCAGATGGTTACATTGTCGAGGTATGGGAACGTGGCCCGCAATCCGTGCTGGTCAACCATTCGGTCCAACTCTCGTTGGAAGACCGAGACTCCGTTCGTGACGCCGAATGGGACCCTTAAAAAGTGGGAGAGCCGCCCGTCTGCCTCGAAGGCCGTGTACTCGGCCACTCGGGCGGATGGGGCGCTGGTGGTATGCGGACTTGAGGTCCACGGTGGAAAAGACCTTGTACTGTGCAATCCGATTGACCATGTCGGATATGCGGGGGAGAGGGTACGCATCGAGCTGCGTGTATCTATTGATGGTCTGACTATAGTCTACGAACATCCTCTGCTTCTCCCCGGTCTTCACAACTACCACCTGGGCTCTCCAGGGACTATTGCTGGCCTGGATTATGCCTTCCTTCAGCAGCCGCTGGACTTCAAACCGGATAAACGTCCGATCCTGGGCGCTGTATCGTCTGCTCCTAGTGGCAACGGGTTTGCAATCTGGGGTGAAGTTCGCATACAAGGAAGGCGGTTCAACCTTGAGGGTCACGAGGCTGCAGATAGTGGGGGTATTGGGCCGCCGAAATGGAACGTTAGGCTCTGGAGGTTACACTGGAAATCTAACCCCAAGAGAGTGGGAGCGCAGAGTTGGGGAAGGACATAAAGCCTATAATTCTTAAACTCCCTCCCTTGCACCGTTAGGTTCGCAATGCAGAATCCTTTGATCTCTACGGAATGGGATCCCGTTGCCAGGAAAATCTTTTGGGTGCTTGGACGAATAGAAAGAAAACAGCGTCTTATCGTATCCGGATGGATAAAACTTTCTGTACTCCCAGAGTTGATTAGACATGGCGTCTCGTACCCGTTGACCAGCACCGTTGTCGTTGCCGTTTGGAGCGTCCGGGGCAGCGATTGGTCCAGGGTCACCGAAGCCAGTCTTGGTTACTGCATCGTGGCGCTTTCTTCCGACCCCGTGGAGCCGTCTATGCTGGGGTCCTTGGCTTTCAGCCAAGATGGCGGCGTCCATGGATTGCACGTGGTCGGGGGTGGACAAAATGGCCACCCCCATGGATCGCACGTGGCCGGGGGTTCACAAGATGATGGCGCCCATCCTCCCCGTGTGGTGTCCGGGACCCAAAATGGCGGCTCCCGCGGGCCGCATATGGATCGCTGGGGGGGTTGAGTCTCCTGTCCCCGTTCTCCCCCGGAGATTGCGGCGACCCCCCGGGACTGGCACACCGCTGCGTAATGCCCCTTTTTGCCGCAGCTTTTACAAATAGCTGAACGGGCCGGGCAGCGCTGCCGGGGGTGTTTCGCCTGCCCGCAAAAATAGCAGTGGGGCCGACCGGGATAGTCTGGTGCTCTAGCCGCGCAGGCTTGTGGGGGGTGCCAGTGAGTCGGTCGCAACGGGGGTCCACGGAGCCCAAGGGGCTGCAGCGCGGTCGGGGCCGTAGGCGCGGGCATTTTGTGAGGCCATGTCGAGGGAGGCCGCAAGGGCCCGTGCGTCTGTGAGTCCTAACGAGTCTCTCTCTCACAGTCTTTGGCGAATTTGAGAAGAAGTCATACCTGCCACAAAGGCATCCCTGATTAGGAGCGCCGTGTGCTCGTTTGCGTTCACCGATGGGCAGTTGCAGTTCCTTCCCAGCGCGCTGTAGAACCCGTCAAGCGATTCTCCAGGGATTTGCCGTCTCGTCGCGAGTTGGCGTGCGTAGACCTGGTTTATGGGCCGAATGTAGACTCCTTTCAGCACGGCAAGCGCCGTCGGGAAATCCTCCGCGTCTTCGATGAGCGTGTAGATCTCCGGGCTCACCCTGGAATGCAGGACCTGCATTTTCTGATCTTCCGTGGTCCGGCCGGGGGCCGTTCGAAGGTAACCTTCGAAGCATGCTAGCCAGTGTTTAAACACGGCCGCCGAGTTTGCTGCATGGGGACTGATTCGCAGACATTCCGGGGCGATCCAGAGCTCCATAGTCTTTTAAGCTTGCTTAATAAATTGTAGCGCAACAATTACTCACTCAAGTCGAGAAGTGATGAAGTCAATCGAGGCTTTATGAAGCAAGACATGTTCCCCAGCAGCTCAGTTACAGAATGCGGCTGCTGGGAGAACTCGAGCTCTTATACTCCGCCTTCTGGGCGGAGCCAGCAGGCGGCAGATCCAACCAGGACCTGGGACCTGTCAGCCAATAGCCTCTTGGCTTCACAGGTACCATACTACCCCTAATACATACCACCACAGTGTGACAATGCAGAATCGGCTAGCAGAAACTTATAGCCAAGTTCCGCACACATGAGTACGGCCTCAACAGGGACCTTGGATTCATGGTGCATTACATTCACTCCCCACCATCTGGCCTGGGCTTGCAAAATTCTACCAACTGTCCTGGCTTGAAACAATTCAAACCTCTTTAAACTGTGATTATCCCTCTCTCCAGTTGCTCCGTCTGGACCTGGAAAGACTTAATTACCTGTAAAGACTCGCATTCAAAGTATCGTCTTGCATCATTGACTTTATCCAGATATATGTTTCTGGAACCCACCTCTTCATTCACCTGAGGAAGGAGCCATCTCCGAAAGCTAGTGATTTGAAACAAACCTGTTGGACTTTAACCTGGTGTTGTAAGACTTCTTACTGGAGAAATGTTGGGAGATATTGCTGAATCCAGAAGATGGCACCAGAGCGAGGCAACTCTCTGCGAGCTCTCCCCAACAGATCCACTTTTTACTTAACTTACAATCGTACTAATCTTTTAAAATTTAATTCTAAGACTAACATTATTACTAATCTCTGTCTTTTATCTTTTCTTGCAGGCTTGAATATCCTCCGAGGCCCATGGAGTCCTTTTGACCTGACCCTACCTGACCTCCACGACCTGGAAGTGGATCGGGCCGAAACCGGAAGTGTAGCCCGACCTCGATTTGGAGCCGAACCGGACCTTGGAGCTCCGAATCCAGTAACAACTGACACCAGCCCCCAGATCCACCGGCCCAGTCCCCAGAGCTCCCGACCCCCGACGACGGGACCCGGCCCAACTGACCCCGAGAGGCCCACCCAGCGACCCGACCCGGAGAGGCCCGCCCAGCAACCCGACCTACCTGAAGATGGAAGAAAGAAAAATCCACGCGGAGCTCCGACCGGGCCTACTTGAAGGCCCGACCCCAGGAGCGCCCAAGGAGGGACCAGACCACTGGACCCAGTCCAACCTGTCTCTGTAAGCCCCTGCCCATGACCCAGGAACCCCGAAATGGCGGAGACCCCGCGCGAGGACCCGAATGCACTGCAAGGTATTCCCGTGCCCGCAGAACGGCGTGACCCATCCTGATTGCAGATATGGTCCAACGCCCGGGGCCCTGCCAGAAGTGACCCCGGAAACGTAACCAGCGCCCTGGTCCCCGCCAGCGCCGTGGACCCCGCCAGACGCAACCACAAACCTTCCACAAGGTCAGACCTTTCCCGTTGGATCCCAGGACCATCCGACCGCAGCCGCCAACCGAGGAAGCGAGGGAAACGCGGCGGTCTGCAGGTTAGAATGAAGCAACGTGGTTTCAAGACCCCTCTCCCCAGCATACTCCTGGCAAACGTTCAAGCGATTGAAAACAAGCTGGATGAACTGAATGCGAGACTTACCTCTCAGAGGGAAGTAAGAAACTGCTGTGTGCTCTGTTTCACAGAGACATGGCTCACCCCCACCTCACCGGACTGTGCCATACAATCTGAAGGCTTCTCAATTCACTTGGCAGACCGCATTGCGTCATCAGGCAAAGCAAAGGGTGGAGGGGTTTTCCTCCTTATCAAAACCTCCTGGTGCTTGGATGTGGTGACCCTGGCGACCTACTGCTCCCCAGACCTGGAATACCTGACCGTGAAGTGCCGCCCATACTATCTTCCACGTGAGTTCACTTCAGCCATTATCACAGCAGTCTACATCCCACCCCAGGTAGATGTGAGGAAGGCGATGGACGAACTGTACACAGTTATAAACAACTACGAAACAGAACATCCGGAGGCCTTGTTCATCGTCGCCGGAGACTTCAACAAGGCCAACCTCAAGAGTGTACTGCCAAAATTCCACCAGCACATCTCCTGTCCCACCAAGGGCGACAATACTCTTGACCACTGCTACTCAAAAATCAAGGCGCCTACCGTTCCATCCCCGACCGCACTTTGGCAAATCAGACCACAAGCACCTTCTCCCGGCATACAAGCAGAAACTCATGCGGGAGAATCCAGCTAAGAAGGTCGTGCAGTGCTGGTCCGAGGAAATAGAAGAGCTCCAACGTGACTGCTTAGAGACAGTGGACTGGTCCACATTTAAGAACTCAGCAACCAACTTAAATGAGTATGCCAGCACTGTCACAGACTTCATCAGCAAATGTGTGGACGACTGCATGCCAAAGAAAGCAGTACGTGCGTTCCCCAACCGGAAACCATGGCTCAATCGCGAGATTGACTCCCTGTTGAAGGACAGATCTGAGGCGTTCAAGGCAGACGACCCTGACCTATACAAGAAATCCAGGTACGACCTCCGCAAAGCCATCAGAGATGCCAAGAGAGAATATCAAACCAAGCTAGAGCCACAGACAGACTCTCGGTGGTTGTGGCAAGGACTAAACAACATAACGGCTACAAAGCGAAGCCGAGCAGTATCTCCGGCAGCAGCGCACCCCTCCCCGATGAACTCAATGCATTCTATGCTCTTTCGAGCAGGAAACCAACAATCCACTGTCCAGTGCCCCGGCAGCCCATAATTCACCCGTACCCACCATCACTGCTTCCGAAGTCAGATTGGCCTTCCTGAAAGTGAACCTTCGGAAGGCGACGAGCCCGGACAGGATCCCTGGTCGTGCACTCAGAGCCTGCGTGGACCAGCTGGCAGAGGTTTTCACGGCCATCTTTAACCTGTCCCGACTCTACTCCCTGTACACACACGACTACATGGCAAAATTTGGTTCCAACTCCATCTACAAGTTTGCTGATGATACAACCATGGTGGGCCGGATCTTGAATAACGACGAGTCAGAATACAGGAGGGAGATAGAGAACCTAGTGGAGTGGTGCAGCGACAACAATCTCTCCCTCAATGCCAGCAAACCTAAAGAGCTGGTCATTAACTTCAGGAAGCAAAGTACTGTACACACCCCTGTCGGCATCAACGGGGCCAAGGTGGAGATGGTTAGCAGTTTCAAAAAAAGGGGTGCACATCTCCAAAAATCTTTCCTGGTCCACCCACGTCGACGCTACCACCAAGAAAGCACAAGTCCGTCT
Organism: Scyliorhinus torazame; assembly: GCF_047496885.1. Lineage (NCBI taxonomy): Eukaryota > Metazoa > Chordata > Chondrichthyes > Carcharhiniformes > Scyliorhinidae > Scyliorhinus > Scyliorhinus torazame. Next base: position 183,387,878 of record NC_092712.1, read on the forward strand.
GCTGTCTTCCTTGGGACATGATGAATCATCAGTGTCAATTCGAAGATGTAATTTTTAATCCTGCCATGAATATCTCAGTGGATTTGACGAGCTTCTCAAAGAGCATTTGAAAAGTTAGAAATATTGCGTCTCTGGGAACATAGAACATAGAACATTACAGCGCAGTACAGGCCCTTCAGCCCTCGATGTTGCGCCGACCTGTGAAACCACTCTAAAGCCTATCTACACTATTCCCTTATCGTCCATATGTCTATCCAATGACCATGTGAATACCCTTAGTGTTGGCGAGTCCACTACTGTTGCAGGCAGGGCATTCCACGCCCTTACTACTCTCTGAGTAAAGAACCTACCTCTGACATCTGTCTTATATCTATCTCCCCTCAATTTAAAGCTATGTCACCTCGTGCTAGACATCACCACCTGAGGAAAAAGGCTCTCACTGTCCACCCTATCCAATCATCTGATCATCTTGTATGCTTCAATTAAGTCACCTCTTAACCTTCTTCTCTCTAACGAAAGCAGCCTCAAGTCCCTCAGCCTATCCTCATAAGATCTTCGCTCCATACTAGGCAACATTCTGGTAAATCTCCTCTGCACCCTTTCCAATGCTTCCACACTCTTCCTATAATGCGGTGACCAGAATTGCACGCAATACTCTAAATGCGGCCGCACCAGAGTTTTGTACAGCTGCAACATGACCTCATGGCTCCGAAACTCAATCCCTCTACCAATAAAAGCTAACACACCGTACGCCTTCTTAATAACCCTCTCAACCTGAGTGGCAACTTTCAGAGATCTATGTACATGGCCACCGAGATCTCTCTGCTCATCCACACTGCCAAGAATCTTACCATTAGCCCAGTACTCTGCCTTCCTGTTATTCCTTCCAAAATGAATCACCTCACACTTTTCTGCATTAAACTCCATTTGCCACCTCTCAGCCCAGCGCTGCAGCTTATCTATGTCCCTCTGTAACTTGTATCATCCTTCCGCAATGTCCACAACTCCACCGACTTTAGTGTCATCTGCAAATTTACTCACCCATCCTTCTACGCCCTCCTCCAGGTCATTTATAAAAATGACAAAAAGCAGTGGCCCCAAAACAGATCCTTGTGGTACACCACTAGTAACTGGACTCCAATCTGAACATTTCCCATCAACCACCACCCTTTGTCTTCTTCCAGCTAGCCAATTTCTGATCCAAACTGCTAAATCTCCCTGAATCCCATGCTTCCATATTTTCTGCAGTAGCCTACCGTGGGGAACCTTATCAAACGCTTTACTGAAATCCATATACACCACATCAACTGCTTTACCCTCATCCACCTGTTTGGTCACCTTCTCAAAGAACTCAATAAGGTTTGTGAGGCACGACCTACCCTTCACAAAACCGTGTTGACTATGTCTAATCAAATTATTCCTTTCCAGATGATTATTCACCCTATCTCTTATAAACCTTTCCAAGATTTTGCCCACAACAGAAGTAAGGCTCACTGGTCTATAGTAACCGGGGTTGTCTCTACTCCCCTTCTTGAACAAGGGGACAACATTTGCTATCCTCCAGTCTTCTGGCACTATTCCTGTTCACAAAGATGACTTAAAGATCAAAGCCAAAGGCTCAACAATCTCCTCCCTAGCTTCCCAAATAACAAATAATCCTAGGATAAATCCCATCCGGCCCAGGGGACTTATATATTTTCACCATTTCCAGAATTGTTAGCGCCTCCTCCTTATGAACCTCAAGCCCTTCTAGTCTAGTAGCCTGAATCTCAGTATTCTCCTCGACAACATTGTCTTTTTGCTGTGTGAATACTGACGAAAAATATTCATTTAGCACCTCTTCTATCTCCTCGGACTCCAAGCACAACTTCCCACTACTGTCCTTGACTGGCCCTACTCTTACACTAGTCATTCTTTTATTCCTGACATATCTATAGAAAGCTTTAGGGTTATCCTTGATCCTACCTGCCAAAGACTTCTCATGTCCCCTCCTGGCTCTTCGTAGCTCTCTCTTTAGGTCCTTCCTAGCTAACTTGTAACTCTCGAGCGCCCTTACTGAACCTTCATGTCTCATCTTTACATAAGCCTCCTTCTTCCTCTTGACTAGTGTCTTGGCTGCCTTAGTAAACCACGGTTCCCTTGCTCGACCACTTCCTCCCTGCCTGACAGGCACATACTTATCAAGGACACGCAGTAGTTGTTCCTTGAACAAGCTCCACATTTTCATTGTGCCCATCCCCTGCAGTTTTCCTCTCCATCCAATGCATCCCAAGTCTTGCCTTATCGCATCATAATTGCCTTTCCCCCAGATATAACTCTTGCCCTGCGGTATATACCTATCCCTTTCCATCACTAAAGTAAACGTAATCGAATTGTGGTCACTATCACCAAAGTGCTCACCTACCTCCAAATCTAACACCTGTCCTGGTTCGTTACGCAGTACCAAATCCAATACGGCCTTGCCTCTCGTTGGCCTATCTACATACTGTGTCAAGAAACCCTCCTGCACACATTGAACAAAAACGGACCCATCTAAAGTACTCGAACTATAGCGTTTCCAGTCAATATTTGGAAAGTTAAAGTCCCCCATAACAACTAACCTGTTGCTTTCGCTCCTATCCAGAATCATCATTGGAATCCTTTCCTCTACATCTCTGGAACTTTTCGGAGGCCTATAGAAAACCCCTAACAGATTGACCTCTCCTTTCCTGTTTCTAACTTCAGCCCATACTACCTCAATTGCCGAGTCCTCATCAAACGTCCTTTCTGCCACCGTAATACTGTCCTTGACTAACAATGCCACCCCTCCCCCTCTTTTACCACCTTCCCTGAGCTTACTGAAATATCTAAACCCCGGCACCTGCAACAACAATTCCTGTCCCTGCTCTATCCATGTCTCCGAAATGGCCACAGCATCAAAGTCCCAGGTACCAACCCATGCCGCAAGTTCACCCACCTTATTCCGGATGCTCCTGGCATTGAAGAAGACACACTTTAAACCACCTTCCTGCCTGCCGGTACACTCCTGCAACTTTAAAACCTTACTCAAGACTCAACCTCCTGTATACTGGAGCTACAATTCAGGTTCCCAAGCCCCTGCTGAACTAGTTTAAACCCTCCCGAAGAGCATTAGCAAATTTCCCCCCCAGGATATTGGTACCCCTCTGGTCCAGGTGTAGACCATCCCATTTGTAGAGGTCCCACCAACCCCAGAATGAGCCCCAGTTATCCATAAATCTGAAACCCTCCCTCCTGCACCATCCCTGTAGCCTGGAAGACCAACCTTTTAATGCACAGAACCTACGATGACCCCATCACTATAATGCAGAGCAACTCAAAACTAATTAACTAATGAAGTAAAAGATGCCAAATATTATTCCATAATAGTCATTCAACACCACACATGAGTCATGTGGACCAATTAACATTAATTTTAAGATATGTGGCCAGCGATGGTAAAGTTGCAGAATGATTTTCTCTGTTTTGTCCAGCTACAATCCCACATTTCTAAGTGTCTGGAGACAACAGTTTGGAAGTACTTCGGAAATACGTTTGGATATCAAAAATTGTCATGGGCAGCGCTTCAATTATGCCAAAAATATGGTAGGAATATACTCAGGTCTCCAAGCAAGACTGAACAATGCAAGCCCCTGTGCATTATTCATTACATGTTCCAGTCAGTCCTTGAATTTAATCTAAAACGCAGCAGCTGAATTGTGCAAGATAACTAAACATATTTTTGATTTTGCTCAAAACATGTTTGCCATTTTTTCAGTTTCAACTTATCAGTGGAATATGCTGCAATCACACTTGGAGCAGGCACATGGAAATCATTTGACGGTCAAAAGGATTAATGATACCAGGTGGTCCGCTCATACAGATACCGCTCTGCCTTTGAGACTGAACTTTGTCAATATAAAGGAACGCTTATCAGACATAGACAAATGAAAATCAGAGAAACCACATGTGAAAGTTGAAGCAAAATCCTGAGCAAAAAGGTTTGAAAAGTGCAAATTGCAGTTTTACTGTTTTGTGGAACTGTTTACTTCAAAGAGTTAATGCTGTCAGCAAATCATTGGTGCAATTTTATTGAATGATTCACAATTGCTAGCATCAGTTAGATGTTTTGTCACGGAATTTCGAAATAACTATACCTCAGTGGAAGGAGAAGAACTAGCATTAACAAAGAATACAGGTTGCTCCGATGATGAGAAGCGTACAAGAACAGGAAGTTATTTTTTGATGAAAGTAGAGACAATTAAATCACTTTAAAAGGGAATGAGAAGATCATTGTTGGGACTGTCCATGTTATTTGTGACACAATAATGATGGAATTGCAGAGTAGAAGTGAATCTCTAAAGAAGACTGCTGAATTATTTTGTATGCTTTTCGACACAAGTTTGGATGAGAATGCTAAGAGGCGCTATGTGAGAGATTACTTGAATTTTACCAGGAGGACATGGACACAAATCTTTTATAAGGTGAAGGGAAATAATTCATTAATTCCATTGAATATGATGAGCTCTGTGCATCACAATCACCAGCTGATTTGTGCAGACTTGTGCATGATGATTTGCAGGCAACCGTTCCAATGTGTAAACCAGTCTCAAGATTTTTTGAACAATACCTGTCACAAATGCTTCCGGTGAACATTATTTCTCTGTACTGAAATGAGTGAAAAACTATCTGCGAATTACGGTGATTCAGGAACATTTGCCAAGTTCAGCACTACTGACAATTGAAAATGCATCCTTACAAGATTTTACCTACGATGATGTGATTGATCATTTTGTGAAGAAAAAGTGCAGTAAAAAAGCCATTTGTGTTGCCATGGATTGCAAACAACTGATGAAGCAAGAAAATCTAAAAAAAATCTATCACTCGACCATATTCTCCAATCTAAATTCTGTCCTTTAAGAGAGAATATACGCTGGTCTGATATAATGGCTGGTGGTCACATGTGAGTAACCGTCATCCCCTATCGCTCTTTACTGGCCTTCAGAAAGTTTTTTCTTCCTCTTTTGGACAATTAAAGAATGGAATCCTGCCAGATGGTTTCCAGCAAAGCCACTTATATTAGACTTGGACTGGACACTTCACTTCATTGGAGTATTTGCTCCTGCGCTAGACTTTATCTAGCTCATTCTGCCTTACATTGGCCGAGGCTGTGCTGCAGGCATATCGTCGACTGATTTCTCCATCCCGTTGCACATCAGCAATTTTGTGCTTTCTCACCTCAAGCCTCACAAGTCGCTGTATTGACAATCTCTACTGTCATGCTGACAACAGGTATGCTTGGATTTCAATTTAGCAATTATTGTGTGAGCTGCGGGTGGACAGTGTCAGGAAGGCATTGATGTCATTCGGGGTGGGACTCGATGTCATCGGGGCAGGGTCTGTGTGATTGGGGGCAGGGCTCAACGTCATTGGGGCGGGTTGCCAAGTCACCAAGGGACAGGGCATGACTCAGAGCCCCCACAAAGGGGAGAGCGCAGGTCCCCAAAAAGTGTAAGTCTGCCTCTGCTGACTGGTCTTTAATTCCATGAGAAACAGGAGACATCATTCACAACATGGTTGTTTGGTGATGCGACGACCTCACAATCAGCACAGGAATGGCCCATCTTCTAACCAGTCAGCTGAGTAGCCCTCTCCTCGCAAATACTCCAAGGTCCATGAGGACCTTGAGTTCTGGCATCCCTCAATCCATCTGGGATTTTCCCCTCTTTGTGAGCCAGCTTGTCCTGCATGAAGACAGATAGAGAGAGTATAAGCAGGATGTGTGACAAGACAGAGGATAAGGATACCTGACATGTGTGGATGGTGAGTGGGTCCAGCGAGGTGATGAGGAAAGGACCCAGAGGGGAGAGAAGATATATCTGGGATAGTTAGTGGTGTCCCTTGAACTACCATTGAGTGAGATTCCTGTAGCTGTGTGAAGAGTCTGTGAATTGGTGAGTTATAAATGATGAGAAGAGTAAATTACCCTGGCTGAACGGAGAATATCTAGCGGCACTGGATAGTTCTCTTCTGCAGGGTGTTGGCACTGACCACTGCTGCCACCTCTGCCACGCTGGATTGGTGACCCTCATTGCAAGTCTTCACCCAGAACATGGATAGAATACATCCAGCAGGTACTCAAGTGAGTCACCAATGAACGTGGGTGCAGAATGTTTCCTGGGTCTGGCAGCCATGACTGTCTAGCATTGTCCAAAGTATGCTACCTGTGTGCAGGGGCGGCCTTTAAAAATAGCACCCAGACCATTGAAGCGCTGAGGTGATGGCAGGGCGAGAGAATTGGATACTGCCCGCCAGCGATACAGCATGGAGCCCATTCTTGATCTTTTGTTTTCCCTCAGTGCCGCACAATGCGGTGGAAAATCTTCCATTGCTGTCAGCGGATCAAATGCTGTGTTCCCCACCCAAAATCGGACTTTGTCGATTTCTGAGTTGTTTCCTCCCAGAGTATGAGCCTTTTTAATTCATTTTAGTTTACATGATATGAGTAAAAAAAATTGCAGCATTTTTTCTTTCGAAGAAAGGGGTTACAATGCACACACTTTCCAAACAGCAAAAATATGGTTGTGGCCACCAAATTTCAAACATGGGGAACCAATTGCCCACATATTTGCACAACTCATTGTAGTACTCATTGCGACAAAGTATGTTTTTAGGTGGTCATCATTCTGCAATAATGTGATGTCTATTCTGTTTTTACCATTTGTCAGGTTTGGTATTGGACTCAACAAGCTTTGATGGAATAATCCTAAAAGATTATCACTGTTGTTAGGAAGTTGCAATGAAATGAAAAGTAAAGAATTGGATAAAAAGAAACAGATAGTGATTTGACTGAGCTGAGGACTTGTGATTAGCCTATTATCAGGGTGAAGCAGATACGTTGTTCAGCAAAGTGAAGACCAGCAGTCTAGAGACCTCGGTCATAGCCATGTCCAGTTGCACAGTGGAGCTCTCACGCACAGAATTAAGCTGTTGAGCAGAGAAGAAAGCAGCAGAAGTCTGTCTGTGTCAGATCCCCATAGGTTCTACTCCAAACCAGAAGAAGGGTCCCCAAAAGAAAGGTATAGGTCCTGTGTGGTAACTATTAAGGGCGGTATGGTAGCACAAAGGCGACATGGTAGCACAGCGGTTAGCACTGTTGCCTCACCGCGCCAGGGACCCGGGTTCAATTCCGGGCTTGGGTCACTGTCTGTGCTGAGTCTGCACATTCTCCCTGTGTCTGCGTGGGCTTCCTCCAGGTGTTCCGGTTTCCTCCCACAGTCCAAAGATGTGCAGGTTAGGTGGATTGGCCAGGCTAAATTGCCCTTAGTGTCCCAAAAAGGTTAGATGGGGTTACTGGGTTATGGGGATAGTGTGGAGGTGTGGACTTCAGTCGGGATACTCTTTCCAAGAGCCGGTGCAGGCTCAATGGGCTGAATGGCCTCCTTCTGCACTGTAAATTCTGTGGTTCTATTTGCTGGGTTTGGCTCATAGTGTTAAACCCTCAGGATTGTTATTTAGGGGAAGGTGTATTCTTGAAGTTTAAGACAGTAGATGCACTTCTGCACTGTAAATTCTATGATTCTGTGATATGATTCTAGATAGATCCAGATTGAGGGTAATATTAGCACATTGTCTGGATAACAATTATTGCTGTTAATTGTAAATGTTGATCTTTACGGTTGCCTTTCTCGTATGTTTTAAAGTTTAAGAAACACTTTGTTATTTGAACAATTTACACGAGTGACCCTTTTCCTCATCGGGTTTCATCTCTTTTCTCAAATTTTTTCCCACATCTCAAAAATAAATAGTTAAGAACCAGCATTCCAAGTTTCCCTTCTGGGATTTGGGCTGCCTCACATTGAACGTCAGTGGGGTCCATAACCCTGCCTATGTTCTGCCTCATCACAACTTTAAAATCCTGAATTTAAAAAATGTCATTCTGTATGGTTTGAAGAAAAAGGATCTGAAAATCAGCTAATAACTAATAGCTTCAGATATAAATGCTAGGGCAGGAATGGAACAAAAAGAAGACCCCTTAGTAAAGGAGAATGTCAACTAGCAATTGGAGGAGCACATGTACTCCACGATAAATGATGGACTTGGTTTCTGGCACCATCCACTATCTCTACATGGAAAAACAAACAGATGTTAACACTTTACTGTAGAATGATTACCAAAGATAGCATTTACAGATACAATGGACACTATTGACTATAAAACAATTTACAAATAATTAGCATGTTTAATCACTTAATTTAACAAATTGTATTATTCCAGCAGAGCAAATAAAACTTTTGCAGCAGACAATAATTTTCCCACATAGATTGGAAGGAATACAATATCAGATCTTGGAATCATCGCCTTTTTCTGCAGCTAAAATAACTCCCACGAATGTTTCTCTAATGAGAACATGTTGATTTGCTTCTTGGCCTGTACTGTGATTGGCCATGTAATAATTGTAAGAATTCTTTACGTAATGCTGCCAATATGATTGCCTTTGGATAAGCTAAATAACAAATATGCACAAATCTTGGAATTCTTTTTTTATTTCAGGTTCTTCTCGTGCAACTTATAATCTCATTTAGCAGTAGCATGCTAAACAATTCTCCTATTCCCTTTGACTAATAGCTGCCGGCTTCATCTGTAATTCACTGAAATTGAGAGAAGAGAAATGGTCTGTGACATGTTTTGACATGATAAGGCATTGCATTAATGCTTATATTATTTTACACAAATATTTATCCTGAAAGTAACATAGATTATGTTGTCATTACAACATTGGCTGTTTGTGGGGCCTGGCTGTGTGCAAATTGGTTGCTGTGCTTCCTATATTATAGCACTTAAAAAAGACTTCACTGGCTGCAGAGCACTTTGGTCATGAAAGGCACGATGTAACTGCAAGTATTTCTGCAATTTATTTTCTGTAGTTCGCTTAATTGGTGCAAAACCATCTATACATTGCCTGCCAACGAGAGAGATTGACATGGTCTGAGTGGCCACTTCCTCAAACAACACAATGCTGTGATTATCCAAAAGAGGCACAGTGTATGCTGAACAGAGGAAATCTTTTCCCATTTTCCTCCAACAATCTACCCTTTGAGTTGGAACACTTCCCTGTCAGTTTGCTCCTGCACGTTGGAAGCAGTTCAATATTTGATAATATTTATTCAACCAAGACAAAATAAGTTTGAGTGATGTGAGACTGAGTTTTATTACTTGAACCACTATTGTTTTCCGTTCACACGGTTACAGTTTTAGTTTAGTTACTCCCGAAAATAACTTTTATCCATGAGTTATGTGTATTTCTTTGATTGATAACAGATGTCTTCAGCCTCCTCTAACTTGAGCAGTTGAAGGCAAAATGCCTCTTCGCTAAAGTTCCGAAATAACATGCATCGATTTTGACTGTTGATTCTCAGGATTCTGTATCATGCTTTATGTTATGCCCAGTTTAGACATGTCATTTTCCTAACTTTCAAGATATGAACTTTATTCAACATGGACTCTGAAATGAACCTTTTAGTTTTAAAAGTGTAGTTGCTGCTGCAATGATGGCCACCAAAGGTCTGATGACGTGCCTTGTGTATTAAAAAATTGCCTGGCTGTCTAACAAGGACAAAAGGATACATTCCAGACTAAAGGGTGTCAGCTGCACTTATCCTGAAGACATTTTCATATGGGCTTTTTTTTAAAAACAAGGTAGACGATTGTCTTAACTCCCTCAGTATGAATGTCTTCAACAATGGTGTGGCTAATAGACCATCACCATATTTGGAAAAGGAACTGCAATGGTGAGGAGTCACATGGTAAAGCAGCCAGGTTTGTTGCTTTGTAATTTTTAAATGCTGACAGCAGAAAGTTAGATACAGCATCAGCAATAATACCATCTGTGCTTTGCGAACTGGAGCCTGTAACATCATAAGGTCTTCATGCCTGACCCTTTTCAGGTCCACCAATACAGCAAACTGACTTTATGGTAGCAAGACTACAAGGAACTAACTTTGTGACCCGCAGGAAGTCCACTGCTTTGAGAGAATCCTGAAACCAATTTTGGCTGTAGAATTCACCAAAACTGCACTTCAAAAGTGAAGACGCCTTCATCAGTCCTACAACACATGTTTCCCAGAACAAGAAAACCATGTGAATTATGAACTTTTTTTTGTATATAGTTTTAAAGTGCACTTTTCTCTTCTGTCATTGAGTGTGTTTGTGTGTGTGCTTATATAAGTGAAAGCTGTGGTAATAGATTTTGGGGTGAGAGTCCCCAAAAAAATCATCTTTATTTTAAAACCACAAAACTTGCTGCTTGTTAAGCAAATCATCCACACACTCAAGGGTTAAAATACATTTACATCTTTCTCTTAAACGCTTATTGATTATGGATGGTTGGGAAGGGAACAGGAATTTCAGCAGCTCTCACTATTTTTGCAACATTTAAAATTGTAGTCGCATGAAGGTACATATATGTCCTTCCCATAAACTCATTCACACAGGCTTTTACTAAATGAGTGACCACTGGGGTTTTGTAAATAACCTATGAACGTTGTCAACAGTTGCTACACATCAAAAGTATTTCATCAAGCACTTTCGGACTTTCTGAGCTTATGAAAGATATTAAATAAATGCATATATTTGTCGCTTTTTAATGAGTCTTATCATGGAACAAAATTAATTTGAATTAACCAATACAATGCACTTTTCAATACCTTTCACACTTAGTACATGTATATTCACTAAAGTTATGGATCTATTTTATTTATTTTTTTAATAACAAAAGCAGCTGTGGCTCATGCTCTTAACCATACTTTTTCTATAGGGCTTTGTACTGAAAACTCCTGTCAGTCAACCACCTAAAGAGTGCAGCAGCCTCCATAGGCATTTGCTACCTGTATGAAGAGGGAAACAGTTGTTTATTTCCTCAACCATTCAGATTGGAAAATCATTATTGAACAGAGCATATCCTGAATCCAGAAAGCAAACCAAGAAGAGGGCAAGGTTGAATTGTGAAAGAGAAGTAAAAGAATAAAAGAGGCATAAAGAAAAAAAAATAAACATTTTAAAATATCCAGCAATCATTTAAACTTGAAAGAATGAGGCTCCACACTTGTAAAAGTTAATTTTTCCTGCCACAGAAGTTGTTTGGCAATAATTAAGACTTATCATGCCTTTAAAAGGATTAATTATACTGGAATGGGCGATCTCTAACTTGTTAGTTTAGAGTTTAATCTGTATCTGTGAGGTAATCATGGGAATTTAACATATTGAATACATTTGAATGGCAAATCTGATGGCGGGATTCCATTTTCATCAAACATTTGGAGGAGCAAGACACCTCAGATAGAACTTCTGGGTTTCCCTGTTTAACTCCTCATACGGTCAGCAGTAACATTTTCACAAAAATTATAGTGAGGTCTCTTGGCCTCATCACGACTTTTGCAGGAAAATCCAGCCCATTTTAAAATGCAATGGTGTCATGCACTGTAGAACAAATGCTTTGATGTGTTGTGCCACCTAGCGGCAGGTTACAAATTTGCAGTGACAATATTCCATGCTATGAGTTCTCAGTTCAAAGGAGAGTTGCCAACTGGAGACCAACAGCATCTCCACAGGAGTGAGCAAGAAAACTGGAGACCACATAATCCGCAGGTTACTGTGATGTATCTTGTAATATAGGTATTGACAAAATCACAGTAAGAAAATAATTAACATCCGTTTGTATAATAACCTGAAGGCATCTCAAAGTGTTCTACAGTTAATTAAGTCGTATTGAAGTATAGCCATTGTTGTAATGTGGCATGGCATCAAATTTGCATACAGATTGGAAGCAGAAACAGCAACAAGATAAAGACCAGCTGAGGCTGGTTTAGCCCAGTGGGCTAAACAGCTGGCTTGTAAGCAGAACAAGGCCAGCAGCGCGGGTTCAATTCCCGTACCGGCTTCCCCGAACAGGCGCCAGAATGTGGCGATTAGGGACTTTTCACAGTAACTTCATTGAAGCCTACTTGTGGCAATAAGCGATTTTTATTATTATCTGCATTTAATGATGGCTTTTGAGCGATAAATATTGGCAAGGGCACTGGGGAGAGCTCTCGTGCGCTTCATCAAATCATGCCGTGGGATTATTCACATTCCACCTAAGAGGGTTTAATGTTCCACTACGGAAAGGTGACACTGCCAACAAAACAGCATCCAACTGAAATGACAGCCCAGTTTATGTGCTCAAATGGAGCTTGAATCCACAAATGACTGACTCAACAGAGAATTGCCATTGAGTCAGGGCGAGCAGTCCAGGACACTAGTCTACCCCTCATATCCAATTAATGGACCATAACCTTGGAGCAATGAATAAAATAACTGACAAAATTGAGGATAGGGATAATAAGACTCAGCGATAATTAATTTGCCTTTCATCATCAGTTGTCACCAATTAATGGTGCAAAGTGGCATTATTCTGAAACTTCAATTTCAGCCAGAATTAACCGAGAGAACTGTTCACACAGATTTGGGGGAAATGCCTCCATATACCATCAACACTGTTTATTGTTAACTGTTCATCTGACATAAAGCAGCATTTTTACAATCGCTATTGATTCCCAACAATCCTCAGTACAATTGACTAGTGCCAGATAGATTTTAGAAAATGATTCACACAGATGTCAAACTTATATTGTGCTCCAAAATGGTTCATTTTCAGATTTAAAATGTCACTTTTATCATTTGAATGTTATTGTAAAATAAATATGATAAAGATCCAACAAACCCAATGGACAAATAATGCTAAAGAATTTTACCAAAGTTCAATACTTGGCATTGCAGCAGATAAGCTATTTTGTCAATGTGAAGATAACTTTCATTCTCAAATAAAATATTCAAGTGATTTTATGTCCTATGTCATGAGAACATAATTGTACTTGTCAATGTTATTTTTTAAAAATAAATTTAGAGTACCCAATTCATTTTTTCCTATTAAGGGGCAATTTAGCATGGCCAATCCACCTACCCTGCACATCTTTTGTATTGTGGGGGCGAAACCCATGCAAACACGGGGAGAATGTGCAAACTCCACACGGACAGTGACCCAGAGCTTGGATCGAACCTGGGACCTCGGTGCCGCGAGGCAGCGTGCTAACCACTGTGCCACCATGCTGCCTTGTAAATGCCATTTTAAACAGAAATGTCATGGCTAGCTGTGAAATAATACATATCTCTTTCTTTGTGAGGGTGAACTGAGAACTATGCTGCACGTGGATTTCATTATTTGTCAGTTTTGACTGTGACATGGCTTGTGTTTACGTACAGAATAATGAAAATTGAAAGTTTCACTGAAAAATTACAGATAGTTCTAAATTGATTTTGAACCAATATTCACAAACATGGTATGCTAAAAGTGGCTGATAGTAGTCCAAACAAGACAGGGAGCCAGACGCAATCCTTATTAATCTATCCTTGACCATTCATGTTTGCTGAGGAGTATGTGATTCCCTGTTCCATCTGGGCTGCTGTGTACATTCTGAGCCACACCATATTGTACATGTGAATATTAGTTCCAAACCAATTCATAGCCACAAGTATTTTACCATCAGTCTTTGACATGTTGATGTATATCAGTTACACAATTATTTTTATTGGTTTTGCCAATGAGTTGTGTGATTAAATTGATTTAATGAGCATATTGTTTACAATTAGAAAGGGAAGATGAATGGCAATGTAACTTACAGGTTATTCCAGTGTGATCATCAGATTTTTTAATATTACGTAATTATTCAGTGCTTTTTAACTGATACTATTTATGTCTTTCCCCTATGATCAGTGCTCCGGGAATTCAGTCTCTGTCAGAATTTCACACGCTAAAAAGTAAATCCAGCTTTTACAACATCAGTATTTATTTTGGAAGCAAGCCAGGCTGTCTGCGAAAGCTGACAGAAATTTGAGGCTGGCAGCTGAGAAAGAGGCAAATATCGATATCATAATTAAGAAATTAACCTTCGTCAGTGCTCGTTGGAAATATTACATTTCTTATTGAATATTTCCGAGTCGCAGCAACAATACTCGTATTGAACCTGAATGTACAAGAGAAGGTTTAGTTGGATAATATCACAGTGCTTTGTCAGATAACATTGTGGAATGATGAGGCACAAGAAGAATTACATGAATCACTGAAAATGATCTGTACAGTTCAGAATGAGTTGTGTGAGACATTTAACATGACAACTATCTAAACCAACAAATTAATGTGAGTGATTTTTTTGAATACTAACATGAAGGGCATTATTTTTAGGAGTGCCGTAGGCTGCCCTCTTTATCCCACATTCGAAACGTACTCCTGGCTTGGAGTAGATACTGAAATGTATCTGCTCCTGAAACTGCTCCTGTTCTCAAAATGGCACATGGCTTCCACAGGCGTTTTCATTTTGCATGTGCGATGCTCTGAGAGTGGCATTGCTGCAAGGTAGGAGGAGATGGTGGTGTAGTGGTATTGTTATTGGAATAGAAATCCAGAGACCCAGGGTTAATGAAGGCCCAGGATTAATGCTCTGGGACCAGGGTTCAAATCTCCACCACAGCAGATGGTAAAGTTTGGGCAAATGTGATGTGGGGGGAACACTTTTTCACACAATGGGTAGTTTGGGTGTGGAATGCACTGCCTGGTAGTGTGGTGGAGATAGATTCAATTGAGGCATTCAAGAGGGCACTAGATGCTTATGGGAATAGAAACAATATGCAGGGGTATGGGGAAAAGGCGGGGGGGGGGGGGGTGGCAATAAGCCATATCGCTTGTTTGGAGAGCCAGGTGGCCTCCTTCTGCACCATTACAATTCTGTGATCCTTCATTTTAGTTACAGTAGATCACCGACAAAAACAAGGAAGAATTTTGACTGTTGGTGTTCGATTCAATGAGCCAGTCGTACTGCAGTTGGCTGAGGACAGACAGCAGAGTGCAGGACATGAGGCAAGATGCCATTAAAATTGGAAGGTTAGGTAATGTATGGGGCATTTTAAGCAACCCACCTGCTGGTTGGGTGGGAGAGAAGTTAAAACTTCAAAAATGGGAAATGCAACTCCACACGTTTGTGTGTGTGTGTGTTTTGAGGGGGGTGGGAAGGAAGAGTCAACTAACCCCTAAAGATGGGCAAATGGATTAAGCATTTTCATGAGGCTACTCCCTCCAATGTTTTAGCACAGTTTCAAATTTAATGATTGGGTCATGTTTTCTGGAAGCGTAGCAACTGAGGGGAGACAAAAACAGGTTATCTGTCAGGAAAATGCCTTTCCAGCAAAGCTTGTGGGCAGGAGAAGTATGAATGTTTCCCCTCAGCCCCCCCAAGCTAACTTGCTTTCCTTCCTGTAGTTGGATCTTTCACTTGCAATCGAACCCTCCCTCCCCATGATGGAACTCCTCCCCAAAATGATTTCTCCTCACTGGTGCCATAGCCTCAATCTCAGTTTATGCCCACCAGCCCCCAACCAATTCCCAGCACTTTAATTTCACACCTCCAACCCCTTCCCCCCACCTCGCCCACCAACGCCAGGTTCATCTGTCCTCTCTGGCCTCCTCCCCAACCCCATACAGCCCAAGATCTCTCCTTCCCTCCCTATTCATTGCTCCCTGTCCTGAGGGTCTTCCCATAAGAACAAGAGTAGTCCATTCAGCCATTGCGCCTGCCCCACCATTCATTTATATCATGGTTGATCATCTACTGCAATGAAAATTTACTGCATTTTCTCCATATCCCTTGGTGTCATTCAACTCCAGAAATCCAGTGATTTCTGTCTTGATTCAGTGATTGAGCTTTCACTAACCTCTAAGGTCGAGAATTCCAAACGTTCACTATCCTTTGAGTGAATGAATTCCTCCTCATCTCAGTATCAAATGACCTGCCACTTAGCCTGAGATTATGTCCCCTGGTTTTAGATTCACCAGCCTGACATCTAACCTGTCACGACCTATGAGAATTTTGTAAGTTTCTATGAAGTCACCCCTCACTCTTCGAAAATCTGGAGAATATAGATCTAGTCTCCTCATTCTCGCCTCATATGACAATCCCACCATCCCAGAGAATAATCTGGTAAACCTTTGTTGCACTTCCTCGATGGCAAATATATCCTTCCTTAGATAAGGGGACCAACAGTGTGCACCATATGTCGGGTGAGGCCTCACCAAGGCTCTATAAAACTGCAGAACTCACCTCGATTGGGCAGCTTGGTGAAGAGGCTCCTGCGGCACTATCTGGTGGGCACCACACAGCTGATCCGGTACATTAGGTGGAGGTAGGAATTCCTGAGGGGGTGGACAGTTAGAGGACGGGCGCACCCCAGGGACTAGCTGCCGTCCAGACGGGTTTTGGGTTTCTGGAACGGACGGTTCCATCAATCGTCGAGATGCAGTTGCAGAGCCAGGGACTACATGAGGGGTTGATGGCGAGCATCCAGTACCTGCTGGTGCAGTTGGAGGAGTCGACATGGCACAGCCGCAGAGGGAGGTGGCCCAGTCCCAGAGGGAAGTGGCACAGTCACTGGCTGATATGACACAGACCCAGAAAGTGTTGGCACAGTCCTAGACGGAGATGGCCCACTCCCTGTGCTTCATGACTGTGAGCGTGCTGACACTGGTCGAGACCAGAGCGGGCTCCAGGACTGGCAGCGCTGGGTAGCGGGGGTGCCCCAGGCAATAGCTTTGCCCACCCCCCCCCCATCCCATAGAGTAGCCCAGGGGCCATCGGGCACCCCGAGGGAGGAGGAGGTGATGGGGCCCGTGCCGGTAACTCCCGCAGGGGTGGCGCCGGAACACCGCAGCACCTCTGATCCCCCCCCCTCCTGTCCCTGGTGCAGCTGGTGGGCAGCAGGCAGAACAGGGTGGCGCCACACCACCTGGGACACCCATGTAGCAGCTGGTTCATACAGGCCTCGGTCGTCCCAGAACGTGGCCACCAACAGGGACCCAGGACCCAGGTCGAAGGTTGAGAATCACAGCAGGCCACCTCCGCTCCTTCTGTACCATATGGGGAACCACCTAGACATAGCATTAGGGCCTTTAAGGTCATAACTGGTTAAGTAAGCATGGATGCATGGCACAGTTTAGTTATAGGGGCTAGAGCACGTATCTGTAAATATTTGTGCACATTAAACACCCGTTACCACTATTGCAACCTGCCTCAGGGCTCTAAATGATGGGTGTGAGGTGTGGGCTGATCTGGGCTGGCCAGAGAGGGGGGCGGGAGGTATGTAATAGTTGGACATATTGGGTGGCATGAGCTGTCCCCACGACCATCCCCACCAGCATCACCCAAGGCATTCAATGGGACCGTGTGGGTTTCGCCGTCGGTTTGTGGCCTCCAGATAGGCATCATCAGCCACGACCGCAGTGGATGACCCCTGTCGCCCAGGAGCCAAAACCTCAGCCGGGGCGGGGTGGTCTCAAACATGTCAGGAATAGTCAAGTGTGCCAGGATGAATGCGTTGTGCACACTGCCTGGGTATCGGTCTCAGATGTGCATGATGCGCATCTGAGGGTCATATATCAGTTGCACGTTCATTGAGTGGAACCCCTTTCGGTTTGTGTAGAGCAGCCTATCATGTGCAGGTGCTCGTAGAGGGACATGCATCCTGTAGATCACCCTCTGGACCCGGGGCACCCCGGTGATGTCAGCTACACGGTGCCCCCGGTTGGAACTGCGGGATCTACCCCCACACATCTCACCCCCTTCAATCCCACAGCCCTGGCCCGGTCAGTGCTCAGCGCCATCGGGACTCTGGCCCTGGCACCCATCCCTGCTGCCTGGAGTACCATCGGCTGGCGCTGCCCTTGTGAGTGGTACGCTGCGTGGCCCACTTAAGGGCTACAATGGATGTTGTCCTTGGGTGGGCCGCCTGATGCGACGCCGGCAGGTGACGGCCAGTTGGGTGTTAGGGGTGTATGGTGGAGGGTGGGATGCGGGGGTTGAGTGGGCACTCATACAGCCAGTGGGACTCTGCAGAACTAGGGGCCAAGGTGGGTGGTCAGTAGGGTGCGCGGGCCGCGGCAATGGAGGTCCATACCTGGGCCCCACTCCAGTCCCGTGGGGGGTCGCTCTATTTACATGGCCCATTCCCCCGCCCCCACTTCTGGCAGGCCCCCCCAACCAGCCCGGCAAGTATCCAACCGGCAACCCACGGATGCACCTCTCCGTGTCGTACTCCTATCTCCCCCTGATCAGCCACAATGCCAGTTTGATGATTTTTAAAAGCACTAGTGGACCTTGCCATCGGGAATTCGGCCCATCGGAGGCAGACAGTCGCGAAGGCTTCTGAGAATACCTAGTCAGGCCCGCAAATGATATATAACCGATGTTTATTGTACATGCGTTCCGGAACACATTGACGCCGCTGTCGAGGCGATGGAAAATTGTGATTTGGCGGCAAAACGCCGCCCGCCACGATTTCGGTGTCGGAACCGATTCTCCGCCCAATTGCGTTCTCCAACTTCGGCATTGGCTGACGGAGAATCCCGTCGTCTGTCTTTCTGTTTTGTCTACCCAAGTGAACAAATTGAAATGAAACGAAAATGAAATGAAAATCGCTACTTGTCACAAGTAGGCTTCAAATGAGGTTACTGTGAAAAACCCCTAGTCGCCACATTCCGGCGCCTGTTCGGGGAGGCTGTTACGGGCATATTCACACATAACCTCCGTGTTCTAGCCCATTCAGTTAACCTGTCCAACTCCTCTTGAAACCTCCTTGCATACTTTTCAAGCCTTACATTCCCACCTAGTTTGGTGTCATGAGCAAATTTGGAAATATTACAACTGGTGCCCACATCCAAATCATTTATGTAGATTGTGAACAGATGTGGACCTAGCACTTGCAGTGCCCCACTAGTAGCAGCCTGCCATTCTGAAAGTGATCAATTTATTCCTACTCTTTTTTTCCTGTTTGTTAATCAATTCTCAATCCATACAAATATATTTTTCCCAATCCCATGTGTTGTAATCCACCCACAGACCATTAGGGGTCTCATTGGTATAAAAGTGAATGTTAGAGTCAGGTGATCTCAGACTGGCTAGGGAGCTGAGAGAGAGATAGTGGTTTGTACTGTTATTCATCGGTTGTTTTGTATATATTTGACCCACCTTTAATGTTAATAAATCATTTATAGCTTTGGCTACAGATATTCTTGTAATATAAATCCGGCCATCCGACAAGAACATGACATGGTACCAGTGCTTATTGGTATTAGACACTGAGAAAAAACTATCAGCCTGCCACGAGGTCCACAGAGATTTGAAGTTTTGCAGTCTGCAAAAATGAACTACACGGAGTCATTGAAGGCACCAATGAGTCTCAGATTTCATGGTAATGCGGACACCAACCAAGTGAGCGGCACGGTAGCACAATGGTTAGCACAGTTGCTTCACTGCTCAAGGGTCCCAGGTTCGATTCCCGACTTGGGTCACTGTCTGTGCGGAGTCTGCACGTTCTCCCCTTGTCTGCGTGTGTTTCCTCCGGGTGCTCCGGTTGCCTCCCATAGTTCAAAGATATGAGGTTAGGTGGATTGGCCATGCTAAATTGCCCTCTGTGTCCAGAAAGGTTGGATGGGGTTGCTGGGTTGCGGGGATAGGATGGAGGTGTGGGCTTAGGTAGAGTGATCTTTCCAAGGGCCGGTGCAGACTCGGTGGGCCAGATGGCCTCCTTCTGCACTGTAAATTCTATGTTCTATGTGTTTAAACAACAATTTATTCTGTTTAATATTGCAGTAAATTTCAGAGATCAATCAGATTTGCGTAAGGTCCAAGCAGCGGCAGGACTCTATATTTAAATTTACAAATGACGAAGATAGTAAAAATTTTAACAAAGTAATTTGAAGATTTGATAAACATTCACCCTCAGTAAGAATGAAATTTATGAACGCTATACGCGGGATTCTCCCGAATCCCCGCGATGGCCCGATGCCAATGTAAAAGGCGGCGCGAACCACTCCGGGGTCGGGTTGACTGGAGGTTGCGCAATCCTCTGAACTTCCAGGGGCTATGCCGGCGCCGGAGGGGTTGGCGTCGGGCCGGCATGAGTTAGCGCATGCGCAGAACCACCGGCGTGGTTCCGCGCATGCACAGACCGGCCAGCGTATTCTGGCGCATGCGCAGGGGGGTATCTTCTCCGCGCCGACCATGGCGGAGCCCTACAGGGGCCGGTGCAGAAAGAAGGAGTGCCCCCACGGCACAGGCCTGCCCGCAGATCGGTGGGCCCCCGATCACGGGTCAGGCCACCGTGCACCCCCGCTCCCGGGCCGGATCCCCCCGCGCCCTCCCCGAGGACCGCACCAGCCAGCCTACCAGCCAAGTCCCGCTGTGTGGGACCATGTCCAATCCACGCCGGCGGGACTTTCCAGAAACCGACGGCTGCTCGGTCCATCGGGGCCCAGAGAATTGCTGGGGGGGGGGGGGGGGGCGCTGCCAACAGCCCCGGACCGGCGCGGCGTGATCCCCGCCCCCGCCCGAAAACCAGAGAATACGGCAGCTGCCGTCGGAGCGACGGGGCGGGATTCACGCCGCCCCTGGGTATTCTGACCCGGCGGGAGGTCAGAGAATCCCGCCCGCAGAAGAGTCCATAGATCATTTCATCACAGATTTGAAGTTAAAAGCTAAAACCTGTAATTTTGTCTGCTGTGGAACCTTACATAATTCTGGACCAGATTGTATTCGGTGTGAATGAAAATAAGCTGAGGGAATGGTTGCTGAGGGAATCGGAGCTGTCTTTGGAACAAACAGTTCAGATTTGTCAGGCTCACAAGCCAGCAGCACACATTCTAAGATGGTTCTCAGTAATTGCGGCATCTTCTTGGAGGAAAGCACTTCGGGTGCCGCTCTTTTTCCAAAAAGGTGGAAACCTTAAAAAAAAAAGGCGGGAAAGTTCCTGCAGCTCCTCGCACACCAACAAACAGGATAAAGACCAGGACAAAGTATTTCTGTGTAAAAGATGTGGTCAAATTAAGGCAGTGTCCAGCGTTTCATAGAATCATAGAATTTACAGTGCAGAAGAAGGCCATTCGGCGAATCAAATCTGCACTGGCCCTTGGAAAGAGCGCCCTACCTAAGCCCACGCCTCCACCCCATCCCCGTAACCCCACCTAAACTTTTTTGGACACTAGGGACAATTTTAGCTTCGTCAATCCACCTAACCTGCACATCTTTGGACTGTGAGAAGGAACCGGAGCACCTGGAGGAAACCCACGCAGACACGGGGAGAACGTGCAGATGCCACACAGACAGTGACCCAAGCCAGGAATCGAACCTGGAACCCTGGAGCTTTGAAGCAACTGTGCTAACCACTGTGCCATCGTGCTGCCCTGTTTGGCAAGTCTTGTTCCAGATGCAAAGGAAAATATCACTTTGCTCAGAATTGTTACTCTAAGCTCAACCCCAGATCAATCAGCACAGTGGAAGACACAGTCTCCAGTGATGAAACTTCATTGTTTGTTGGAGTAATAACAAAGAAGAAGAATTTTTTGGAGACATCGAAAAATTCTCCAGCACTTAAAAAAATGCAAACTGATGCTCCATTTAAAATAAATGCGGTTGATGAGGACAAATGGCTGCTACCACTTGAAGTGAATGGTACAGTGGTCCAATTGAAGTTAGACACTGGTGCCAAAGCCAATTCAATCAGCATGACTGGTTTTAAAAATCTAAAAATTCAGCCTGTTAGAAGAAATCACTAAATATCTCTGAGAGATTATAATGGTCAGACATTAAATGTTATGGTGCTTGTGACCTGAGTCTGGAGGTGATGAACACAGTTTATTCTGTCCCATTCTGTATTGTATCTGAGGGCTTGGATTCATTATCAGGTGATCAGTCCTGTGAAGAATTAGGTCAAGTGCAGTTGGTTTATAGCATTCGCAAAGGATTGGATCAGCATTGCAATGATTCTGAGACCATTATCAGCAAATTCAGCGATATGGTCATTGATTTTAGTGCACTACCATTCACCACATTACCAGGTAGATGCCAGTGTGTAGCTGTACTGGAATAGCTTGGCTAGAAGTGAAGCTAGTTTTGGAGTACTTCAGTACTGTTGGCAGGATCTTGTCAAACCACATTGGGTGGGATTCTCTGTCCAGCGACACCGGAAGTATGAGGCACGATCAGGCAGAGACGCTTGTCAGCTGAAAATCGAGGCTAGCGCCAGACACCCGACGGAATACCATTCTCCGGTGTCTCGACAGCAGTGGGATGCATTCTATGCCACATGTACAGTAATCACCATTGGAATATCATTCATGGGCCTGTCCCTGTATTTTCCCAGGCTCCCACAATGCACCACTTCTGCCAGTCCAAATTACTGACCGCAAATTCCAGATGGGGATATCTCTTCTGATGGGACTTCCTGACAGGGATTTATTTTCTGGGGGGCTTCCTGACAGGGGTCACTATTATGGGAGGTCTCCTTATTTAGCAAATCTCTGGGGAAGTCCCTTATTTAGGGGTTTCTGGTGGAGGTCTCTTTATTTAGGGTGTTTTTGTGCGGGTCTCTTTATTTAGGGGATCTCTGCGGCATCTCTTTATTTAGGGGTCTCTGAGGGGGGACGGTGGGGGGAGTTCTGATGGGGGGTTCGACAGGTCTTGCATTGCGGTGAGGAGAGTGGCCCTCGGATGGACTTTGGGGAGAAACTACCTTAAAATGCTCCCCTCATGGTCCACTGCGAGCTCCACCGTGTCAGGGCCACGTTTGTCAGGACCAGTAGCAATTCTTGCCCACAATTCCTGGCCCAAAGGGTTGGAGAATCACACGGGCCTGGAGAATATGGTGCCCGGATCGCTAAGTGTATGCAAACAGGTCGCAAATCTTGATCCCAATGCCAGCGGGGGTGGAGCACCAGAAATGCCAATCCCGTTTTCTTCACAACCGCTGGATTCTCCGCCTTGTCGATAACTCCACGAGCGGCGGCGTGAGGCGGATAATTTTGCTCATTGTTCATCCTCATTGAATGCGGTACGCAGAATCATCAACAAGGTAGAGAAGATGTTAGCTCTGAGGTTACTGATGGGTCAATGATTTGGGAGAATCATAGCACTATTCAGTTTCACTATTCCCTCTTTGATATTAAACGCTTATAGGATATGTTTCTGTCTTCTTTATGTTAAAATGTCCAGATACTAAAATGTGTTGCTGCTACCCTCACTTCAAATTCCAAATACTCCTTTGGATGTGATTTGATCTGTCAATAATACTGGCACCATTGGCAATTGCAAGGATGCATCATCCATCTCATAAACACCTCAGGGCCAATTTCCAACTTCACCACCACGGTGCTAACTCGGCAGGGCAGATCACCTGACCATTGCAGAATTGGTCTGTTTTAATCCCATATGGAATTTAAGTGGATGAATGTCAGGAAATTTCTACAACAGGTTGGCAATTGGCTTTGCAGATTTACTGCCCAGATAGTGAAGTTGAAAATTCCTACATTACAGATAAAGATGCATTAAGACATTAAGAATAGACATAATGGCCCAGAGTTTGCTGTGGGCAGTGGGGGGAAAAAGGCACTTACTTCAAGTCACTGACTGCTGCCCATGGTTTCTGTGGGTTTCACAATGTAGGTTTCCTCTAATCCAGCATCGTTTCCTGTACGGGACCATGTACAGAGGATACTTGATGTATGTTTGTAAGCAGGGCAAGAAACAATGAGGCTCTTCAGCAATCAGATGGGAGAATCTTCATTGCGACATCCAGATCCAAACCAGGGAGCATGAGGCAGGAAATACATTTAAATTATGTACAGAAGACTTCTGGTGACATCATGAAGGTGGCAGTGGGTGGCTCCTGCTCGCGGCTCTGTTTCTTGGAATTTAATGCCCGGTCCCAGGGGCAGTTTTTGGATGAGCTGGTGCAGGAAGACAGAAGGAATGAGGGGAATGTCAAAGAATCAGGAAAAAGCTATCGGAAAGAAGGGGTTTAGCGGAAGTTCGCTGTCGAGTGAATGGGTCAGCCCAGCTGCAGCAAAGATGGTGGAGGCTGGATTGCTGGGTGGGGCGGCACCCTTCGCAGTAGAGATTTTGACCGAGGTGATGGCTGGAAAGTTTGAAAAGCAGTTTGCCAAGCATATGGAGGTGATGATGGCTGCGATGAAGGAGCTGGTGGAGGAGGGGATGCCCCTGGTGAAGGCGGCGGTGTTGAAGACATCGGCCGAGGCATGGGAGCAGGGAGAGAAGCTGAAGGGGGCGGAGGAAGCTCTGTCGCAACACAGTGACCAGTTCACTTCGATGGGTGAGGAGCTACAGAGGGTGACGGAGGCCAACAAAGGACTGAGAGCCAAGGTGGAGAACCTGGTGAACAGATCGAGGTGGAGGACCCGAGGCCGACTGAGTACTTCGCGAGGATGTTGGCGGAGTTGCTGGGGGAGAGGGAGGAACCCTCCCAGTATGAACTGGACAGGGCTCATTGGTCACTCAGGCCCAAGCCGAAGACAAATGAACCACCAAGGGCAGTCATAGTTTGTTTTCATAAATACCACGTTAAGGAGAAGGTCCTGAGTTGGGCGAAACAAAGGCATCAGGTGAGGTAAGAAGGAGTTGATATTCATATATACCAGGACTTAACCATGGAGCTAGTAAGAAAGCGGGCCGCCTTTGGTCGGGTGAAGGCGGCGCTTCAGCAATTGTGTGAGGTTCAGCGTGGTCTATTCATTGAAGCTGAGGGTGACAAACAAGTCGAAGGACTTCTACTTGGAGATGGTGGCGGCGCGGAGGCGTTCGCAAAGGCTGAAGGACTGAAATGAGAGATGGGAGTGGGGTTTGTCTTTGGACTACAAAAAAAAAAGAACAAAGTAAAGTACAGCACAGGAACAGGCCCTTCGGCCCTCCAAGCCCGCGCCGACCATGCTGCCCGACTAAACTACAATCTTCTACACTTCCTGGGTCCGTATCTCTCTATTCCCATCCTATTCATGTATTTGTCAAGATGTCCCTTAAATGTCACTATCGTCCCTGCTTCCACCATCTCCTCCGGCAGCGAGTTCCAGGCACCCACTACCCTCTGTGTAAAAAACTTGCCTCGTACATCTACTCTAAACCTTGTCCCTCGCACCTTAAACCTATGCCCCCTAGTAATTGACCCCTCTACCCTGGGGAAAAGCCTCTGACTATCCAGTCTGTCTATGTCCCTCATAATTTTGTAGACCTCTATCAGGTCGCCCCTCAACCTCTGCCGTTCCAGTGAGAACAAACTGAGTTTATTCAACCGCTCCTCCTAGCTAATGCCCTCCAGACCAGGCAACATTCTGGTAAATCTCTTCTGCACCCTCTCTAAAGCCTCCACATCCTTCTGGTAGTGTGGCGACCAGAATTGAACACTATACTTCAAGTGTGGCCTAACTAAGGTTCTATACAGCTGCAACATGATTTGCCAATTCTTATACTCAATGTCCCGGCCAATGAAGGCAAGCATGCCATATGCCTTCTTGACTACCTTCTCCACCTGTGTTGCCCCTTTCAGTGACCTGTGGACCTGTACACCTAGATCTCTCTGACTTTCAATACTCTTGAGGGTTCTACCATTCACTGTATATTCCCTACCTGCATTAGACCTTCCAAAATGCATTACCTCACATTTGTCCGGATTAAACTCCATCTGCCATCTCTCCGGCCAAGTCTCCAAACGATCTAAATCATGCTATGTCCTCTGACAGTCCTCATCGCTATCCTCAATTCCACCAACCTTTGTGTCGTCTGCACACTGACTAATCAGACCAGTTACATTTTCCTCCAAATCATTTATATATACTACAAACAGCAAAGGTCCCAGCACTGATCCCTGACGTAAGGCTCAGACTGAGGGAAGGGGGTTGAAATGCAGTATATAGTTGCATTTCTTGCTTATTGTTTAAGGATGTTTACTTGTTTTGCATGAGGGAGGTGAACTGTTGGGAGTTTGTTTTCTGGGCTGGTTGTTGGGGAAGGGAAGTGTACATTGCAGTATGGGGTCCAGCGGGTCGGAGATTAGTGAACTTTGGGGCTATGGCGGTTTTCTGGGGCGTGACATTTTGCAATGGTTAAGATTGTTTGTCTTTTGTTTTTCGGGACTGGGCATGGGGGAGGCGATGGGGAGGAGGAGGGCCTGGGCAGGGGCCTCCACATTAGCAAGCATAAGTTGGCTAGTGAATGGGAGTGTGGTGGGGAAGGGCGCCGCGGTCATTGGAATCTGGTTGAACAGGTTTTGATGGGCCTGGGTGGTGTGAAAGGTGGATGGGATTGATACTGGGAGAATTGTTTCCAAGAGGAAGTGGATGGGGGGGACAGCGTGTGTGAGGGGAGGGGGTGGTTGACGTCAACAATCGGATGGGGCGGATCAGACCCTGTGGGTAGGGCTGGGGTCATGAAGATGGTGGATAGGAAGGGCGGGGGGGGGGGGGGGGGGTTGGTGAGAGACCCCCGGTCAGAATAGTAACATAGAAACATAGAACGTGAAGGGATTGGGGGGACCGGTGAAGAGATCGAGGGTGTTTGTGCATTTCAAGAGCCTAAAGGCCGATGTGGTGATGCTGCAGGAGACCCACCTGAGGGTGAAGGACCAGGTGAGGCTCAGGAAGGGGCTGGGTGAATCAGGTGTTCCATTCTGGGTTTGATTGTAGGGTTCAGGGGGTAGCGATGTTGATGGGCAAGACGGTGAGGTTTCAGATGGAGATGGTGGACCGGGGGGCAGGTATGTGATTGTAATGGGAGCGTTAGAGGGGAGGTTGGTGGCACTGGCGAGTGTATATGGTCCCACTGAGATGAAGAGGACGTTGAATGTCATCCTGGACTTGGACACTCATCAGTTAATAGTAGGCGGGGACTGGAATGTGATGCAAGAGCCGAGAATGGACAATTTGCAGGCATGCTCGCCGGCCCAGTCAGGGCGGGAGGGTGGGTGGCGGGGGAGGGTGTTGGCGAAGGCATTGACTGGGCTCATGAGAGAGATGGGAGGAGTGGACTCATGGAGGTTCCTTCACCCGGGGGAGTGGAGCCGTTTTTCTCCCCGGTACATAAAGTGTATTTGAGAATAGACTTTTCCGTGGTGGGGAAGGCATTATTGGCTGAGGTCAAAGGGTTGGAGTATTCAACGATAGTGATTTCGGACCACGCACCGCATTGGGTGGATGTGGTTTTGGAGAAGGAGGTGGCCCAGAGGCTGAGGTGGAGAATGGATGTAGGGTTGTTGGGGGAACAGAGTTTATGTGATAAGATTGGAAAGGTGATTAAGGAATATGTGGGTTTGAACTGCACAGGGGAAGTTTTGCAGACAGTGGTTTGGGTGGCTCTGAAGGCAGTAGTGAGGGATAGGTGATCTCGTTTAAGACTAAGGTGGACAAGGAGGAGAGGGAAGTGCACCAAAAGTTGATAGAGGAGATGTTGGAGGTGGATAGGAGGTATGCGGGGGACCTGAACCTGGCCCTCTTGAACAGGAGGAAAGAGCTTCAGGCAAAGTTTGATCAGTTGTCCACAGGGAAGGCGGTACGCCAATTGAAACAGGTGAGGGGGGCAGTCTACGAGCATGGGAAAAGGCAGGACGTATGTTGGCTGGCCAGCTCCGGAGGGAGGCGGCGGCAAGGGAGATAGTTCAGGTACGGGATAAGAAGGGGAAACAAGCAGCAGATTAATCAGGTTTTTGAGGAGTTTTATGAGAAGTTGTACAGGTCGGAACTGCTGGAAGAGGAGCGAGAGATGAGGGAGTTCCTGGACGGGTTGGAGTATCCAAGGTTGGGGGAGAAAGATAGGGCAGGCTGGAGGGCCTGGTGAGGGAACAGGAGGGAAAAGAGGCAATCAGGAGGATTCAAATGGGGATAAAGACCCGTTGGAGTGTGGGTTGTACAGACCCATATCTCTATTAAATGTGGATGCCAGGATACTGGCAAAGGTGCTGGAGGCAAGGTTGGAGGGGTGCCTCTTGAAGCTGATTGGAGAAGACCAGCCAGTGTTCGTGAAGGGAAGGCAACTGTTCTCAAATGTTCAATGGTTAAATGTGATCATGTCACCCACGGATGGGAAGGAGAAGGAGGTGGTGATGGCACTGGATGCGGAGAAGGTGTTTGATCGGGTAGAGTGGCGTTATTTGATGGCAGTCTTGGAAAGATTTGGGATCAGGCCGAGGTTTACGGCGTGGGTACGACTGCTGCACAGGGAGCAGCACTAATAGTATGAGTTTGGGATATTTTGCACTGCACCAGGGTACAAGGCAGGGGTGCCCTATTTCCTTCCTGCTGTTTGCATTGGCTATAGAGCCTCTGGCCATTGCTGTAAGGTGCTCGGGGTTGTGGAGAGGTATAATGAGGGGGGTGGTTAAAATAGGGTATCCTTGAATGCTGACGATTTACTACTGTGCATCTCAGAGTGTAGCACATCGGTGGGGAATATAATGGGCCTGCATCAAAGGTTTGGGTCATTCTTGGGTATAAATTGAATCTCAGCAAGAGTGAGTATTTTATGGTGCCCCAACTGGGAGGGGGTGGGAGGGGAGGGCTGTGATATCTTAGGGCAGCAATCCAGTTTAGGTACTTGGGGGTGCAGGTCACATGGCTGGGGTGGGCTCCAAAGGTATAATTTTACAAGTTTGGTGGGGAGGGTGAAGGCCGATTTGGCATGGTGGGACAATTAGCTCTGTTATTGGTGGGCCAGGTGCAGGCAGCTAAAATTAATGTGTTCCCGCGATTTCTGTTCCAATTTCAGTGCCTGCTGGTCTTTCTACAGGGAAAGGGTCGGCCCACTGAAGGACAGGGGAGGGAATATATGTGTGGAGCCAGAGGAAATGGGCGAGGTACTAAATGAATACTTTGCATCAGTATAAGAGAAGGAATTAGTGGATGTTGAGTCTGGCGAAGGGTGTGTAGATAGCCTTGGTCACATTGAGATCCAAAAAGACGAGATGTTGGGCTTCTTGAAAAATATTAAGGTGGATAAATCCCCAGGGCCTGATGGGATCTACTCCAGAATACTGAAGGAGGCAAGAGAGGAAATTGCTGAGACCTTGACAGAAATCTTTGGATCCTCACTGTCTTCAGGTGATGTCCCGGAGGACTGGAGAATAGCCAATGTTGTTCCTTTGTTTAAGAAGGATAGCAAGGATAATCCAGGGAACTACAGGCCGGTGAGCCTTACGTCAGTGATAGGGAAATTACTGGAGAGAATTATTCGAGACAGGATCTACTCACATTTGGAAGCAAGGGGTCGTATTAGCGAGAGGCAGCACGGTTTTGTGAAGGGGCAGTCGTGTCTCACTAACTTGATAGAGTTTTAGAGGAGGTCACAAAGATGATTGATGCAGGTAGGGCAGTGGATGTTGTCTATATGGACTTCAGTAAGGCCTTTGACAAGGTCCCTCATGGCAGACTGGTACAAGATGAAGTCACACGGGATCAGAGGTGAGCTGGCAAGATGGATAGAGAACTGGCTAGGTCATAGAAGGCAGAGAGTAGCAATGGAAGGGTGCTTTTCTGATTGGAGGGCTGTGACTAGTGGTGTTCCGCAGGGTTCAGTGCTGGGACCTTTGCTGTTCGTAGTTTATATAAATGATTTGGAGGCAAATGTAACTGGTCTGATTAGAAAGTTTGCGGACGACACAAAGGTTGGTGGAATTGCGGATAGCGATGAGGACTGTCAGAGGATGCAGCAGGATTTAGATCATTTGGAGACTTGGGCGGTGAGATGGCAGATGGAGTTTAATTCGGACAAATGTGAGGTGATGCATTTTGGAAGGTCTAATACAGGTAGGGAATATACAGTGAATGGTAGAACCCTCAAGAGTATTGACAGAGAGATCTTGGTGTACAGGTCCACAGGTCACTGAAAAGGGCAACACAGGTGAAGAAGGGAGTCAAGAAGGCATATGGCATGCTTGCCTTCATTGGCCGGGACATTGAGTATAAGAATTGGCAAATCATGTTGCAGCTGTATAGAACCTTAGTTATGCCACATTTGGAGTATAGTGTTCAATTCTGCTCGCCTCGCTACCAGAAGGATGTGGAGGCTTTAAAGAGGGTGCAGAAGAGATTTACCAGGATGTTGCCTGGTGTGGAGGGCATTAGCTATGAGGAGCGGTTGAATAAATTTGGTTTGTTCTCACTGGAACGAAGAAGTTGGAGGGGCGACCTGATAGAGGTCTACAAAATTATGATGGGCATAGACAGACTGGATAGTCAGAGGCTTTTTCCCAGGGTAGAGGGGTCCATTACTAGGGGGCTTTTGTGAGGGCCACGAAGATTCCAGCACGAGTTTTAAGGATACAAAGTAATAACATTTATTTACAATAACATATATATATAACAGCAGCAGCAACTTCCCTTGCTGCACACTCCTTCCTGCTGGTTCCAAATTGGCCAGCTTTATTTATACTTGGAGTTTACTAATGGTTTCTCCGCCCCCCTCATTGGGGAAGCTCATACTCCCACAGGATTGTGGGATTGTCATTAGTCCCCAGCCAATGGTAAGCAGGCAGGTTATAACATCCCTCCCCCCCAAAGTCCAAGGAATCCACCGAAGACCCTGGCGAAGGAGGGCGTCGGACTCGTTTTGCCACAGGCTGGACACCATTTGCACGCCGCACTGGATCAGGCGGCGTGTAACGAGACGGAGACCGGCGCTTCCGTGATGAACGGCGCAATGGTTGTACATCCACGGCCCGTGGACCCGAGGATTCCCCCTCTGATGCATCCTGTGTCTCCACCTCGGAGTCAGAGTCTGCTGCCTCCGTCATGTCAGCGTCTCTATCTCCATTCGGTCCTGTAACGACCTGCGCAGGCTTCGAGTGGCACCAGTGGAAGATTGTGAGGACTACCTTCCCTTGTCTCTGGTCTCTGCGGCTGTAGAAATGAGCTCCAGGTGTGGGGAATCTTTTGAGGGGATACTCTTCTGGACCGAACGTGGTCTACATGTTTGCGCTGGAGACGACCCTGGGCTTGCACCTGGTAAGATATAGGGCCCGTTTGGCGAAAGATTATGCCAGAAAGCCACTGGGCACCACCAGCAAAATTCCGAACGAACACTGGGTCACCGGGCGCAAACTGCCGAATCGGCCGATGCCGAGAAAATGCCTGTCCCTGCCGTTCTTGTGTGCGGGGCTCTTTTGCGCCAATGTCCGGGAAAACCATACTAAGGCGGGTGCGAAGTCTCCAGCCCATTAGGAGTTCTGCGGGAGCTACCCCAGTCACCACATGGGGGGTTGTCCTATACGTAAACAAAAAGCGAGCCAGTCTCGTGTCCATTGATCCGGAAGACTGCTTCTTTAGGCCTCTTTTGAATGTCTGCACTGCGCGCTCTGCCAACCCATTTGAAGCCGGGTGGTAAGGGGCAGTGCGGATATGGCGTATGCCGCTCATCTTCGTGAACCTCGCAAACTCCTCACTCGTGAATGGAGTGCCGTTATCTGTGACCAGCACCTCGGGGAGGCCATGCGTACTAAAAGTCAAACGCATCTTTTCAATTGTTGCGCAGGACGTTGTCCCCTGCATCTTAATCACCTCTAGCCATTTAGACTGGGTGTCAATTAATAGAAGGAACATGGATCCTTGAAAAGGGCCTGCGAAATCTGCATGCAAGCGTGCACAAGGCCGCCCTGGCCATTCCCAGTGATGTAGGGGCGCGGCCGGCGGAAGCTTCTGATGCTCCTGGCAAATGGAGCAGTTTTGGGCCACCTTCTCAATGTCAGTGTCGAGGCCTGGCCACCAGACATAACTCCGGGCCAACATTTTCATCTTGGTCACGCCCGGATGCCCATTGTGCAAGTCTGTCAGTATCAGCTCCTGGCCTTTTTCCGGGACAATCACACGCGTCCCCCACAAGAGGATGCCGTCTTCCACATTGAATTCTGACAGCTTGGAGGAAAATGCCCGCAACTCGCCTGGGAGCTGTCTATGCTGCCCACCATACATGACTATGTGCCGAACCTTTGACAGGACTAGCTCCGTCTGGGACCACTCACGGATCTGTGATGCCGTGACAGGCAAGGTGTCCATCGGTCGTGGGGGTCGACATGGGGCCGGTCGATAAAGGCAATCGGCTCAGTGCGTCGGCATTTACTATCTGCGTTCCTGGTTTGTGCTCCAGAGAATACGCGTATGCAGCAAGCAACAAAGCCCAGCGCTGGATCCGTGCGGAAGCAATGGGCGGTATTGGCTTATCCTCTCTGAAAAGTCCCAGCAGAGGCTTATGATCAGTCACGATAGTGAAATGGCGGCCATACACGTACTGATGGAAGCGTTTCACAGCAAAAACCACTGCCAGGCCCTCCTTCTCGATCTGCGCGTACTTTTTCTCCGCTGCAGTCAATGTGCGGGAGGCGAAAGCTATCGGTCGCTCGGCCCCGTTCTCCATCTTGTGGGACAGGACGGCCCCAATACTATACGGGGATGCATCACATGTGACGAGCAAAGGCTTTCCAGGATCATAGTGGGTTAGTAACCCAGATGGCGACAATTGTTGCTTTACCCGCCGGAAAACGGTTTCTTGCGGCTGACCCCAAACCCAGGTGTGATTTTTCTTTAGCAGAAAGTGCAAAGGGGCCAGCGTAGTTGCCAGATTGGGGAGGAACTTCCCGTAATAGTTTACGAGACCGAGAAAAGAACGAAGATGCGAAGTGTCAGTCGGGGCGGGGGCCTGTTGAATCGCACGCACCTTCTCTGCGACGGGGTGTAAACCTTCGCGGTCCACCCGATAACGTAGGTAGACTACTTCCTTTGCCTGAAATACGCACTTTGTGCGACGTAAACGGACTCCAGCCTCCGAAAAGCGTCTAAGGACAGCCTCCAGATTTTCCAAATGTTCCTGCTCCGACGTCCCTGTAATCAAAACGTCATCTATGTAGACAGCAACATGTGGTAAACCTCTCAAAATGCCTTCCATAACACGTTGAAAAATTGCGCAGGCAGAGGATACTCCAAAGGGCAACTGTGTATATTCATACAGGCCCCGGTGTCTATTAATCGTTACATATTGTCGGGAGGCAGGGTCCAGCTCCAACTGCAGGTAGGCGTGACTCATATCTAATTTTGTGAACGAGAGTCCACCTGCAAGCTTCCCGTAGAGATCCTCTATGTGAGGCATTGGATATCGGTCAAGTCGGGAAGCTGTATTCACTGTAAGTTTATAGTCGCCACACAAGCGAACTGTGGCATCTGGCTTCATTACAGGTACAATGGTGCTGCCCAGTCAGCAAAACGGACAGGCCTGATAATACCCAAACTCTCCAAACGTGAACTCCCCTTCTACCTTCTCGAGCAAGGTGTAAGGCACCAGACGCGCCCAGAAATAGCGCAGCGTGGCTCCTGGTTCGACTTGGATACGGGCTACGGCCCCTTTCATTTTCCCCAAACCAGGCTGGAATACATCTGGGTATCGTCCTAGCACCTCAGTCAACCCTTCAGAAACTGTTTGGAGGATGTGCTGCCATTGCAACCGCAAATGGCGCAACCAGTACCGACCCAACAGGCTGGGCCCATGGCCGTGCACCACGATAAGTAGGAAATGCCCCTCCTGGCGTCCATAAACAACAGGGGTCATTGTAGTTTCTGCAATGTCCAGTGGTTCCCCCGTGTAGGTGGCCAACCTGGCCTGTGAGTCGGTTAATGTAAGGGTCTGTATGCCCTGCTTGATGCGGTCGAATGTCCTCTGGGCGATCACGGAGACCGCTGCACCAGTGTCCAACTCCATCTCAAATGGGTGGCCGTACTGTCACCTTAATGGGGGCCACACGGGGAGCTGCCACACAATGCAGCTGCAGGCAGTCGTCCTCCGTCTCCACGTCCTCAGGAGTAGTCGCCACAGTTTCATCCACATGGAAGGTACGGCCCCTGGGCTGGTCCCAGTTACGGCCCCTGGGCTGGTCCCAGTTTCGGTCGGAACGACAGCGCCTCTGCCGCCCCCAGGACCGCCATCCGCGACGGGGTCGGCGCCTACAAGTCTGACACGGACATGGCTCCTCATCCATTGGTTCTGGAGAAGGCTCCCTTCGGGGAGGAATGTCCGACGGCCACTGGCGTCGGTCTGGGCGTTGCCTCGCCCAAGGTACCGCAGGAGTGCGAGGGGACGTTTTCGGATGGAAGGGGTTGCGCCCCAAGGCATGCACTTCCATTCCCTGTAGCTCCTGCACTCCTCGTTCTGCGCTCTCTCGGGACAATACTATTTGAATGGCCTGTTGAAAAGTCAATGTTGGCTCAGCTAACAACTTTCTCTGGGTGGCCGCATTGTTAATACCGCAAACCAGACGGTCGCATAACATTTCTGACAAGGTCTCACCATAGTCACAGCACTCCGCAATCCTGCGTAGCCTGGATAGAAAATCGGCAAGGGATTCTCCAGGGGTCCTCTCAGCGGTATTAAACCGGTAACGCTGGACTATCGTTGACGGGGTTGGGTTAAAATGTTGCCCCACTATATTCACAAGTTCATCAAACGTTTTGCTGTCCAGCACAGCTGGGTACGTAAGGCTCCTAATCACCCCAAACGTATGCGGGCCGCAGGCGGTGAGCAATATGACCACCTGGTGCTCGTTTTCGGTGATATTGTTTGCCTGGAAATAGTAACGCATCCGTTGTGTGTACTGGTTCCAGCTCTCCAGCGCAGCATCAAAAACATCCAAACGTCCATACAGAGGCATGGTATAATAGAAAACAACTTCCAACCTGTATCCAACAAAAATCCAGGGTGGTGGCTTCAGCAATGTAGACAGCTATTCACTTTAACCCTCGTTGCCAGTTTTGTGCGGGCCACGATGGATCCAGCACGAGTTTTAAGGATACAAAGTAATCACATTTATTTACAATAACATATATATATAACAGCAGTAGCAGCAACTTCCCTTGCTGCACACTCCTTCCTGCTGGTTCCCAATTGGCCAGCTTTATTTATACTTGGAGTTTACTAATGGTTTCTCCACCCCCCTCATTGGGGAAGCTCATACTCCCACAGGATTGTGGGATTGTCATTAGTCCCCAGCCAATGGTAAGCAGGCAGGTTATAACAGGGGCTTAGGTTTAAGATGCGAGGGGCAAGGTTCAGAGGAGATGTGCAAGGCAAGTTTTTAACATGGAGGGTAGTGGGTGTCTGGTACTCGCTGCTGGAGGAGGTGGTGGAAGCAGGGACGATAGTGACGTTTAAGGGGCATCTTGGCAAATACATAAATAGGATGAGAATAGAGAGATACGGACCCCGGAAGTGTAGAAGATTTTAGTTTAGACGGGCAGCATGGTCGGCGCAAGCTTGGAGGGCCGAAGGGCCTGTTCTTGTGCTGTACTTTTCTTTGTTCTTTGTTCTAAAGTGATAGCTTTCTGAGTGCAAGTAAAATGTGGACGTACCTTCACACAATCAAATCATTAGGATTAATAATCCTACTGAAGAAACATGAACTCTGTAGGTACTGCAGCATCGTTACAACTGAAGGTTAATTGTGAGTGAGATTGAACCAAGCTATTTCCTCTAAATGGAATATTTTGGAGTTGACATTCCAGTTCACATAATGAACACTGAAAAAGATGTGCCCAGTTTTTAAATTGATGAATATTGATTTTCACAGTAACTTCATTGCAGTGTTAATATAAGCCTACTTATCATAGATTATCATAGAATTTACAGTGCAGAAGGAGGCCATTCAGCCCATCGAGTCTGCACTGGCTCTTGGAAAGAGCACCCTACCCAATGTCAACACCTCCACCCTATCCCCATAACGCAGTAACCCCACCCAACACTAAGGGCAATTTTGGACACTAAGGGCAGTTTATCATGGCCAATCCACCTAACCTGCACATCTTTGGACTGTGGGAGGAAACCGGAGCACCCGGAGGAAACCCACGCACACACGGGGAGGATGTGCAGACTCCGCACAGACAGTGACCCAAGCCGGAATCGAACCTGGGACCCTGGAGCTGTGAAGCAATTGTGCTATCCACAATGCTACCGTGCTGCCCAATAAAGATTATTATTATTGTCATAGAATTTGATCATCACAATACTGATTGTTTATTTCAGCAGTTGAACAGTGTTCAGGATACTGAGTAAATTAGCCCCTCGCAGTTACAGGTATCGCACCAAGTCAACACCTAGAAGCTGGAAGTTCAGAACTCTGATACGCCTTCTTATATTTTACATAAACCAGGCTGCTGGTTAAAATGTCTTCACTCATGACAATAACAATGAAGGCTTTTTTTTGTAATGAAGGGTCTCTTCTTGAGAGTCCTTAGAGGTTTTTGACACTGCGTAAACATTAATCATTTGTGCATGTGTTTTGTTTTCTGAAAGGTGATGGGAAAATAGTGCTAAATTATATAAAACAGATGGAACATAATGCATTGTTTTTATGCTCTTCTTTGTACACTTTATTCAAAATCCAACAAAATTGAGACAGTGAAATGCAATTTATGTGGTTCTGTATCTTAACTTGTCCAAATGAAATTGATAGCAGTTGTGAAAAAGGCATATGGGACACTTGCCTTTATCAATCGAGGCGTAGATTACAAAAGCAGGGAGGTCACGTTGGAGTTGTATAGAATTTTGTGGAGGCCACAGCTGGAGTACTGTGTGAATTCTGGTCACTACATTATAGGAAAGATGTGATTGCACTGGCGGAGACGATTCACCAGGATGTTGCAAGGGATGGAGCATTTAAGTTATGAAGAGAGGTTGGATAGGCTTGGGTTGTTTTCACTGGAGCAAAGAAGATTGAAGGGCGACTTGATCGAGGTGTATAAGATTATATGGGGCATGGACAGGGTGGATAGGGAGCAGCTGCTCCCCTTTGGTGAAGGGTCAGTTACCAGGGAACACAAGTTTAACGTCAGGACTAGGAGGTTTAGGGGGATTTGTGGAAAATCCTTTTTACCCAGAGGGTGGTGGTGGTCTGGAATGCACTGCCTGGGAGGGTGGTAGAGGCAGGTTGCCTCACATCCTTTAAAAAGTACCTGGATGAGCACTTGGCACATCATGACATTCAAGGCTATGGGCCAGCTGGTATTAGATAGGCAGGTCAGGTGTTTTTAATGCGTTGGTGCAGACTCGATGGGCCGAAAGGCCTCTTCTATGCTGTTTTATTCTGTGATTCTTTTATGGGAGAAAAATCCACATTAGAATTCTTAAACTAATACATTCCCTGATGATGATTTCAATATGAATTGTTTAGGAGCACTTTCAAAGATGTTTAAAAATCATTTCATTAAACATAGAAACACATGCAAGAAATAATATTTCTTTTACAAAACATTAAGATGCTTCTATGTTGTGTATGAGTTTTGTATAAAGGTAAAAGCAGTGGAGCATCATAAATGATATGCTGTCAACCGTTTGGCTATTTCATTGTTCTACTGCACTATCAGGAAGCCATAGTTTCTTAGAGTTACTGTCAATACATTGTATTTAAGCCCACTTGAAGTTCATTAAGCAAATTGCGTAATTATTAGTCCCAGGTGGTAACTAATTGAACTGATTCACTTTTATGCCATGAGGAGTTGTCTATTACTTCAGAAACCATTTGAAATCTGCCATTAACTCTTAATTTAGGAACAGTTATACAAGCAGAGTTATCTGAGAGACCCTACAAAAAGTTTGAGTATTTTTGCGGTAAGGGGCAACATCTTTATGAAAAAGTTTTTGACAACCTTTTTTCCATTTCTTCATGAACATATTATGTCAGGATATACATTGTGTTAAAAATTGTAATTACGTCACTTGTGTCAGGAAACAGAGGTCGTTTTAAATAACCTATATTTACATTTGCGGGCATTAGAAATAATGTACAGCTTTAAGTAAGTTTAATTTTGTGTTTTTGTGCAAAAAAAGAGTTGAAAATTTAATTAGCTTCATTTTAAGAAAAGGTTTCTAAGCAAACCTTCATGTCTGTGGGTTTTGTCACATTAAATTGCGCCTGCCTTGTAATTAAAGGATTTGCAACATGAAAATAAACAGGGTTTTAAAGAAAGACTAGGCTGTTGCTTAGCAACCAGGAGCAACTCTAGGTTAGAAAGAATTTTTGAGTCTAGAGCTAAGCTGGGCCCGGGAGGAGCTGGACTGGACCAGAAAGCTGCAAAAAGCAGACTTCCCAAAAGAACCAAATCCGGAAACCAAAGAGTTGGGACAAAACGTCTGCCTCACAAAGACAGTTAAGTTAAAGGAACAAAGAACAAGAAGATGAGCAGTTGGCTGAAGTTTAAGTAAAAAGCAGAGAAAATGCTCTGAGTTAAAGAAACAATTGCAAGAACCAGATTTAAGGTAAGAAGCCGGGGCAGCACGGTAGCATTGTGGATAGCACAATTGCTTCACAGCTCCAGGGTCCCACGTTCGATTCCGGTTTAGGTCACTGTCTGTGCGGAGTCTGCACATCCTCCCCGTGTGTGCGTGGGTTTCCTCCGGGTGCTCCGGTTTCCTCCCACAGTCCAAAGATGTGCAGGTTAGGTGGATTGGCTATGATAAGTTGCCCTTAGTGTCCAAAATTGCCCTTAGTGTTGGGTGGGGTTACTGGGTTATGGGGATAGGGTGGAGGTGTTGACCTTGGGTAGGATGCTCTTTCCAAGAGCCGGTGCAGACTCGATGGGCCGAATGGCCTCCTTCTGCACTGTAAATTCTATGATAATCTATGATAATCTGATGTAAAGCAAACGTTTGGTGACATCTTAAT
Source organism: Scyliorhinus torazame (assembly GCF_047496885.1). NCBI lineage: Eukaryota > Metazoa > Chordata > Chondrichthyes > Carcharhiniformes > Scyliorhinidae > Scyliorhinus > Scyliorhinus torazame. Next base: position 183,426,479 of record NC_092712.1, read on the forward strand.
ACAACCTGTGAAGCAGTAGTGTTCTATGGGCATGTTTGGGTACCTGAGAGATAGTGTGGAAGCTTGAATGTACATGGTAATCCAAGACAGCAGAATACTGAAAGGAGAGATTGAAATCCTGGAAGTGAATCCTCGGGGAGGGCATCCAAGAGAAAATTTTGTTTGGGGGAATTGCCAAGGCATATGTTTCCAAGAGTAGAGTTTGGAAACACTCTTGTGCAAGTCAGGTTCCAGTGAGACCAGTAGTCCCATGGTATGATAAGCTTCTGGGGGGGGGGGGGGGGGGGGGGGGGGGGGATTTAATGAAAAATCCACAGCAGCGGTGTTCGGTGGCATTTGCCACTTAGTTTCAGGGTGTGGTGTGTCTGACCACAGTTGGCCTGTTGGTTTACATGGACTGTGTATTTACCACGAACATTGGCGTACAGAATAGATTTTGTAACTTGTGTTATCCTTAAAAATCTGTGTACATCTGTGAAGATGTAGGTGGGGTGAAGGAGTATTGTATTATAGTCAATCTTTTCATGTCTAATAAACCTTTTACTCTTTTTTTAAAAGGGAATTGGCAGGCCTGTAACTCTGTCCATGAAATGAAAAAATGAAATGCAAATCGCTTATTGTCACCAGTAGGCTTCAAATGAAGTTAGTGAAAAGCCTCTAGTTGCCACATTCCGGCGCCTGTTTGGGGAGGTCGGTACAGGAATTGAACCGTGCTGCTGGCCTGCCTTGGTCTGCTTTCAATGGCAACGATTTAGCCCTGTGCTAAACCAGCTCCTATATCATCTAACATCTCTGTGCTAAATCGTCCACATCTCTGAACAAAAAATAAAAGTTACAGTCTTTTGAGCCAAGGTTCCATTCTGGGACCTGACTGCTCAGTAGTAACATCAGCTGTGCTCGTAACACTTGTATATAATATCAGTGTGTCAAACTCTTTTATTTTCTGAAGCCAGTCCAATTTATTACATTCCTACAATTCTTACGCAGAAGTTTTGAACATAAAACAAAATATGTTTTTTATACCAGCGATGTTTGCACTCTTTCTCTGGTCATCTTTTATTTAAATACCACAGGCTGCTGAGGTAAAATTGTTACTCAGGATTACATATCAAGATTTATGAAAGCATATTTCCTTCACTGTCAAAAGTTCTATTTTAGATGACGAAAATGCAGTATTACTACAATGCTGAGCTCACTGTGAATCAAACCTTCTCATTGTTTAGACATGATCATTTACTCAGAACATTAAGAGTCATATTTACCAAGTAATTAATGAAACTCTAAGTTTAAAACATTATTTACAACTACTTATATGTTTTGATTGATGTGTGAAGCACATTGGCACTTATGGATACTATAATATTATATATTGTGTATGAAATTTTCCTGTAATTCATTGTAAGTTATTCACCTGTAAACCTGTGAAGGAATGCATAACCACATTAGGAACACACTCAGAATGTCAATTTGACAACTTTAAACAAAAAAAAATCATACAGTAAATATAAGAAAACATATCGGCAGGGGTGAGGTAAGAGCTGTAATCTCTGAATCAGACAGCATTTGTAAACCTTTCTGGTGTTACTTTTATGGTTTATATATAATATAGGAATGAAAACATTCAGCCACCTTGTCCACCCTGTCATGAAGCATTACATACAAAACCCACTGCCCAGTTGTAACTCAACCCTATTCTGGCACCACGCTCATATCTCTCTAATTCCTGGTAGATCAGGAATTATATCCTCAATTTGAGGTATAATCTTGTATTTCACTCCTGAGTACCCATTATTCTACATTAAATATCGTAGAGAAGATATTGATCGAAATTTGGTTGGGTTGGATGTGCACATTATTCAACTGTTTATTACATCTCAATAAAATATGTAGGATTTGCTGAATAAATCTATCATTTGTATTGAAAGTTCTTCTCAAACAGAAATACTATGCATGAGAGGGCCAAAACGAATGCTAGGATGCTGCTAGACATTCATGTTTTATGTCACCTAACCCTGACATGCATTAAACATGAGTGCATAAAATTGCATTATTAACAGTATACCTTTTAGAAATTCTCAAAAACCGCCTCAAATGTTGGGGCAATGTCAATAGGTTATTTTAATTATACTGGATGAAACTGTTTTTATCGTCACTTGGCTAAGACTGAGAACTAATTAGTTAAATTCATTATCTTGGTTGTACAATGTCAAATTTCCGATTACACTTTTGTTTTTCATTACATTTGTTTGACTGTTATTAAAGCTTGAAGTAAAAATAATTTGGCAAAAACAGAATGGAGACAGGAATTTCTATTTGCCCTTGGAATAAGAAAATGAAAACCAAAAGAACAGTTCAACTCTGCTGCACTGAATGTTTCAATGTTTGCTTAATGTTTTGCTAATAACTAGTTACATATTATTTTCATTTACTTGATAGAATTTGGTAATACTTCACCTTGGAGTTAACATTAATATTTCCAATACTCAGTTGATTGTTGATTGATATCTCTGATGTGCATCAAATCACAATTAACAGGGCAGCAAATTGAGTCTTTATTATTACTGCATGGCTTTGGTATCATTCACTCGGGTAGCAGTCTATAGAGGTTGCAAGCTTTTGTTGATCTGACTGAATATTTGTTAACTTCACCAGGTTTTAAAGTACATGACATGGCAACCCTATAAATAGCAATGCCTTTTGTGTTGCTTCTGCCTAAAAAGTTATTTTTCTATTTGAATAAGTATTGCACTGATGTTTAATAATACTGGTGAAGGTGACTGAATTTTCTAGCTGTCTCTTTCAGAGCACTATTTTAAAATTTCAATTACATTGAATTGCTACATTTCCTATTATTGGGTGAAGATTTCTTCTGGTAAGATTGAATACTTATTCTTTATAAATGTGTTTATTATTTTGCTTTGCCGACTACACAGAAGAAATCTACCCTTTTGTTCTCTCTTGAATTTCTGGTAATACTTTCTTTTGCTTTTTTGCATTAATTCCTGGTCTTATTTACAGTGGAAGTCAAGGCATAAACATGCAAACTATCCGATTGTCATATGCAAATATGGAATGTTCAAAGGCTCTGATGTTCACTCCATGTCCACAAGGAGTCATTCACACAGAGGCTGTAAGACAATGTTGTTTGCGTTTTCCTCATGCCATTTCTTTCCTGAGAATCTGTCGAGACGTTCTTTTTCTTTGTGCATCACAAGTGGCCGAGTTCAGTGCTGTGATCACTATCTTGGCTTTCATCATTTGATAGAATGTCTCCAGCATGATGAGCTCCTGACGTGGAGATGCCAGAGAGCTCAGAGGGCAGTAATGTCCCTTTCTTCACATTGACCAGTTCTTTTTCCCTTGCGACAGCTCCTTGTTGGCCTCCTTTAACACGTTTCCATTTCATCCTCCGGTTCTGGAACCAGACCTTGACCTAAAACAATTCAGAGCTGATTATCATGTGATTATCATATCAATTCTGCCTGTATATTACAATGATCACAAGTAAATATGGCATCATCTTAATGATGACCTTTTTATAGTTCTGTATTAACACAGTGACATGAATAGCATTAGGTTCCTTATTATCAGTTATCAAACTGATTAAAAAAATAACTCGTGGTCTTCTGGCTTTTGACTGTCCCCCAAACAAAAGCATCACAATTTGACAAGCATTTCCATGAAGATAGTTATCATTTTAAGATGAGCACGTCCAAGTTATTTGTTCATAAATAAATAAGGTAAATGGTGTTGTGTTCATTAATGTGCGCTCTGAAGGCAAGTCCTTTACTCTTTATCTGCTGCTGCTCCATTCTGAGCTGTTTGTCTTGGCAGTTTTGTTATCCGAGGAGGCTTACCATTCATTGCCTTTCACTCTCAGGGGCAGAGTGAAGCAACAGTCCACAAGACGACCGTGGCTGCAATTGAAATTGGGCACATGCTGTTGCTATTATTTCGAACCATATAATAATAGCTTATTGTCACAAGAGCGCTTCAATGAAGTTACTGTGAAAAGCCCCTAGTCGCCACATTCCAGCGCTTATATGGGGAGGCCAGTACAGGAATTGAACACGCACTGCTGCCTTGTTCTGCATTACAAGCCAGCTATTTAGCCCAGTGTGCTAAACCAGCCCCATACGCTAACTACCCCGCAACTGAGCTAATCAGCTTCCACTGTGTGGTGGCCCGGGTTAGAAATTGTCATTTCATCTTTTAGACCTGTGTTCATACCAAGCCTGGGTTGATAGACTGAAAGGCTCCAGCGCAAATAATCCACAGGAAGCCAGGTTGTGTAGCCTCAGCCCAGAATTTTCATGAAGTTGGGACTGAGTCACATTGTTGGGGCAGAATCATCGCATTTAGTAATACTACACCAATTTGAGAATGTTTAATACTGGGTGCCAAAAGTGGAAAATGTTCCAATACTAGTCTAAATCAACTTGATCAGAAGGATGACACATAATAATTGAAAAAAGTAACGAAAGTTACAACAAAGGTACAAAACAAAGTAGGCAGGCTATCTGAATCCTTTACAAAAGGACTAGTTAATTCACTCTGAAGAAATATCATTTTGAATTCGAAGCATTCACTCAGTCTCCTCCACAGATGGGGTTAGTATGTCCAGCACTTGCTGTTTTTATTTGTATTGGAGAAGCTAGGATTGTTCTTCTTCAAGAAGAGAAGGATGAAGGGAGTTTTCACAGAGGCGTCAAAATGATAAAAAGATTTGATAGAGTAAATAAGGAGACGTTGTTTCCACTGGCTGGTAGGTCAGTAACTCTAGGACATAAATCTAAGATAATTGACAAAAGAACCAGTGTGGAGATGACGAGAATTTATTTAATGTAGCAAATTGTTAATGCACTCGAATGCACTGCTTGAAAAGAAGGTGAAAGAAGGCTCAATTATAAGTTTCAAGATGAAACTGGATGTAAACTTAAAAAGAAAACGTTTTTAGGCTTGGTAGGAAAGAGCGAAAGAGCAATATTAACAAACAAGTTCTATCAAAGAGCCAGAACAGTATGGTGGGCTGAATGGCCTCCTTAGGTCGGGATTCGCTGTCCTCCCCCCGGCGTGTTCTCGGCAGAGGGAGGAGATCCACTGTTGGCCGGCAGCGGGATCTTTTGTTCCCGTCGCTGTCAATAGGATTTCCCATTGAATCCACCCCACACCACTGGGAAACCTGTGGCAAGGGTGTGTCGTGGGCGGGACTGGAAAATCCAGCATGAACAGCCAGAAGATCTCACTCTAGAATTCTTTGAACACTGAACAATGTAAGTAAACTTGCATTACATAGAACATACAGTGCAGAAGGAGGCCATTCGGCCCATCGAGTCTGCACCGACCCACTTAAGCCCTCACTTCCACCCTACCCCCGTAACCCAATAACCCCTCCTCATCTTTTTGGCCACTAAGGGCAATTTATCACAGCCAATCCACCTAACCTGCACATCTTTGGACTGTGGGAGGAAACCGGAGCACCCGGAGGAAACCCACGCAGACACGGGGAGAACATGCAGACTCCGCACAGACAGTGACCCAGCGGGGAATCGAACCTGGGACCCTGGCGCTGTGAAGCCACAGTGCTAGCCACTTGTCCTGCCCGTGCATTAGTGTAGTAATTACTTGCAGTTAATTTTCCCTCTCAGAGAAACATTCCACTCGTGTTGAATGCCTGTTCTCCATCATTAGTGATACCATTTTCAACAATATATTATGTGACTGTTAACAAGAGTCTGCACAAACAAAAAATAGCTCTTCAATATGTCTGCAGTGTTTGCCTTCAGAAGTAAAAGTAGGAAGGGCATCTTATAATGAAAGAATACATTAATATTAAGTTAAAAGAATATGAATTAAACTGCTTCTTATTGCAATATATTGCCTTCTTGTTTATTCTTGAACTTTATTTCTTAGATAAATATGATCCACTTAGATACTAATAGAAATGTTTTGTTAGAAAATCCTGAAAGATTACATGAGCTAACAAAATGTAGTTGTCGGGTATTCCCAGGCTGCAAGCCAAGAATTCCTGATGTAAAATAAACTGCCTGCGAGGCATTATCCAACATGGCACCGGGCTAGACATCTGCTGTGATCATCAGTTTCAGACATTTTTACTGTCGCAGAGAAAGAGATACGTCTTCACGCAACTACCAGATCACTGAGGTCAGTTAGTTCTGAAGAAGGTTTCATCTGAAGATATTGTGATCACGCTTCAAAAATACAGTAATCGTTCTGCTTATTTTCCTATTAATTTCTGGATAGGGCGATTAAACTAATATAACAAGTTGAAATAATCACTTATTTCATCAGCCTGATGGGATGGGTAGAAATGCCCCGAAGTATACTCACTGTAGGGAAGGTGCTGACATATTAACATGCACATGACCACACAGCCGGGCTGGCTGTAGTTTCAAACTTGCTCACTTAATTCTCAATCTCAGCCACAATGTACAGGGCCAAATAGCATGGAAGCCAACAAAGAGTTTACAATGGCCACAAGAATAGGATGCTTTTCTCCATATTCAACGCAATTATATTATTTTCTCTTCTAGTTTAGCTGCTCTTCCTTAACAATCAATCCTTTGCAGAGCCATCCTTCCCTGAGATCTCCTCCAATGTCACTCTTGGCCCACCAGCTAAGTATATTTTCAAAAATGGCCACAATTAATTTGTTCTTTGATGATTGTCCTTATGAGGAACTGTTGAGATTATGCAGAGCAACTACCCTTAAATTGCATAGTTAAGATTGGGAAACCTTTGTGTTAGAATGAGTATGATCAGTATTGCGAGAAGGAGTGGCATAGAACATCTTTCTGTCACAGACTGGGTTTCACAAGTTTATCTTGGTGCAAGTAGAGATAAATGGGCTCAATCAAATAGTTCTTATGCGATGTGTGTGCCTAGAGAGCAAGGTTGTGATCTAAATATTCCAGAGTATTTGACATTTTGAAAAGACAGATAAAACAAAAAAGAGGGGAGAGGATAGCCTGAGTGATAAAGGATGACCTAGGCAGTAATGAGGATGGATACTGGCTCAAAATAGCAGGAAGTGCAATAAACATGAGTGGAGATAAGAAATAAAAAGGAACAGAAAACAGTGGTGAATTTAGATTACAGGACCCTTGGCAGTAGCTATACTCTTGGACTTGATATTAATCTAGAAATGAAAAGAGTTTGTAACAAATGTAATGCAGTAATTATGGTGATGGGGTGGGATGGGGGGTGTTGTGCTCATGGTCTCTTCAATCTTCATATAGACCAGACAAATCAAAGTGGCAGAAATGATTCGGAAGACGAGTGCATGGACCGCATGTGAGAAATTTACCAAGAACAATATGTCAAGGAAGAGGTTATTTTAGATCTTGCCTTGGATAATGAGAAAAAGTTAATGAGTAATCTTATAGTAAGGGATTCTATGGGAAAGAGTGCTCATAATATAGTAATAATCACTTATTGTCACAAGTAGGCTTCAATGAAGTTACTGTGAAAAGCCTCTTGTCGCCATATTCCAGCACCTGTTCAGGGAGGGCGGTACAGGAATTGAACCCACGCTGCTGCCTTGATCTGCATTACAAGCCAGCTATTTAGCCCACTGTGCTAAACTAGCCTCTGATAGTATTTTAGGTTTAAGTGTGACATATTTAAGTCCAAAAGTAGCATATTAAACTTCAATAAAGTGAATTACATAGGTAATTCAAGACAAGTTGGCTAAGATAGATTGGGAAATCAGCTCAAGATGTAGGATGGCAGAGGAACAATGACAAACATTTGAAGAAGTGCTTCATAATTCTAATAAATAAACAATGAATATATAATGAATATATTGAGAAATAAAAAACACCATGGGAAAGGTGATTAAAATGAAAGAGGTTAAGGATGGCATTAAATTAAAAAAGGTTTATGAGGGGAAAAGTTTAGTTGTGGGGCCATGATTTACAATTAGCCCACACCCAATCCCATTGAGATGGACAGCACTTAAATATGGTGCCCACTCCTCACTTCATTAAATGTAGCATTCAGCCATCCTCAGCCCACTATCAGCAGAGAGTCCAGCAGCATGCTTGAAAGCGTCTGTTTCAGCTACCCTTCATGTCTTAAAGACAGTCTATCTCTCTTAAAGGGGAGCAGCACTTGTTATATGTAAGTTGCTGTTTACTCTGTTTGCCCTAGAAGAACCAGCCAAAATGGAGTAACAGCTGAGAGAGAGGGGGTTATCAGGTTTTCTCATCCTGCACTGAAAGTATTTTGTATGAGGTCGAAAGGAGGACAAAAGCAATGTTTCCACAGAAGCCTGGAGGCTCCCAAGGCACACCCTGAGAAGTGAGTGGGAGCAGGTGCCCAGGAACGCCAATTTCCTAGTCTTGCCCTGAGGACCTGGCTGCAGTGCTGCAGGAAGTTTCATTCTCTCAAAGAGATCTCTTACCTATTACACCACCAACCTCTCACGATGCACACGGCTCTCAAGGCATCACAACCCCATCACTCACTCATTGGCAATCACAAGCAGTCAAGTCTCAGGACTAACATTGAGCTTTTCCACCCTCACACACTTTCCAATGCTGCCAGCCTCACTTAGCACTTCTACATACCTCCAGCTATTCAACTGCGGTAGGGACATCACCAAAATATGCTCAGTGACATCCTTCATTTCCTCTTGCAGGAAGAGGCAAACAGGAGGAGGACAGGTCTACCTCCTTCACCTGTGATCTCTGGAGGAGGCAGTGTTCCTCATGTGGCCAGCAGTTGCTGAGATTCTGTATCCAGTGTTGCCAAGAACAGCCAGGTGAACAGTATGCCTCTTCTCACCACCCACCACCCAGCCATCCTGCAGTCTGGCATGATGGTGTGACCATCTTGCTTGCCATCCTTCTCACCTTCCCTCATTCCAATCCTCCCCTTCTGCATTTATGTTTCCAATTACCCAAGAACAGCTGCCTGACCAGCCATGGGAGTCTCATGAGAAAAGGCGGGAGCTAATATAGTCAGCTGAGAAAGAAACACTGTCATTCTATCTGGCAATCACAGCCACAAGCTCAGATACTAGCACGAGGTGTACCTTAACATGTCCTATAATGGTGGCATGGGGTGAGACACATTGGATACAGGTGGATTGAAGCCAGACCATGGGTACAAGACAGCACATGACCCAGCTCAATGAAGGGAAATGGGAGCATACATGAGAATGCAGATGATGATGCACAGCAAATGCTTCGTGCATTGGCTGGCCTGCTACAGAGCATATTACTGTCAAGGGACATAGAGGGGTCCAGCTCCAACATGGCAAAGGGCATCGCACAGAATTTGGAGCCCAGCCTTTCCAGCATGGAAATAATGGCCAGCTCCATGGCAATATTTGCGACACTGTTAAGGTCCAGACAGCCAGCCTCTGGTTTGTTGTGATGGCCTACCTGCTTCAGGATGAAGGATTCATGGCTGCTGTCGGGGAAAATATCTCACAGTCAGTCAGCAATAGATCATCACTCAATGCTAGCTTGCGATGTCAAGTGATAATCTGCACAATGAAGACTTGGTTCTAATTCATATCTTTCATCTCCCAGAGATCCTGCAAGCATCCCTCAGGAACTGGGATTGGAGGAGCTCAAAGACTGCTTACATTTTGTTGCATACTCTGATGAAGCAACATCACATGACTCATGCACACCCTCCTCCAGCTCAGATACACACACAATGATGGAGCTTCTAAGATAGGTAGCTGGGTTGTCAAATAATGAGACACGCAGCAAAAGTAAGCAGAAACAAACTATTGAGACAGGGACATTGGGGGAGAGTGGCACAGGAGGCGCCATACTCACCAGCTGGACGCAGATGCTAAGCTTCAGGAATCATCGACAATCATCGAGGACTATTCTGAAAAAGCAGCAGAAAATGTCTGAAGTTTTGTCAACATTTTCTGACACAGTGTACAATTTGAGAGAGACTGGAGGAGTCCATCTCCTACATGACTGCTATGGGCCGGGATTCTTCAATAATGGGGCTATGTCCCCACGTCCGCCAGAAAACGGGCGCGAATCACGGGCGTGATTCTCCGAATTTAAGGACGGCTTAGTCAAAGGGAGGTCGTGTCTGACAAATCTGTTAGAGTTCTTTGAGGAGGTAACAAGGAAGTTAGACAAAGGAGAACCAGTGGACCTGATTTATTTAGATTTCCAGAAGGCTTTTGACAAGGTGCCGCATAGGAGACTGTTAAATAAGTTAAAAGTCCATGGTGTTAAGGGTAAGATCCTGGCATGGATAGAAGATTGGCTGACTGGCAGAAGGCAGAGAATGGGGATAAAGGGGTCTTTTTCAGGAAAGCAGCCGGTGACTAGTGGTGTGCTTTAAGGGTCTATGCTGGGACCACAACTTTTCACAATATACATTAATGATCTGGAAGAAGGAACTGAAAGCACTGTTGCTAAGTTTGCTGATGATACAAAGATCTGGGGCGTCATTCTCCGACCCCCCGCCGGGTCGGAGAATGGCCGTTGGCCGCCGTGGATCCCGCCCCCGCCCCCGCCGAAGTCTCCGCTCCCGGAGATTGGGCGGGGGCGGGAATCCGGCCGCGCCGGTTGGCGGGACCCCCCGCTGGATTCTCCGGCCCGGATGGGCCGAAGTCCCGCCCAGGAATTGCCTGTCCCGCCGACGTAAATCAAACCTGGTATTTACCGGCGGGACCAGGCGGCGTGGGCGGGCTCCGGGGTCCTGGGGGGGGCGCGGGGCGATCTGACCCCGGGGGTGCCCCCACGGTGGCCTGGCCCGCGATCGGGGCCCACCGATCCGCGGGCGGGCCTGTGCCGTGGGGGCACTCTTTCCCTTCCGCCTCCGCTACGGCCTCCACCATGGCGGAGACGGAAGAGACTCTCCCCACTGCGCATGCGCGGGAAACTGACAGCGGCCGCTGACGCTCCCGCGCATGCGCTGGGAAACTGAGAGCGGCCGCTGACGCTCCCGCGCATGCGCCGCATTTTCGCGCCAGCTGGCGGGGCTACAAACGCCATTTCCGCCAGCTGGCGGGGCGGAAATCCCTCCGGCGTCGGCCTAGCCCCTCAATGTTGGGGCTAGGCCGCCAAAGATGCGGAGACTTCCGCACCTTTTTGCCAGCGCGATGCCCGTCTGATTGGCGCCGGCTTTGGCGCCAGTCGGCGGGCATCCCGCCGTTGGGGGAGAATTTCGCCCCTGAAGAGGGACAGGTAGTATTGAGGAAGCAAGGGGGTTGTAGAAGGATTTGGACAAGCTAGGAGAGTGGGCAATGAAGTGACAAGTGAAATACAATGTGGAAAAGTGTAAGATTATGGACTTTGGAAGGAGGAATTTAGGCATAGGCTATTTTCTAAATAGGGAAATGCTTAGGAAATCAGAAGCACAAAGGGACTTGGGAGTCCTTGTTCATGATTCTCTTAAGGTTAATGTGCAGGTTCAGTCGGCAGTTAAGAAGGCAAATGCAATGTTAGCATTCATGTCAAGAGGGCTAGAATACAAGACCAGGGATGTACTTCTGAGGCTGTTTAAGATTCTGGTCAGACCCCATTTTGAGTATTGTGAGCAGTTTTGGGCCCCGTATCTAAGGAAGGATGTGCTGTCCTTGGAAAGGGTCCAGAGGAGATTCACAAGAATGAGCCCTGGAATGAATAACTTGTCATATGAGGAATGGTTGAGGACTCTGGGTCAGTATTCGTTACCGTTTAGAAGGATGAGGGGGTATCTTATTGAAACTTACAGGATACTGCGCGGCCTGGATAGAGTGGACGTGGAGAGGATGTTTCCACTTGTAGGAAATCTGGAACTAGAGGACACCATCTCAGACTAAAGGGACGATCCATTAAAACTGAGATGAGGAGGAATTTCTTCAGCCAGAGGGTGTTGAATCTGTGGAACTCTTTACCGCAGAATGCTGTGGAGGCCAAATCATTGAGTGTCTTTAAGACAGAGTTAGATAGGTTCTTCATTAATAAGGGGATCAGGGCTTATGGGGAGAAGACAGGAGAATGGGGATGAGAAAACATCAGCCATGATTGAATGCGGAGCAGACTCGATGGGCCGAGTAGCCTAATTCTGCTCCTATGTCTTATGGTCTAAGGGGGCCAGCTGGGCCCCGGCGTGTGCTATGCAGCTCCTGCTGCTGATACGGGACCCTGCACTTCCGGCCGCGGGTCCGTACTTCCGCATGACATGGCGGACCCACACAGCGGGCTGGCGCGGAAGAAGGTAGGCCCCCCAGATCGCGGGCGCCTGCCGATCGGGGGCCCCTGATCGCGAGCCTGGCCGTTGTGGAGGCACCACACGGAGAATTACGCGAATGCGACTGCGGCGCGGGGGCTCGGAGAATCCTGGCCAGGATCTCTCAGATCTTTGTGCTGATGATTAGCTCCACAGAAGGAGTGTTCACCTGCATGGAGAATAAGAGATGATAGGTGACCGAGTGCATGCTGACAATGACCAATGGCCTGCACATTCTGTCTGCCGCTTTAAAGGCAATGGGAGAAAACCTCACTTTAGCCTTTTTTAGCACATCACTGACGTACATCAAAATACGCTGCAGGTCTTGACTAGGAGGGAAATGCAGGTGATCCATGAGAGGGAGATTGGAGAAAGCAGGGACTCTGCTCAAAGCCACTCCCATTCCTCCCCCCTCCACCCATCGACCGCCAATCGCAGCCCCCTGATGGTCAGTCTGCCCCTGCACAGATGCAGGTGTGTAGAGTCAACTGTCCAACTTGTGTTCATGAATGTGCCTGGGTTAAGTACAGAAGTTGATGGATCCCTGGCTGTTTCCCAACATGCTGGGATTTCTTTGATGTTTTAACCTCCCACACACACTGATATGCACTGATATGCGCACCCCCCCCCCCCCCACCCCCCCCAGCAATCCAATATTCCTCACAAAGAGCCTAAGAGCCTACCAAGTGACAGTGACAGGTTAAATGATTGGACAAGAAGGTAGTAGATAGAATATTATATGGGAAAATGTGAGGTTATTCCCTTTGGTAGGAATAATTGGAAAATAACATTTTTAAATGGTGACAAACTGTGTGCATAGGGATTTGGGTGCCCTTATACAGCATGTCAGCATGCAAGTACAGAAAGCAATTCAGAAGGTAAATTATCATAGAATCATAGAATCTATAGTGTAGAAGGAGGCCATTCGGCCCATCGAGTCTGCACTGGCCCCTGGAAAGAGCATCCTACCCAAGGTCAACACCTCCACCCTATCCCTCTAACCCAGCAACCCCACCCAACACAATTATATGTTCATAGCAGCAGATTTGCAAAACTAGAACTAGGAAGCCTTACTATAAACATATAAGGCTTTGGTGAGATCACATCTGGAGTATTGTGTATGATAAGGTAAAGTCACCATAGTCCCAGATGATGTTTCCCCTTTGAGGGGAGAGCTGACGGTGGTGATTTAACCTGAGGCAGCAGGCAACATTGAGAAGCAGGGCCTTCATGAATAACCTCAGCCTGTATGGGAATTGAACCCATGCTGCTGGTCTCGCATGATGAACCAGCTGCCTAGTCAACAGAGCTAAACTAGGTTGCTTTGGTTTCCATACTTAAGGAAGGATATACTTGCCTTAGAGGAAATGCAACCAAGGTTCATTCGATTGATTCCTGGGATGGGAGGGCTGAGCTGAGTGGAATATGTTCCCGACATTTAGAAGAATAAGAGGTGATATCAGTGAAATATATAAAATGCGTAAGGGGCTTGGCAGGGTAGACAGCAGTTGCTTCCCTGGTTGGAGAATCCAGGAGGTAAAAGGTTGACCATTTGGGACAAGAAATTCATTTTTTAAATATAATCTTTATTGTCACAAGTAAACTTACATTAACACTGCAATTAAGTTTTTGTGAAATGCCCCCAGTCGCCACATTCAGGCGCCCCTTTGGGTACACTGAGGGAGAATTCCAAATGTCCAATTCACCTAGTAGGCACGTCATTCGGGACTTGTGGGAGGAAACCGGAGCACCCGGAGGAAACCCACACAGACACGGGGAGAACGTGCAAACTCCGCACAGACAGTGACCCAAGCCGGGAATCAAACCTGCGATCCTGGCGCTGTGAAACCACAGTGCTAACCACTATGCTACCGTGCTGCTATACTCAAAAGGTTGTGAATCTATGGAATTTTCTACCCTAGGAGGTTGTGGATACTCAGTTATTGAGTATATTCAAGATTGAAGTTTATTTTTGTACTGTAAGAGAATGAAGGCGTATGGAAATCAGACAGGAAAGTGGAGTTAATGTCAAAGATCAGCCATGATGCATTTGAATTACAGAGCAGGCTTGAGGGGCCAAATGGCCTGATCCTGTTCCTATTTCTTATCTTTTTATGTCAAACAGAAAATGAACCAAATGCCAAATACACAGGCTGGGAAGTTCCTTGGCTATTCTTCCAATTGACGATTGTATCTTCAGCGAGAGATTGGTGGAAATTGCGGATACAGCATAAACAACATTTCTGTCCATCGTCTATAAAGTTATGCCAGCTAATCAGGACAATCCCCAAGGAAGTTCCCAGTGGTGGTATGTGTCAGATGTTAGAGATTACATCCAATGTGGACACAGGTTTTATTTAAGAATCTTCTGGCATTTGGCTAAAAACATAATTTTATGTTTTTTGAGTGAAATTTATTCTGAATCCAATGCACCCAAATAAAGCAAAACTGGTAGTCAGTACCTCTCAGGATATTGCAGCTCCACGGCCTGTGATCCTTTTGTCCATTAATTTTTGCTGGATAGAAAAACATGAACTGTGCATGCCTGATTTCCCTTGATGCACCTCCTGCCAGCACCTTCACTGCTGCAGATTCACTCCCAAGTTGTAAATTACAAGTGCATTTGAGACAAACATGATCACAATTTCTCTGCATGTAAAATACAGACAAAATGAATTCCAACTAGCTGAACTGAATGCAATCCTAATAAGATGATTGCCGCTTCCTAATGAGATATATGGTTTAAACCCTAACAGCAGTGGGGGGATAAGTTTCCGCTTCAGGCAGAATAAGATAGCTGAAGGTAAATGGCAATCAGTTTTACAACACCAGGTTAAAGTCCAACAGGTTTGTTTCAAACACTAGCTTTCGCAGCACTGCTCCTTCCTCAGGTGAGTGCCCCGAAGGAGCAGTGCTCCGAAAGCCAGTGTTTGAAACAAACCTGTTGGACTTTAACCTGGTGTTGTAAGACTTCTTACTGTGCTCACCCCAGTCCAACGCCGGCATCTCCATATCATGGATCCAAATCAGAGTTTGACCACTACTCATTGACTACTCTCAGCCGGATGAACATGCCAAATGAAGTAAGGATCCAAAGTCTGACATTTAGAGGGTGAATGCTGGGTGAGATACCAGCATCAACTGCTAGTAAGGTCAACCGCTAATCAATTGTTTACCATGCAGAGGATATTGGAGTCGAGTTGTCACCAGTTTGTGAATGGGTGCCCAAGAAAATTAATGCAATTTGAAAACTTTCCTCAAAAAGCAGCAAACAGTGCAATTAGCAAAAACATGCCATCCCCATTATTTCAATCTGGCCTGTTTGGTGGGAAGGATCTGCTTTTGGTAAAATTATCTTTAAAGGAGTGTTAGAGATTTCAGAAAGTCAGTTTATGCTTTATGTAGCTTACATTTACAATTTGCCATTCTTTGCGTTGGTTCAGTTAATTTCAACTGGATTGCACTGGAAGAAAAATCACAAATTACAAACTTCTACCCCAGCATCACTGCCTGGTGAACAGTCGCAGCCAGAAGGTTGGGTCTTACAAACAGTTGGTTCTGGCAGCTCACCCAGCTCCCAACTCTGGGACTTTGCCTTATTTGCATGCTAACCCTACTGAGAGTAGTAAATGAGTAATGGTTAAACTCTTGTTTAATTATAAACCTCTGAAACCAAATATAATGTAAGAACACTATTTGGATAATAAACAGAGTTCAAACAAAAGTTCTAAGAAAGATTATCTGTGATAGTTCAAACATGTTTCAAAACAGCTGGAATACATGGCTGCATGGAACAAAACGTCAAGGAAGACCAAGGAAGCACTGGATAGACAATATGAAATGACTTAAAATAGAGAAGGTTACAGCTGACTGAAGAGGCCAGGCTGGTTTGTTTGGGACCAACTACAGAGGAGTGAATTCATTCAACCCCGTCATTGCCAGAATTGCTCAACATCATTTTCTTTAAAAAAACAAAAAATTTAGGGTACCCAATTCATTTTTCCAATTATGGGGCAATTTAGCATGGCCAATCCACCTAGCCTGCACCTCTTTGGGTTGTGGGGGTGAAACCCACACAAACACAGAGAGAATGTGCAAACTCCACATGGACAGTGATGCAGAGCTGGGATTGAACCTGGGACCTTGGCGCCGTGGGGCAACAGGGCTAACCCACTGCGCCACCGTGCTGCCCCCTCAACATCATTTTCAAGCTACAATATTTAATCCTTTGGATTGATTGCTGAAATAAAATGTAAAACCAATTTACAGACAAATTCCCCATCCATAAGTTAATCAAAAAGAAAAACAATGATAACACTTCTATAACCTTTGCACAGTTTTCTTATGGTGCAATTTAATGGAGTGTTCTGGATTAGCTACTATTTCTATACCAGTATAATATGAAAGATTGATGTATTAATGCACCTGTTGCCGAATGTCAAAAGCTTCTTCTGTTTCCTTAGTCGACAAGTTTCTTCGTATTTATGTCATACAGAATGATGAATAAGCTGTTACTTTAAAAGGTCACCAAATAAATAGCCACAAGCTGAGTCTTCTGCTGTCCATGTGGGACCAGACTTTGACGACTTAATTTGTATTTTCAAATGCATATCGACAGTATGGATTATGGGTTGAGGATTAGCTCGACAATCATTTGTGTCATTCAACCATTCCAATGTAAATGTTCCGATTGCACCACATTTTGTTTCAATAACCCTGCCCAACTGTTCTATTTTTATTTCATTTCTCACAACTCTTTCTCATTTGCTGACACCATGGGTAAGTAAGATAAATTGGACAATACTTGAATGATGCAAAGCTACATTTTACGAAGCTCATATTTCACCTGAATATGGTCCCATTTAAAAGCTTTCTTCTTAAGATGGCACATTTAAAATGTATCACTGGGGCAGATTTTCCTCTTTCTTTCTTTAATGTTGTAGGTTTCATGATTTTGGGACAGTCATTTTCAAAAAAAAGATTTGACAATGAATTACATCTGCTTTGAGTTTTAAAAGAAAGTAATTTTGTACAGATTTTAAAATCGGAAAAGGAAGAGTGATTGGCTGGCATGGTGAGTAGGTGGGTGGGTGCCATTTGGGAGAGGGGTGATAAAGTTGTGGTTACTTGGGACGTGGGGAAGATCAAATTGGGATGTGGGACAATAGGAACATTGGGGCGGGTTTGAGGTGGTAACCTGGTGAACGTGGTTTTGGTGTTTTCAGGTAGTGACTCAGGAGGAAGTGATATCTGGTGGTGCCCTATAATTTTAATGTGAAATTAGAGGGAATCCTCCCACATGTCTTGGTTTCATGTTCAGTGAGGTATATTTTTAAAAGAGTTCCCTTTGCTAGCAGTCTGCATTGTTCCCTTCAAGGACTGCTGGTTAGGCAGGGAGCAGACCTTGTTTTGCTGAATGCAACCCTCCCAGTCATAGCTACATCGAGGACAACTCAGTTGTGTCCAGGGAGGCTCAAATGAGCACTAGGTTCTTCATTTCCATACACAAAAGATCAAAGCAAGTTTCATTCACGGGCCCTGGAAGCCTTTTTTGCCTTCATCCAAATGATGGACAGTGCACTCCTGGGGCGAGATTCTCCGACCCCCCCCGCCGGGTCGGAGAATCGCCGGGGGCTGACGTGAATCCCGCCCCCGCCTTTGCCGAATTCTCCGGCACCGGATATTTGGCGGGGGCGGGAATCGCTCCGCGCCGGTTGGCGGCCCCCCCCTGCGATTCTCCGGCCCGAATGGGCCGAAGTCCCGCTGCTAGAATGCGTGTCCCACCGGCGTAGATTAAACCACCGACCTTACCGGCAGGACAAGGCGGCGCGGGCGGGCTCCGGGGTCCTGGGGAGGGCGGGGGCGCAGGGCGATCTGGCACCGGGGGGTGCCCCCACGGTGGCCTGGCCCGCGATCGGGGCCCACCGATCCGCGGGCGGGCCTGTGCCGTGGGGGCACACTTTTCCTTCCGCCTTCGCCACGGTCTCCACCATGGCGGAGGCGGAAGAAACTCCCTCCACAGCGCATGCGTGGGGATGCCGTGAGCGGCCGCTGCCGCTCCCGCGCATGCGCCGCCCGGAGATGTAATTTCCCACCAGCTGGTGGGGCACCAAAGGCCTTTTCCGCCAGCTAGCGGGTCGGGAATTAGTCGGGCGCGGGACTAGCCCCTTAATGTTGGGGCTCGGCCCCCCAAGATGCGGAGGATTCCGTACTTTGGGGCGGCGCGATGCCCGACTGATTTGCGCCGTTTTGGGCGCCGGTCGGCGGACATCGCGCCGCTACCGAAGAATTTTGCCCCTGGTTTGCAATGAACACACAATTTATGCCCACCATTAGTGGAGGTACAAGAGCAGGGATGCCTTGATGTAATTATACAGGGCCTTGGTGATGGCACACCTGGAATATTGTGCAGTTTTAGTCTTCTTATCTGAGGAAGAATGTTCTTGCTATAGAGGGAGTGCAACAAAGGTTTACCAGACGTATTCCTGGGATCGCTCAACTGACATATGAGGAGAGATTGAGTCATTTAGGATTGTTTTTGATGGAGTTCAGAAGAATGAGGGGAGATCTCAAACCTATAAAACTCTAACAGAACTAGATAGGGTAGAAGCAGGAGGGATGTTTCCGATGGAAGGGGAATGCAAAATCGAGTCACAGTCGAAAGATACAGGGTAGACCATTTAGCGCTGAGATGAGGAGAGGTTTCTTCACCCAAAGAGTGGTGAGCCTGTGGAATTCACTGCCACAGAAAGCAGTTGAGGCCAAAACAGTATGTTTTCAAGAAGGAGTTAGATGTGGCTCTTGGGGCTAAAAGGATGAAAGGGTATGGGGGGAAAGGGGGAACAGGTTACTGAGTTGGATGATTAGCCATGATCATAATGAATGGCGGAGCAGGCACTGAGGACCTTCTCCTGCTCCTATTTTCTCTATTTCTATGAATGTTTACACTCAAATGCAAAAATGGAAAAATTCCCTCACTTCTACAAATCATGCTCACAAAGAAGACCAATTCCAGATTCCACCCATTGACTTTGTTCAATTAAAGTATTCCAGCTGGTATTTGGGACATTCCAGTGCCTTGGTTATAACCAGTAAAGTTGGCCAGGGCTCTCACTTCTTGACTGCTATGGACCAACCCCATTTGAAAACTTGGCTATAAGGCATTCTGTAGTCAGATGGCTTGCTAATGCTCATTTCCAAGGCTGGTACATGAATAATGGTCACTAGGTTGAGGTATCTTATTTCCTGCCAGGCATGGAGCTTTATCTTAGTAAGGGTGCTAATGCCCTTGAGACAAATAAAACAATTAAAACATTCTGCACTGTAGGGGTAATTGTGTCCCGTGTTTCATAGTGTGCTACATAACAGGTTTGTCAGCAACGTTGGTGGAATAAAAAGGACAATGGCAGCATGGGTAGGAAGTTGGCTGGATGACAGGAAACAGAAAATAGTGGTGAACAGTTGATTTTCAGATGCTACGACAACCTGGGCTAGTGTGCGGTCAATCCTAGCCCCACTTGCACGGTAGCACAAGGGGCAGCATGATAGCACAAGTGGATATTACTGTGGCTTCACAGCGCCAGGGTTGTGGTAAACTACTGTGTTCTTATATTAAGCGTTGTCTGGTAGAACCTGCACTACAGGTTCACCTGGGCCCCTGCATGCTAGCTCCGCCCAGGAGGCGGGTTATAAATATGCATGGCCTTCAGCTCGCAGCCATTTCGTCAGCTGCTGTAGGAGGCCACACATCAGATACCAATAAAGCCTCAGTTTGAATTCAACTTTGTCTCCGGTCAAATTGATCGTGCCTCAATTTATTAGTATCAGATTCAGAAGATGGATCTCCGGATTAAACCAGATCGACTGCAGCTGGATCCACACACAAGCGACGCCAGAAAGGACTTCCAGCACTGGCTAGCTTGTTTCGAAGCGTAGATCAACACGGCGCCGACCCCTGTTCCAGAAGCTCAGAATATCCAGCTATTGTACTCCAGACTCAGCTCTGAAATCTTCCCGCTGAACCAGGATGCGCTCAATTACGCTGATGCTATGACTCGACTCAAAGAAAATTATGAGCAGAAGACGAACACGCTCTTCGTCAGACACGCGCTCGCAACGCGTACTCAACTACCTGGGGAGTCAATCGGGGACCTCTGCAGGGCCCTGATCCCACTAGTTCGGGACTGTGACTGCCAGGACGTTACAGCTAAGGAGCACTCAGATCTCCTTATGAGGGACGCTTTTGTAACTGGGATTGGGTCCGATATTATCAGGCAGCAGATCCTAGAAGGGGCCACGCGCGACCTCGCAGAGACTAAAACACTAGCACTTTCCATGACGGTCGCCCTGCGCAATGTACAGTCCTATGCCCCCAACCGCGCGGCCCACTTATCCTACACTTCATGGGCCCCACAGGCAGCTGCCCCAGCGGGGGCACTACCCACCCAATACACCTGCGCTACGCGCCAGCCAGTGATCTCCAGGGGACCCCGATGCTATTTTTGCGGCCAACAAAGACACCCTCGCCAACGCTGCCCGGCCCGCGCTGCCCTTTGTAAGGCCTGCGGGAAGAAGGGCCACTACGCAGCGGTGTGCCAGGTCCGCTCAGCGGCAGCGGTCGCCCCCACACCCCCGGTCACAGACAATGGGCGCCACTATCTTTCCCTCCTCCCCAGGCCATTTGCGAGCAATGGGCGCCGCCATCTTCTCCCCCGCACAACACGTGCGTTTCATGGGTGCCGCCATCTTGCTCCACCCCAGCAACGTGCGTTCCATGGGCGCCGCCATTTTGTGACCCCCCCCCCCCCAGGACCTCCGGGCGCCACCACCTTGTCCACCCCATAGCACATGGAGACCAACGGCGTTTCAGGACCCCGACTCAACGGCTGCCTCACTACCCGACGATCAACCACGACTCACATCCTTGGTAATCGACCAGTCCCGACCACACACTCTGACCAACGCATCCACCAGCGTGAAAGTCAACGGCCACGTGACCGCCTGCCTACTGGACTCCGGGAGCACCGAGAGCTTTGTACATCCAAATACGGTAAGGCGCTGCTCCCTTACGGTACACCCTACCAATCAAAGTATCTCCCTGGCCTCCGGATCCCATCGCTTGGCGATCCGGGGGTACTGCACGGTCACGCTCACAGTCCAAGGCGTACAGTTCCACAGTTTTAGCCTCTACATCCTCCCTAACCTCTGCACTGCACTTATCCTTGGCCTGGATTTTCAGTGCAACCTCCAGAGACTGACCCTTAAATTCGGCGGACCATTACCACCCCTCATTGTGTGCGGTCTCGCGACCCTAAAGGTCGATCCTCCTTCCCTCTTTGCCAATCTAACTCCAGATTGCAAACCCATCACCACCAGGAGAAGACGGTTCAGCACCCAGGATAAGGCCTTCATCAGGTTCGAGGTCCAGCGGTTGCTTCGGGAGGGAGTCATCGAGGTCAGCAACTGCCCCTGGAGAACTCAAGTGGTAGTGGTTGAGTCTGGGGAGAAAAACCGAATGGTCGTGGACTACAGCCTGACCATCAACAGGTACACGCAGCTCGACGCGTACCCCTTCCCACGCATATCTGACATTGTTAACCAGATTGCACAGTACCGGGTCTTCTCAACGGTGGACCTGAAATCCGCTTACCACCAGCTTCCCATCTGTAAATCAGACTGGCCATACACCGCCTTCGAGGCAGACGGCCGTCTATATCACTTCCTTAGGGTCCCCATCGGCGTCACCAATGGGGTTCGGTCTTCCAAAGGGAGATGGACCGAATGGTCGACCAGTACGGTTTGCGGGCCACGTTTCCGTATCTAGACAATGTAACCATCTGCGGCCATGATCAGCAGGACCACGACGCCAACCTCGCTAAATTTCTCCGCACCGCCACTCTCCTCAACCTCACGTATAACAAGGAGAAGTGTGTGTTCCGTACAAACCGCTTAGCCATCCTCGGCTACGTGGTCCAGAACGGAGTTCTGGGGCCCGATCCCGACCGCATGCGCCCCCTCATGGAGCTTCTCCTCCCCCATTACCCCAAGGCCCTCAAACGCTGCCTGGGGTTCTTCTCGTATTACGCTCAGTGGGTCCCAAACGATGCGGACAAGGCCCGCCCACTTATACAGTCCACTCATTTCCCTCTGACGGCCGAGGCCCAGCAGGCTTTCGCCCGGATCAGAGCTGATATTGCCAAAGCTGGAATGCACGCTGTAGACAAAACATTTCCTTTCCAAGTAGAAAGCGACGCATCGGACGTCGCCCTTGCTGCCACCCTCAACCAGGCAAGCAGGCCCGTGGCATTCTTTTCCCGCACCCTCCATGCCTCCGAAATTCATCACTCATCCGTCGAAAAGGAGGCCCAAGCTATCGTTGAGGCTGTGTGACATTGGAGGCGTTACCTGGCCGGCAGGAGATTCATTCTCCTCACTGACCAACGGTCAGTTTCCTTCATGTTCAACAACACACAGTGGGGCAAGATCAAAAATGACAAAATCTTGCGGTGGAGAATCGAGCTCTCAACCTATAACTACGAGATTAAGTATCGCCCTGGCAAACGCAACGAGCCCCCAGACACCCTATCCCGAGGTACATGTGCCAGCGCACAGGTAGACCGACTCCGGGCCCTGCACAACAGTCTTTGTCACCCAGGGGTCACTCGGTTGACCCCCTTCATTAAGGCACAAAATTTGCCCTACTCCGTCGAGGAAGTAAGGACGATCACCAAGGACTGCCAGGTCTGTGCGGAGTGCAAACCGCACTTCACCGGCCAGACCGCGTGCACCTGGTGAAGGCGTCCCGCCCCTTTGAACGCCTCAGCGTGGATTTCAAAGGCCCCCTCCCTCCTCCGACCGACACATGTATTTCCTCAGTGTGATCGATGAATACTCCCGTTTTCCCTTCGCCATCCCATGCCCCGACATGACGTCTGCCACCGTCATTAAAGCCCTTAATTCTATCTTCACCCTGTTTGGCTTCCCCGCCTACATCCACAGAGACAGGGAATCCTCATTCATGAGTGATGAGCTACGTCAGTTCCTGCTCAGCAGGGGTATCACCTCCAGCAGAACGATGAGCTACAACCCCCGGGGAAACGGACTGGTCGAAAGGGAGAATGGGACGGTATGGAGGGTCGTCCAGCTGGCCCTACGGTCCAAAAATCTCCCGGCCTCCCGCTGACAAGAGGTCCTCCCTGATGCACTACATTCCATTCGCTCATTACTTTGCACTGGCACTAACAGTACACCGCACAAACGTCTTTTTGCCTTCCCCAGGAAGTCCACATCTGGGGTATCACTCCCAACTTGGCTCACAGCTCCGGGAACCGTGCTTCTCCGTAAACATGTGCGGCTCCACAAGGTGGATCCGTTGGTGGAAATGGTGTACCTGCTCCACGCAAACCCACTGTATGCCTACATGGCATTCCCCGATGGCGGCCAGGATACCGTCTCCCTCAGGTACCTGGCACCATCAGGCTCCACCCCCGCACCAACCCCGGCGCCTCCGGCGCCACCCTCCCCTCCCCCCCCGCCCCCAACCCCCACCCCCACCCCCCCCCAGGACTGTCCATCCTCCTCCTGCCCACCCCTGTTGATGAAGAGGATTTCGGCACGCTCCCGGAGTCAACTTCGAGCACGACAGCACCAACATCACCGGCTCCACTTCGTCGATCCCAGAGGACGATCAAGGCGCCGGACCTTAGAACCTCTGACCAGCCCACCGGATGACCAGAGACATTTTTTTACCGATCTGTAAATATTAAAGATTGCGAATTGTATATAGTTATCCACCACCCCGCCAGACTCAATTTTAACAGGGGGTGAATGTGGTAAATCACTGTGTTCTTATACTAAGGGTTGTACGGTGGAACCTGCACTACAGGTTCACCTGGGCCCCTGCATGCTAGCTCCGCCCAGGAGCCGGGTTATAAATATGCGTGGCCTTCAGCTCGCAGCCATTTCATCAGCTGCTGTAGGAGGCCACACATCAGATACTAATAAAGCCTCAGTTTGAATTCAACTTCGTCTCCAGCCAAATCGATCATGCCTCAAGGGTCACAGGTTCGATTCCCGCTGGGTCACTGTCTGTGCGGAGTCTGCACCTTCTCCCCGTGTCTGCGTGGGTTTCCTCTGGGTGCTCCGGTTTCCTCCCACAGTCTAAAGACGTGCAGGTTAGGTGGATTGGCCATGATAAATGCACTTAATGACCAAAATGGTTAGGAGGGATTATTGGGTTAAGGGGATAGGGTGGAAATGAGGGCTTAAGTGGGTCGGCGCAGACTCGATGGGCCGAATGGCCTCCTTCTGCACTGTATGGTCTATGTTCACTTGACCCAAAGTCATAACACAAGTGAATTAACCAATGATTCTTGGAAAAATACCCAAAATATTTGCACCTTGGCTGCCTGACAATTACAGTCACCAGGTTTGTAAGTTTAAACAAAATTACTGTTTATTTATGACAAAAAGTTTAATGAAATATGCAGAAAATACAACTGGTTAACTATTATCTAATTCATAATTCCCCACTTTAACCTGTCTCCACCTCTACACACATGCACAACAGACAAATATAGAGGGGAAGAATGGTGTAAAATAAAACGTAAGTGAAAGGAAAAATGAGTATTTGTTTCAGATGGTTTCTTCCAGCACCTTATTGCTCTTCAAACTTTGCTTTCAGTCTAAGGCTTTACTGTAGATTCATTCAGGTTTCTGTGGTTTGAGAAATACAGCACTCACAGCCTTTCTGGAGAAAGAGAGTGAGAGAGAGAGGGTCCTAGTCTCTGTTTGCAGCCTATAATGGTTTTCCTATAGATACATTTATCCACGCTCTCTGCAGTTCCAGAAATACAACACTCAGCCTTTCTGGAGAAAATCCAGAGGAGAGAGAGAGAATCCTTGTCCCTTTTCTTCCAGGAGTCAAACTGGGTTCTTTGGGACTCAGAAAATTATTCCACTGGGACAGGATCCAATCACCATTGAATACCAGACAGAGTACAGCCTTTTCAGCCAATTCATTGGAGCCCAACCAATCAATCAAATCGAGTCCCATCCCTTCTCTCTCTCTGGTGCTGAAAAGTCCGAAGCTCCGGTTCAAACTAGCAGAGACTAGCAGAGTGTTCGCTCCTGTGACTTCTAAATTCCTCATACTTTCTTCTGCTTGACTTAAAGATACATGTCCATTAATCACCCATTGATCAAAATTGATAACAGAAAGATAAAAGAAAGGGGAAATAAGGGAATAAACAGGAAGGGCAAGGAATAAACAGGAAGGGCAGTATGCTAGCATAGTGGCTAGCACAGTTGCTTCACAGCTCCAGGGTCCCAGGTTCGATTCCTGGCTTGGGTCACTGCCTGTGCGGAGTCTGCACTTTCTCCCCGTGTCTGCGTGGGTTTCCTCCGGGTGCTCCGGTTTCCTCCCACAAGTACTGAAAGACGTGCTGTTAGGTGGATTGGCTATGCTAAATTGCCCTTTGTGTCCAGAAAAGGTTAAATTGGGTTGTGGAGATAGGGTGGAGGTGTGGGCTTGGGTAGGGTGCTCTTTCTAAGGGTCGGTGCAGACTTGATGGGCCGAATGGCCTCTTTCAGCACTGTAAATTCTATGATAGGCTATGATTACACAGACTGGTGGAAGGTATATCCAGATCAGTATTGAGCCTATTGCTTTTCCTGAGTGATATTAATGACTAAGGATTGGGTGGGCTGGGCTCAATTTCAAAACTTGCTTTGGCACAAACTTAGAATTATTATGAACTGTGAGGAGGTTAGTGATAGACATGAACAAGCTGGTGGAATTGGCAGACATGTGTCAGATGAAATTTAATTGTGAAGTGATACATTTGATAGGAAGAATAAGGAAAAGCAATATAAAAATCAATTTTAAAGGGGCTTTAAACATCGAAGCATAAGGTATAAAAGCAAGGAAGCTATAATGAAGCTTTGTAAAGTATGGTTCATCCACAACTGCTATATTCTGTCTAATTCTTTGGGAAGGATGTGAAGGCTTTAGAGAGGGTGCAGAAAACACTTCAGAGATTTTTTCCGGGGATGAGAGACTTCAGTTAGGAGGGTAGATTGGAGAAGCTTGGTTTGTTCCCTTTAGAGAACAGAATGTTGAGAGGAAATTTGATAGAGATGTTCAAAATCATGAGGGATCTGGACAAAGAGAGAAACTGCTCCCTTTGGCAGCAGGGTCAAAAACCAAAGGATACTGATTTATGGTGATTGGCAAAAGAAGCAACAGCCACATGAAGACAAACTTTTCAATGCAGTGAATAGTGAGGATCTGGATTGCACTAGTTGGCTGAGAATGGAAATGGAGTCAGAATCAATCATGGCTTTGAAAACAAATTTGTATAATTAGCTGAAGAGAGAAAGAATGCAGGGCTATGGCGAAAAGGAAGGGAGTGGAATGAGCTGAGCAGCTCTTACAGAGAAGCACATGGACATGACAGGACGAAAGGCCTCCTTCTGCGCTGTGACCAAACCATGATTTTATGATTCTACCCATCTCAAATTATGGGGAGTGAGGGCCCAAATTTCGTATATCCACTCCTGTTGCGCAAAGGCCTATCATATGACAGGAAATCTATAAAATTGCACATATTGGTTTGGACCTTCCAGTCCTGCCTGCAGCGGAAACCATCGCGGGCGGGAACAGAAACTTTAGACAGGCAACCGAATGTCCACTGACTTCTGGCGCGACCAAAAAATCACAGCCAAGGGCAGTACTGGAGAATCCCCCCATTGTCCAGTGAACCATTTAGCAGGGAGGCAAGCGGGTGGTGCAGATCAAGGAGAATTGGGAAGCGGCGTTGAGAATGGAGATCAATTGGGGAGTATGGAGTGAGGCACTGCGAAGCGTAAACGGGACCTCCTCTTGTGCAAGGATGAGCCTGATACAGTTTAAGGTGGTGCACAGGGTGCATATGACTCGGACGAGAATGAGTGGGTTCTTTCAGGGGGTGGCAGATGAGTTTGAGAGGTGTGGGCGGGGGCCAGCAAATCATGCGCACATGTTTTGGGGTTGTGAAAAATTGAGAAGATTCTGGGCGGGCGTGTTCGCGGTCTTAGCCAGGGCAGTGGAGGAGGAGGTGGACCCCGGACCCTTTGGTGGTGATATTTGGGGTTTCAGAGAAGCCGGCGCTCATGGAGAGGAGGGAGGCTGATGTCTTGGCCTTCGCCTCTCTGATTGCACGGCGACAAATTTTACTGGAGTGGCGGTCGGCATCGCCATCGGGGGTAGCAGCATGGTTGGGTGACCTGTACAACTTCCTGCGGTTAGAGAAGATAAAGTATGAGTTAAGGGGCTCAGCAGGGGAGTTTGAGAAAAGGTGGCCGATGTTTGTGACCGTGTTTGAGGAGCTATTCGTCGCAGGGGGGAGGGGGGGATGATGGGGAGCGGGGGTGAAAAAGGAAGAAAATCTGTACAAGCTGTATAGTTGATTGTTGGGAAGAATGTTTCCCGGGGTGTTTATTTGCTGCAACTAATTTGATACAAGTTTGAATAAAATGCGTTTTTTTTTTTTTAAAGTCCATCGATTTGCTGGAAATTTTTGAATTTAATCCCAGCAACATTATTATTGACCTGCTGTGGTTGGAGTTAACTTTTGAATTACTGGTAACAATCCCTTGTACTCAGAAGTTACATGGTTTGAAACCTGCTCCAGACACTCCAGCGAGTGGAGGCTGGCGACTGGATCTGAATACTGGGTCGATACCCTTTGAGATGCTCAAATTCCATGGGAGACCCACGCAATCCCAACTCCCCCTTACTGTATATGTTGTGAAAATACATAAAACCTACCTGCTGTACAAAGACTAATATGTTTAGTACCATGGAAAAAAATGTTAATCTGCCAATTTGTCTGTGCATTAGGCCACTAATTCACATAATTCTTTGACTTGCATTGAAATGTTGCATTTATGTAGCATTTTGAAAGCAAAACTTCCCAATTTATCAAGCAAAATGTGACTGTCACGTAAGCAGCAATAAAGTCAGGTGACAAAAACACTTGGTCAAATAAGCTGGTTTCAAGAAGTGTCAAAAAGAAAGATGTAGAGAAGCTGAGAGGTTAAGGCCTTGGCAGGGGAAAGCATGGCTGCCATGGGTGGTACAATTAAAATCAAGGATGTGCAATAGGCGGCACAGTAGCAATGGGTGGCACGGTAGCACGTGGTTAGCACAGTTGCTTCACAGCTCCAGGGTCCCAGTTTCGATTCCCAGCTTGGATCACTGTCTGTGCGGAGACTGCACGTTCTCCCCGTGTCTGCGTGGGTTTCCTCCGGGTGCTCCGGTTTCCTCCCACAGTCCAAAGATGTGCGGGTTAGGTGGCTTGGCCATGCAAAATGCCCTCAGTGTCCACAAAAGGTTGGGTGGGGTTACTGCATTACGGGGATAGGGTGGAGGTGTGGGCTTGGATAGGGTGCTCCTTCCAAGGATCGGTGCAGACTCGTTGGGCCGAATGGCCTCCTTCTGCACTGTAAATTCTATGATTCTATGAATTGAAACACCACAGATACTTTGGAGGGTTGCAAGGTTGTAGGGGAGGTTACAGAGCTACGGAGGGATGAGGCTCAAGTGGAATTTGCAAAAAGGATACAAATTTTAAAATTGAGGTTTTGCCAGAACAATTGACAATGTAGGCCAATGAGCATGGAGGGGATGGATGAGGAGCATCGTAGCCAAGGCTGATCCTGTGTTCACTGGATGTATTTTCTCAGAGCGATCAGTGGAACGTTGATATGCATAAAAGCACTCTGGTTGATCGTTAGCCAAGTAACTGAGGCTAATCGTACCTGCCAGTCCAGCCGAGGTGAGCGAACTAACCAAGAGCAGAGACGAAGCCTGGTTACTTACCAGCACAGCATGCAAGATTCATTCTTTCTGCAGCTCTCCTTATACTCTGTTACTGATATATCTTCACTGAGCTTGGGAATTTCCAGAATGAATACAGTCATTAGACAGAAATCTACCAAAGGATTAAGACTTGGCACATGATAAGCCATAATTATTTACTAATACTGCTTCCTGTAAAAAGATTAAAGGGGCAATTCTATTTTACTGAGCAACAGCTTCAGAAAATGATACAGCAAAGGAGGAGGCCATTTGGCCCAATGTGCCCATGTCAGCTTTATGATGCAGCTATCCAATTAACCCCACTGCCTTGTTCTTTCCACTTAGATGTGCAGATTTTCTTCATGTATTTATCCAATTCCAGTTAAAAGTTACTTTTGAACATGCTTTCACCACCCTTTCAGACAGCGCATTCCAGATCCCAACATTTCGCTCTGTAAAAAAAGGTTTCCTCATGTCACCTCTGATTCTTCTGCCAGTTATCTTAAATCATTGTCCTCTGGTTATTGACCTTTCGGCCACTGGAAACTGATCCTTTTTATTTTCTCCAACAAAACCTTTGAAGATGTTGAACACGTCTATCAAATTTCCCCTTCATCTTCTCTGCCGTATGAAAGACAACCCAAGTTTTTCCAGTCTCTGCACATAAGGGGCTGATTTAGCACACTGGGCTAAATCGCTGGCTTTTAAAGCAGACCAAGGCAGGCCAGCAGCACGGTTCAATTCCCGTACCAGCCTCCCCGAACAGGCGCCGGAATGTGGCAACTAGGGGCTTTTCACAGTAACCTCATTTGAAGCCTACTTGTGACAATAAGTGATTTTCATAAGCCAAGTGGCTTCAGCACAGAATTCAAGGCTGGTGCTTCCATGCCAAACTGAGGAGTGCTGTACTGCTGGAGGTATTAAACTGAGGCGCCAGACACCTGCTTGAGAGAATGTAAAAGAACTTATGGTAATATCTTGAAGATGAACAGGGAGGTTATCCTGAGCCATACTTATCCCTCAATCCACATCACAAAAGCAATCTGGTGGTTACCACATTGATGTTGGTGGGAGCTTGTTGTACACAAATCAGCTGCCATGTTTCCTACATTACAACAATGACTCCTCTTCAAAAGCACATTATTGGATCTAAAGCACCTGAGACTTCTGGTGGTAATGAAAGGCGCTCTATAAATGCAAATCCTTTTCTATTTTTCGTGAAATCAAAGAATTGTTTGATTACCAATGGAGATTTTGAGATATTGGGCGTAATTTTCCCATAATCTGTCAGAGTGTCAAGCTTTGACTGAAAACTGCTGTGTATGTCTCCAGATGCACAGCCGAGTTTTCAGATCACATCTTGAGCTACTCTGACAAAAGAAATCAGGTGGCAAGGTTAACGTGGTCAGTTTGAAAGGACGGGACAATGCTGGTTGCCCAGAGGTCAGGGCACCAACTTTAAAGGTTGCCCTGATCAGAACTGAGGTGAAATCCTTTTCTCCAGCACCACCACTCTCCCATCACGAAGGCAGAGGTTGTCAAACCCCTCCCCTCCCACCCACGCAACAGCACAATTGTCGGGGGTACTTTCCACCCCTTCCACGCAACCACTGCAGCAGTATTGCTGCTGCTCCTACACTCAGTGCCAGGTCCTCCCCTCAGTGCCAGGTTCCCCCCTCAGTGCCAGGCCCCCTTTTTCAAAGGCCTCGGCCCTCAACCCCCTACATCACACTTAAGGGAACCCCTCCGTCTGATTGGGCTCTCCAGAGGGCTCGCCCCTGGCACTGCCCCCGGCATAGGTTAGCAGTGTCATTTTCCCTCTCTCCCAGGAGACTACAGTGACCTTGGGACCACCGGAGGGATCCCCTCGACTGTTTCCCATCTTTAAAAAGCTGTCATGAACCTCGTTAATGTTGAATATTCAGGATGGGCAGATCAGTGGACAGCATAAGCAAAGACCCCTCCCACATGGGTTATTCTCTCTTCCAACTTCTTCCATTGGGCAGGAGATGCAGAAGTTTGAGAACACACACTAGCAGTTTCAAACAGCTTCTTCTCTACTGTTCTCAGACTCCTGAATGGCCCTCTTATGGACTGAGCTAATCTCTCCACGCATCTTCTCTACTGAGTAGCACTACACTCTGTATGCTTCACCTGATGCCTGTGTCTATGTACTTGCATTGTGTATATATTGTATGTCCTATGTTTTTTCATGTATAGAACGATCTGTCTGGACTGTACGCAGAACAATACTTTTCACTGTACCTCGGTACCCAGGACAATAAATCAAATCCAATCCAATCATGAGGCGTGTAGGCCCTTTAAACTCATTGAAATGTATTTAAATTAGGTTCCAGCTATGTCACTGGTGCGAGGCAGAGAAAATCAGGAAACAAGTTCTCACCGCCAAAAATCTGGTATCCTTACTCTTGTGAGATTTTGCACCCGCATCGCCATTTACACTCGTGGCGAACACGGGTGCAAAATCGCCCCTGTTATCGATGCAAATTGATAAATCGATTAATTTTATCTCTTGTACGGCTGAAGTATTAAGGGAAACATTTGGAGGAAGTGACCGAGTTGGACCTGCACATTTCTTAACAAATGGCATCAAAACTGAACAGTTTAGCTGCTCATTCATCGAACATCTGTTTGTCCGCTCTTGCGCCATGCAAATTGCTGCTATGGTTACTTACACAACAGCAGTTACTCGGCTTAAGTAATTAATTGCATAATATTGTGACCATTCATTCAGCTGCTTCTTCCCTCTTTTTCTTCAGCACACTGGGTCAAACTTTCTCTAGTTTTCATCTGCTCAAGCCCTAAATTTGCCAGCTCATTTGGTTTCTCGCCAATGGCCCAACATACCCTTTCCGGCCTCATCTGTCCAAGACCCACCTCCTGCTTCCTTGATTCTACTGAGGAGCAAAGTTGAGACTGGGGACTCATCTAGATGGTTGGGTTGGGGGGGGGGGGGGGGGGGAGGGAGGGGTGGGGGGGGGGGAGAGAGAGTTGGGGGGGGGGGGTGCAAAGAGGGCATCGTTACAAGTGGGCAACCCGCAGGGTGACTGGGTGATAGATCACCTTGGGGGTATGCTGGGTGGGTGAGGGAGTGCATTGAGAGACTGGAATTGGCAAACTTACCCTGGCTGCATGAAGAAGGTTATTCATTTTTTTCATGGTACTGCTGACACTTACTAATGGTGCAATACCCTCGCAGGCAGGGATGGTCACCTTACTGGGCCGCTTCCTAGAGTACAGTTACAGGACATCCCACCTCTGCTGGACACCATCCAGCAGTCTGGTCAGTGCTCCCTTGGAAAATCTTGGAGCAGGCTTCCTGGCTGCTATCTCACTTCCAATTGATCTGGTACTAGTGCTGGGGAAGCGTTTATATGGAACTCCCCAGTGATTGCAGTGATTAAGTTTCCCCGGGGTGAGTGGATTAGCAGGAGGCTGCCAAGAGCGTGGCGTGATTCACAGGGAGAAAAAAACTTCTGTTTAAGAGTCTCAAAATTCTGTGAGAAATCCCATCAATGCCTTTGGTGGATTTTGCTCTGTTTTTCTTACACTGCTGTTTTCTGGTAAGATTCTGCCCATTGTCTTCAGCCCCAGCCACCACTGATCTGATCCCTTCACACATCTTCTCCACTGAGTAATACTGCACTCCGTATGCTTCACCTGATGCCTGTATCTATGTATTTACATTGTGTATTTGTGTATGTCCTTTGTTTTGACTCATGTATGGAATGATCTCTCTGGACTGTACGCAGAACAATACTGTTCACTGTACCTCGGTACATGTGACAATAAAAGAAATCCAATGCAACTATAAACCACTTCCTGTCCACTTATGTGATTGAATTTGAGCATTCTCAGTTTTGCATCCTATTTGATCCTGAGATGAGTTTATGACCCCATATTCACTTCGGCACCAAGACTACTTACTTCCATCTCCATATTGTTTCCTGATTTCACCTCTGCCTCGGTTCACCTGCTGCTGCAAATCTCATCCAAGCTTTTGTTACCTCTAGTCTCGACAACACCAATCCTCTCATGGTCAGCCTCCCAACTTCCCTGCCATTGTTTTCCCTCAGCTATCTACCACAATGCCAGAACCACCAACACTTGCAGGAACCACTAAAGCTCCATATACTTCAGTTCATCCAAAGCACTATTTTCATAGTGCACCATATGCACTATTTCCCACCTTGCACCAAGTTACATGTTTGCTAACCTACAATGGCTCCAGGTCTGGTGATGTTCATAGAATCATAGAATTTACAGTGCAGAAGGAGGCCATTCCGCCCATTGAGTCAGCACCAGCTCTTGGAAAGAGCACTCCACCTAAGCCCACACCTCTACCCTATCCCCGTAACCCAGTAACCATACCTAACCTTTTGGACACTAAGGGCCATTTATCATGGCCAATCCACCTAACCTGCACATCTTTGGACTGGGGGAGGAAACCGGAGCACCCGGAGGAAACCTACGCAGCCACAAGGAGATCAAGCAGACTCTGCACAGACAGTGACCCAGCCGGGAATCGAACTGGGGATCCTGGAGCTGTGAAACAACTATGCTAACCACTGTGCTACCGTGCTGCCCAGTTTATCTGACTGCTCATCAAAATTATAGTTTTAATCTTCTCTTTGAGACGCTTTGTGTTTGAAAAGATCAAATGTTAAAACCTCAGGAGGGGAAACTTCAGAATGTCACATGCGTGACCTGTCCAATTAATCCCATTCACGGGCGGGATTCTCCCACAATTGGCGGGATGGCCCGACTCCGGCGCCAAGAACGGCACGAACCACTCCGGCGTCGGGCCAACCGGAAGTTGCGGAATCTTCCGCACTACCGGAGGCTAGGCCGGCGCCAGAGGGGTTGGCGCCATGCCAACCGGCACCAAAGGGCCAGCGCGAGTTGCAGCATACGCAGAACCGCTGGGTGGTTCCGTGCATGCACAGACCAGCCAACGTGTTCCTGCGTATGCGCAGAGGAGTTCTTCTCCATGCCGGCCATGGCGGAGCCCTACAGAGGCCAGCGTGGAAGGAAAGAGTGCCCCCACGATGCAGGCCCACCCGCAGATTGGTGGGCCCCAATCATGGGCCAGGCCACCGTGGGGGCCCCCCTCGGGGCCGGATCCCCCCGTGCCCCCCCTGAGGACTCCACTAGACGGCCTACCAGCCACATCCCGCCGTGTGGGGCCATGTCCATTTCACGCCGGCGGGACTGGCCAGGAACTGATGGCCACTCGGCCCATCGGGGCCGGGAGAATTGCCGGGGGGGGCCGCTGCCAACGGCCCCTGACCGACGTGGCGTAAGCCCCGGCCCCACCCAAAAAGTTGCGCTGGAGAATACGGCAGCGGCATCGGAGCAACAGGGCGGTATTCACGCCACCACCCAGGGATTCTCCGACCCGGTGGGTGGGGGGCGGGGGGGGGGGGCGGGGGGGGGGTCGGTGAATCCTGCCCATAACTCTGCGAATTTACCCTCTGCAAGTGTTTATCCAATTCCCTTTGAAAGTTAATGTTAAATCTGCTTCCAGCAGATTTCTGTTCTCAACCTTCTTTTTAAATCCCCCTGAGGCCTCACACCTCTCTATCTCTGCAACGTTGTCAAGTGCGACAAACATCTGACTTCTGTGCACTCCACTAATTTTTGCCTCCTAAACATTCCCGAATTTCATCAGTGGCCATCGTTCAGCTGGTGAGGCCTCAAATCCTGGAATTCCCTCTTTAAACCACTCCTCTCTCAAAGGATGTTCCTTTAAACCAACGTTGTTTGATAAAAATCCTGTGAAGTATCTTAGGATACTTACTACATTAAAGGCACCATATAATTGCAAGTTGTTTTTGTTGAAATTGCTAGAGATGTGTGGCACAGTGGCACAGTGGTTAGCACTGCTACCTCACGGCGCCAGGGACTCACATTCGATTCCGGCCTTGGGTGATTGTGTGGCGTTTGCACATTTTCCCGTGTCGGCTTGGTGTAATGAAATGCAATAACAGTGTATATAACAAGTGTATATAGCCTCCGACCACTAGTTGTCATGCAAGAGGAACAGGACACTGAAATGGACAAAACCAGTCTTGGTCAAAGTTACAGGAGCTGTTAATAACATGGTTAGAAGCTCCACAATTTAATTAGCAATCGTTTAGTCTACCCATAGTTTATTCAACATTAAATAACTAGTCTTGAACTAGATGTTCTGTCCTACACTGATTCATTTATTATCATAGTACACAAACATAACACTTGGGTTTCCTCAAGGAGCTCCAGTTCCCTCCACACTCCAAAGATGTGCAGGTTAGGTGGATTGGGCGGGGTTATGGGGATAGGGCAGGGCAGTGGGCCTAGGTAGGGTAGTCTTTTGGAGGTTTGGTGCAGACTCGATGGGCCAAATGACCTCCTTCTACACTGTAGGGATTCTATGGATTCTATAGATGTTTCAAGGTCTATGATGTACTTTCTTTCTCTCCCTCCATTGCTTTCTCACTTTTTATCAGTCTCCAATAAATGTCCCATATTGTTTTTCAATCCAGTCCATCACAAGATTTGATCGTTCCATTTCTTACTAATGCCGCAGTCATAGCAGTGACTGATTATTCATTTGGCTGTTATTTGTGAGACCTTGGCTGTTAAATACAAATTAGCTGATATGTTTGGCCACAAAACAAAACATGAAATGCTTTAAGAGAACATGACAACACTAATAAATGCACATTCTCTTCCTCAAATAATAGTTTGCCCCTTCTCCCTTTTCGCCTTCTCTATCATTTTGGAATATTTTACAGCCAACGATTTTTAGCTTCCAGTTCTGCATGGCTGAAGTCAAGGTTCTGTTAAAGCTGTGACAGTATAGCTCTCCATACTAATTAGGTGTTTCTATTTTGCTAATACTTTTTCTGTTTTTGTACATTTTATCCTCGGAATTCAGTTAAAGTGAAATCTTGCATCATTTCAGAGCAGTGCATTGCAGAAGGGAATTTTTTCCAGTTATATTTCTTAGAAAGGAACTGAAAAAAGTTTGAGATGCTGCTTATACGTCTCATTGTAGACTTGAATGTTATGGTTAATTTGGGCTGTGTTATACAGATTCTTAAATCCTGAATCAGTAAACTCACTGAATGATATATTTAACAATGGTGAGACAACACAAAGGCTCCTTCCTTCTTGCCATACCACCTCAAGAATTCCAAACTGTGCAGTCCTGGAGGATGGCAAGATGACAGCATACTACTTTCAGAATTTAAGTCAAAGTTTCAAACTGACTAAGAATATTGCCAAAGAATCATTCCAAGTTTGGAACGTCAGTGGTTGCATTTTTAAAGCATTATCCATGAAATCGTAGTCGGTGCAATCCTTATGAACAGTTTGCAAAGAAAGATTTTGCTGGTGTCTGGATTTTTAAAAGGTGCAGATAAAATGACCAATTTCCAAGCTATTACAGTGAAACCTATGTAATCATTAAAATAAAAATATAAACAAAATAGCACAGAATGTTCAATAAATGTACATTTCCGAAAGGTTTCAATTGCTTACAGCATCGGTGGCACGGTGGCGCAGTGGTTAGCACTGCTGCCTCGCAGTACCAAGGACCCGGGTTCAATTCCGGCTCCGGGTCACTGTCCGTGTGGACATTCTCCCCATGTCCACGTGGGTCTCACCCCCACAACCCAAAGGTGTGCAGGGCAGGTGGATTGGCCATGCTAAATTGCCCCTTAATTGGAAAAAAATAATTGGATACTCTAAAAAAAAATTTTAATGCTTACCGCAGCAGCAGTCAACCGTTTGACTATCTTTAATAGGTTAAATGGCAACGGTTGAATTTTACGCTGGGGGCAGTGTCCCAATCCCCCAGTGTAAAAGTCGGGGGCAATCCTGCTTCTGATTGGTCAGCTCAGCTCACAGCCATTTAACAATCATCAGGCCATTAAGAAGCTTGAGATGAGACTTCTCCCTGCCTCCGCCAATCGGGAAAGAAGTCCCACCCCCAGAATCGAATGGCTGGCAGTTCTCTGTGCCAAGCAGCGCGACCAGGAGCAGCGGCTGCTGCTGGGACTATAGCAGGTCCCTAAGGGAAGTTAGCTGTGCCGGACCTGGATTTAATAGTCTGGGGGACATGCCAGATTCAGACTGTCAGGCTCCAGTGAGGTGGGGAGCTAGGGTGGGCTGAGCAAGGGGCAGGGGAAATATGGTCGGAAGAAAATGTGTGGGGGGGTTCTGATTGGCAGAGGGAGCCGCAAAGGAAGATACCCTATGCCTGTCCGGGCACCACGGTAGCACAGTGGTTAGCTTCACAGTGCCAGGATCCAATTTCAGGATTGTAGTCTGGGGGTTACAATCCCGCAAGGAGGTTCTGTGATGTTCTGTAACAGAAGGATAAAATGAGGAAGAGTTCAGCAACGGGGATCTGAGGAGTTTTTAAAGTGGTACCAGAACTTGAGAGAATGCATGTTCCAGCTGCCTCCTCCCATCCCTCTCCCCCTCCAGCATAGTGCTGGATACATGTGGCTGGATTTCAGAGGAAAGCTTTTAGCTATGTATAGAGCAGCCATCCCCTGATCTGACACGGTGACTTAAAGTAGGCTGGAACTTTGAACTCATGCTGGAGGAGGCACTCTGCCTGTTGCCAGGATAGTCAGCATTCACCAGCATGATGTTCTGGATTTGGTCATGCATCAGCTGCACATTCAGCAAGCAGCTTTGTGGTTTCAGTATATCTCCCTGTAGAGCCAAAGCCACATGTGTGCAGTTGAAGGTTCCTGCATGATAGGGAAGGCCACTAACCTGGCAAAGCCACATTCCTTTCCTGTTCTTTTCTCTGCTTAGAGAGAAGACAATGGAATGCCCTCTCCTGGTGAATTGGGGTTCTGGAGCCTCCTGGCTGCTGAGATGGATGGCAAAATGTGATACTTTGCTGATGTCGCCTGCTCCAGCCTGGAAAGTTCTGATGGTGTAATAATTGAGGGCCATGATTACTTTGATGGCCTTGCTCAGCTGTGCATGTTTAAGAGAGGGTGTTAACAGAATCTATGATGGCCAAAATGGCAGGTCGGGTTGGGTGCCAAACCAGCATTAGACTCTGACAGATGTTACCATTTGCCCGCTCAGCTTACTGCTGCCGGATATACATGATGCCTATACTGTCACCCTCCATAGCAAAACAATCCACATGGGCCGCATTGGAAGTGATTGGGAGCAGACCCTAACCATTTTATTCTTCCACCGGCTCACATTGTGCCACAACCAGCAGGACATGTGGGAACCACTCCAGCTTTACTCTAAACTTTCCACAAGATTTTTGCTCACCAAACATTATTATGTTTGGATTATAAATTAAAATTCCCTGGGAACAATTAGCAGAAGTTGGCTCCATTAACATTATCTTTGATGTCATCATTGATGGCTCCCAGCTTACTGCCAGTTCTAGTGCAGTTTCTGCGAACCTTGCCATTAAACAGCATGGGAAAATCAGATGAATTTCCATAAGGTAGAATGATATCATTGAGGACCTCGGAAAAAGGACATTCTCTTTGAAATTTATAGGGAATAATATAGCATTATAGAGGGAGGCTTTTTGGGTCTGCACCCAGCTGCATTGGCGAACATCAAAAGGTTAGGCAGGTCAAAGATCATGCCTGTAAATGTATCCAACCCAAGGAAAATTGAACGCTCCTCCTCACCTGCTTGACTTTCTGTTACTAGCTGCTCTCAGGTGCGGGCTTCGGACCATTTCTTCTAATAAGTTCCAAAATGGTTATGAATCTACTGAGTAGAATTTAGACAAAAAAACTAGCAGAAAGTACTAAAGAGTTGGTTTTCTTAACTTATTTCGATTGGATTGTCATTATGTTAATTTTGGTAATCAATAAATGCAGAGTAGATGAGATGGTAGAATTCACATCTGCGCAGAGGTCAATGGGTTCAAAACCCTCAGTAGTATGCATACATATGAATTACACAATTACTGAGGGGTTGTTACACTGTTGGAGGTGCTGCCTGCCCTTCAAAGGAGATTGTTAAACCAAGATCACGACTGCATGCACCAGTGGTTCAAGTGGTTGTTATAGATCTCATGATACTATTTGAAGAAGAGGCTTCTCCTCATATCATGGGCAGTATTCTGCTCTTAAGTAGTATTGATTAACAAAAAACTGGCTAGCTTGTTACTTATCCCATTGCTTCTCATGGAGCATCACTGCCTGCCGTGCAGGAGTCGAAAACTGGGTTCTAAAAACATCAGTTCACAGTGTGATGTGCTTTAAGACATTTCCATAGTGTGGATGGCTATTAAATTATTTATTTTACTTGTAAGCAAATATTTTGCTTTAAAGCTCATTTCCATTGTGGAATGTAGCAAAATAAGTTCTACAGTGGACATGGAATCGCACTCACTGCTCAAATGCTGATCTATTACTTTTGAAGTAGGTCCCAAGGAAAGAAAGTATTAAATAAACAAATTCTATTTGATAAGTCATACATATAGTACACATATTTACATATATAAATATGTATACACTGATGCTTTTGCATAAAGTATCAAAATCAATTTGATTAAAGCAGTGAAACAGTAAGTCACCTCAGGGATTTTCTCAAATATTTACCCAGAGTTGAGGCTCATGGCTTTCTGCCTCCCACTTTCACTTATAAAGTTAGTTTTATGGAATTCTGTACACCAATCATTGATCATTAATTTTTTTTTTTGAGATGTATAGTGTGAACGAGATGTGATTTGAAATCTCTAAAGGGTTACTTTGTGAAGTAGTGGTATTATTATACAACTTTATATATTCTTCCATTAACAAACAAGACGATTGAGGAAGGACTTTTTAAAAAGCCTATCTATCCAAAAAAGAAAAATGGAATCTGTGAAAAATCACAGTTGCTTACGAATACAAAACATTAGCAAATTTTGACTTTGTAGGACAAGTTTTCCAAATTAATCTTGTACACAGATCTATGCCCTCATGTGGACAAGTTATACCATATCTGAGGGGCTAAGACCTCACCCTGTACCTTTTTTTTACAAATAAATATAGAAAAATGCTCATTGCTAGTTCTAAAAATGTCAAACTGGACAAAGATCCAAAATGGCTGAATTGATCTCAACCTATGACCTTGAACAAAAGAAGCTACCATGCAGTATTGGAGAAGCTCATACGTCGTTATCCCTGAAGAGCCACTAACAAACCCCTGTGGGTTGCACAGACCAATTTCAAAGAGAGTTATACAAAGCCCATCTGCTTTTCATTACCAAGGCTGGCCAACTGGAATCTACTCATCTGCTAAGACAAAGGGTCCCGCAAATTCCCTTTCAATTCTTGATGGTTGAGATATTTAACTATCTTGGGGACGCAGACAAGGGAATCATGCCCGTTGTCAAAGACAGTGTGGAGAGGTGGATGTCATGTGACCTGAGCCTTTGGTAGTAATATTGCCTTGCTGTACTGAAAAGTCTTTGTTTATCTTTTTGCCATCTGACTAGGAGCATCACAGGCAAGGAATTCTGGCCCAAATAGGACGCCTGGCCCCATCTATACTGCTTCTGCTATACCATTGCATACAAGACTAATTAATCTCCACATGCCTATCTCATCATGTAAAGTTAACAACACATGAAAAGTTAATCATTCAACATCCGTTTTCAGCTCGCCAGCTCTGTGGGGGAATATCTCATTGGGCTTTGAATTGGACTTTGGAACACACATGAAACAATATTTCTTTCCCCTGTGGTCTCTGTACTGTAAATCTTTCATTTCTTATTCCATCTTTTACTGTACGAATGTAAAGGAGGCAACATTGTTGCCATCCTTCCATGTCTTAAGTGTGCGTAAATAAACTAACCCTTTGAATTCATCCTATCTCGGGTTTGTTGTGGGTTGGTAATAGAAAACTGGATCAAACCAAAACTGCGGGGTTGGGAAATATGGCACTGCTGATAAAGGGGGAAGCAAAACAAAAACTTTCCTATTCACAGATTGGTGGTGAGAGGGCAAATTAGTGCTGTTCAAATTAACACCCCCTCCTGTCTGTAAGATTTATTTTAAGCCAGGCGCATAATACCTGATTATTTCTGTACAATTTGAAATAGCAGAATATTAGTTGAACTCTCAAAAGCTTTATTCCAAGAACTGATTGCCCTTCAACTGCAAAGTAATGACCTCAGAGATTATCCTCATTGTGGTTTTCGGAGTATTCATCCAATTTAATTGTTGGAGACTTGTATTTATTGGAATTAACCCCGAGCGCACTGGTTGTATTTTAAGGACATTTGGAGAACTGAGAGCAGAAACTGGACAGGCATAAAGAAGAAGAAAACAGGTGACATGGTGGCGCAGTGGTTAGCACTGCTGCCTACAGCACTGAGGACCCGGGTTCGAATTCCGGCTGTGGGTCACTGCCCATGTGGAGTTTGCACATTCTCCCCGTGGCTGCGTGGAGTTCACCCCTACAACCCAAAGATGTGCAGGTTAGGTGGATTGGCCATGCTAAATTGTCCCTTAAGTGGAAAAAAATAATTGGGTACTCTAAATTTATAGAAAAAAAGGAAGAGGAAAACACTCTGTATGAATATTGAAGACTCCATCTGTACTCTAAACATGGTTATATTTTAAGGACTTTCACTGGCCGGACACATTTGATAAAAAATGTTTAAAGTTCTTTGTTAAAAATGTCCTGTTAGTTCCCATTGCTGTTTTGCCTTAGGTGAGATAAAATAATGCAGAAAATGTTGCAACTCAAAAAATGGAAGAATATGAATCACTGTTAAAAAATTGAAAATCAAGCTTCTGGTGGCGAAGTGAATAAATTGTTGAAGGCCAACGTAAATTATTTCGAGAATCGGTCCAGGAGGCAAAGCGTTTCAACTGCGGGGCTGCCAGAGGGAATGGAAGGCCCAACGCCCATGGAGTACTATGCAGATATGTTCAGTAAGATAGTGGGGGAGGGTGGATTCATGTCCACTCCTGAGCTGGACCGATCCCACCGTACATGGCAGCAGAGGCCTAGTCCTGAGGATCCACCATGTGCGGTAATAGTGAAGTTCCATAGCTTCATAGAGAAACAGCAGGTTCTGAGTTGGACAAAGGACACCGAGACTTCAAATGATGGCCACGCCATCAGGTTTTACCAAGACATGGAAGCGTAGCTGGTAAAGAAGAGGGTTGTGTTCAACAAAGCCAAGGCCACCCTGGACAAAAGTGGTGTCAGATTTGGTGTGGTACCCAGCGCAGCTCAGAGTGACTTTCAATGGAAAGGACTATTTATTTGATGTGCCGGGAGAGGCAGATTCCTTTGTTAGAAACATCGGTGGGGGGGGGGGGGGGGTGATTGAATTTTTAGCTGTTGAGAACGGGCATGTTGAATTGTTGCATTGTTGGGATTCCATGTTTATTTTTGCATTTTCCTGTTCTTGTTGGGGTTGAATGTTTACAATTGGGCTTAGGTTTGGGGTTTAGTTTCATAAGGGGTTCTTTTCTGTTTGTTATAAAAATAAATAGCTCGCTGTCGAAGCAAATTGGTTTATGGGATTTTAGTATTTTGTTGTTGGTAAACATTTTTCTTAACTAGTTGGGAGCCTCCCTGCTAACCTAAGAATTAGCTAATGAGAGTGGTGTTGAAGTGTTGGCTGCAGCTCATTATAGTAGTTTTTTAGATAATGAGCTCAGAGTTCTCATTTTGTTTAGGTTTAGGTTTGTTAGTAGATTTTAGTTGTTTGTATTCCCCTTGCTTCTATTTGTATGCATATTTGGATGTGGTAGTTTTCAAGAGTAAGGGCAAGAGGGGGTGGGATTCTGGGGGTAGTTGTTGATAGTGCATGCAGATTTTTCTTTGTTTAGTCTTGTGATTTGGCTTGGTGGCCATCTTGGGTGGACCTGGTTGCTGTACCATTTATGTGTCTGAGCCCTGCCTCTCAGAGATTATCTCGGAGGATCAGACAGGATTCATTAAGAGCCAACAATTGTCGGCCAATCTGCGTCACCTGCTAAACGTTGCCCATTCCCCCTCCTCGGTGCCCAAACCAAAGGTGGTTGTTTCCCTAGATGCTGAAAAGGCATTTGATAGAGTGGAGTGGGAATATCTGTTTGAGCTCCTTGGGAAGTTCGGATTTGGCCACAAGTTTACCTCCTGTATTCGACTACTGAATATGGCCCCCACTGCTCGTGTTCGTATGAATGCCCTGAGCTGTGGTAACTTTGCACTGAATACGGACATGAGACAGGCGTATCCACTGTCTATGCTACTGTTTGCTTTGGCAATAGAACTCCTCGCAATAGCACTGAGGTTCTCTATTAAGTGGAGGGGGATAAATTGGGTAAGGGGAGACCATCTGGTGTTCTTTAAGCGGATGACCTACTTCTCTGTATTACGGACACCGTACCCTCTATAGATGAGATAATGAAGCTGCTTAGGAGTTCTGGCTCCTTCTCTGGGTACAAGTTGGACTTGGACAGGAGTGACTGCTTCCAGATCAACCCCTCAGGGAGGAGAGCCCAACTGGGGACACTCGCATTTTGCCTTGCCAAGATTAGCTTTTGTTGTCTGGGGATCAGGGTGGCCCACAAATGGGCCTCTCTTCAGAAAATAAATTACACCAATCTGGTTGATAGTGTCAAGTCAGATTTACAGAGGTGCAATAACCTCCCCCTGTCCTTGGCGGGCAGGGTTCAGGCTATTAAAATGAACATCTTCCCGAGGTTTTTTATTATTTGTCAATGTCTCCCCATTTTTCTCCCCAAGTCCTAAGATTCCAAGGATCCGTGGGGCCCAAAGGAGATAGACAGTCAGGGGTCTTGGTTCTAGTCAATTTATTGCTTTATTTGATTTGATTTATTGTCACAAGTACCGAAGTACA
Source organism: Scyliorhinus torazame (assembly GCF_047496885.1). Taxonomy (NCBI): domain Eukaryota; kingdom Metazoa; phylum Chordata; class Chondrichthyes; order Carcharhiniformes; family Scyliorhinidae; genus Scyliorhinus; species Scyliorhinus torazame. The sequence continues at coordinate 183,470,398 of NC_092712.1, forward strand.
GTGAAAAGTATTTTTCTGCGGCCGAGGAACGTACACAGTACGTACGTGGTAGACACAAGAATAATCAACAGGGAACATTGACAAATGGTACATCGACAAAACAGTGATTGGCTGCAGTGTGGAACAAGGGGCCAAACAAAGCAAATACAGGAGTAGGAGCAGCATAGGGCATCGTGAATAGCGAGCGCGATTCTCCGAAATGGAGACAAAGTCCCGACGCCGGAATGAAAACCGGAGTGTTTCACTCCGGCGTCAGAGCCCGCTACCAACCCCCTATTCTCCCGCCCCCTGGGGGTTAGGAGCGGCGTCGCGTATTTTACGCGTGCTGGGCCTTGGCGCCGCATAAAAAGCAGCGCCACGTCAATGACGCGGCCGGCATCACGTAAATGACGACACCCACGCATGCGCGGCTGCCGCCCTCCCCAAGGCCGCCCCGCAAGAAGATGGCGGATGGATCTTGCGGGGCGGCGGAGGAAAGGAGGTCCTCCTTTAGAGAGGTCGGCCCGCCGATCGGTGGGCACCGATCGTGGGCCAGACCCCATCGGAGCCCCCCCCCCCCCCCCCCCCCCCCGGTGCAGGAACCCCCCTCCCTCCCCAACAGGCCGCCCCCCCAGCGTTCCCGCGCAGTTAATGCCGGCAGCGACCAGGTGTGGACAGCGCCAGCGGGAACCTGTCGTGTTGGGGCAGCCGTTCGGCCCATCCGGGCTGGAAAATCGGCGCTCACCGTTTGCGGCCAAGCGTGATTCTCACGCCGCTGGTTTGGGGGGGGTGGGAGAATCGCGTGCGGGTGTCGTGGCAACGCGGCGGGACTCGCGCAGCGCCCCGGCGATTCTCCCACCCGGCATGGTGGGGGGGAATTCCGCCCAGTGTTCTTACAGGGAACAGATCAATCCAAGGGGGAGTTGTTGAGGAGTCTTGTAGCTGTGGAGAAGAAGCTGTTCCTATGTCTGGATGTGCGAGTTTTCAGACTTCTGTACCTTCTGCCTGATGGAAGGGTGTGGAAGAAGGCAATGCCTGGGAGGGGTCTCTGATAATGCTGTCTGCCTTCCTGAGGCAGCGGGAGGTGTATACAGAATCAATGTGGGGGTGGCAAGCTTGTGTGATGCATTGGGCTGACTTCACCACACTGCAGTTTCTTGTGATCTTGGACTGAGCAGTTGCCATACCAGGCTGTGATGCATTCGGATAGGATGCTCTCTATCGCACATTTGTAGAAGTTTGTGAGAGTTGATGCAGACATGCCAAATTTATTTAGCTTCCACAGGCAGTAGAGACGTTGTTGGGCTTTCTTGACTGTTGCAACAACGTGAGTAGACCAGGATGTTGGTGATGGTGACCCCCAGGAACTTAAAGCTATCGATCATCTCCACTTCGGAGCCATTGATGCAGATTGGAGTGTGTATCGTGCTGCGCTTCCTGAAGTCGATGATCAGTTCCTTGGTCTTTCCAACATTTAGTGAGAGGTTGTTTCCGGTGCACCATGCAACCAAGTGATTTATCTTCCTCCTGTAGTCTGATTCGTCATTGTTTGAGACGTTGTTTACTTTTGGGCAGCCAATATTTGAAAAATATTGTTGTGGTTCAGTGATCCTGGTTCCATATTGGGTACTGTTACTAGCCTTGGTGCAATAGTTATTGCATCGTTGCCTTTCTCTCTGGCGAGATTTTTCTTGAATCCAGTGGTGGTGTCCACCCTGAGAATTTGGAAGAAGTTCAGGCAGCATTTTAAGCTCTGTACCTGTCTTCACAAGCCCCCATTTGAAACAACCATCTTTTACTGCCATTGGGTTTGGACTTAATGTTTAAGTGTTGGGAGGGGAAGAGTTTGGAGAGGTATGAAGATCTGTTTGTGAAGGGGAGATTTGCCAATTTTAAAGATTTGGTGGAGAAATTCCAACTGCCAGGTTGCAGTCTTTTCAGGTACTTTCAGATTCATGGGGCGGAATTCTCTGATAATGGTGCTACGTCCCCACACCAGCAGGAAAACCGGCGCGTATCACTCTGGACTTTCCTGGAAAAAGACCGGCTGCCGATACGGGGCCCTGCACTTCTGGCTGCGGGTCCGCGCAACATGGCAGCCCCGCGCTGTGGGCCAGCCCCAACAATATTGGCCCTCCTGAGATCGCGCGCGCCCACCGATTGATGGCCCCTGAACACGGGCCTGGCTGTCCTGGGGGCCCCCTTCCCCCCCACCCACGGTGACGGATCCCCCCATCCCACCACCAGGGTGACCAGGGACTGAGTCCGGTCCCCGGAGAACCGCAGGAGCGACGTCGGACCCGATCGGGGAGCGCCGTTGGACCCGATCGCAGGTCTGACGCCCATTCTCCATCCCCGAGCGCGATTGCAGCGTGGAGGCTCAGAGAATCCCGGCCGTGATTTTTCATGCAAGGCTTTCCCCTCCTTGCCCTTGGCACCACCCTCTTCCCTGTTGAAGAGAATTCTGGTTTTGGCCGGGTCTGATGGGGGAACTATTTCAGGCACAGAGGGCCATCTCCTCTCAGTGAAGTCAGTTCCTTTGAGTGAGGTGAGGATGAAATGGGATGGTGAATTGGGCCCCATTTTGGATGGTGAGGTGTGGAGTGAGGCCCTTCACAGGGTCTTCATGTGCTTGGCTGAGTTTGGTTCAATTCAAGGTGGTGCATAGAGCGCATCTGACTAAAGCAAGGATGAGTGGATTTTTCTCTGGGGTGGAGGACAAGTATGGGCGCTGCTCCCAGGAGTCGGCTAACCATACTCGTATGTTCCAGTCATTTCCCGAGTTGGCAAGCTTTTGAGTGACAAAGTTAATTGATGAGGGAAGGGCTGTAGATGTCACATACATGGACTTCAGTAAGGCGTTTAATAACGTTTCCCATGGCAGGTTGATGGAAAAAGTGAAGTCGTATGGGGTTCAGGGTGTACTAGCTAGATGGATAAAGAACTGGCTGGGCAACAGGTGACAGAGAGTAGTGGTGGAAGGGAGTGTCTCAAAATGGAGTAAGGTGACTAGTGGTGTTCCACAGGGATCCGTGCTTGGACCACTGTTGTTTGTGATATACATAAATGATCTGGACAAAGGCATAGGTGGTCTGATTAGCAAGTTTGCAGATGATACTATGATTGGTGGACTTGCACATAGTGAGTAGGACTGTCAGAGAATACAGCAAAATATAGATAGATTGGAGAGTTGGGCAGAGAAATGGCAGATGGAGTTCAATCCAGGCAAATGCGAGGTAAGAGTCGGCAGGTCATGTTACAGTTGTATAGGACTTTGGTTAGGCCACATTTGGAATACTGCATGCAGTTCTGGTCGCCACATTATCAGAAGGATGTGGATGCTTTAGAGAGGGTGCAGAGGAGGTTCACCAGGATGTTGCCTGGTATGGAGGGTGCTAGCTATGAAGAAAGGTTGAGTAGATTAGGATTGTTTTTGTTGGAAAGACGGAGGTTGAGGGGGAACCTGATTGAGGTCTGCAAAATTATGAGAGGTATGGACAGTTTGGATAGCAACAAGCTTTTTCCAAGAGTGGGGGTGTCAATTACAAGGGGTCACGATTTCAAGGTGAGAGGGGGAAAGTTTCAGGGAGATGTGCGTAGAAAGTTTTTTACGCAGAGGGTGGTGGGTGCCTGGAACGCTTTGCCAGCGGAGGTGGTAGAGGCGGGCACAATAGCATCATTTAAGATGCATCTAGACAGATATCTGAATGGGCGAGGAACAGAGGGAAGGAGATCCTTGGAAAATAGGCGACAGGTTTAGATAAAGGATCTGGATCGGCGCAGGCTGAGAGGGCTGAAGGGTTGTAATTTTCTTTGTTCTTTGTTCTCTTTCTTGTCGGAGATATTCCATCTAAATTTGGATCCATGTCTGCTGGTGGCCATATTTGGGGTATCAGACTCATCGATACTCCAGTCGGGAGTGAAGGTGGATGTTCTCACCTTCGCCTTGTTAACAGCCCTAAGAAGAGGTATGCTTGGGTAGAGGTCTCCTACTCTGCCTCGTGCCTCGGCTTGGTTCAGTGACCTCATGTCTTTTCTATATTTGGAGAAGGCTGAGTACACCATTAGAGTGTCAGTGAAGGGGTGCTGTCTAAGATGGCAGCCATTCATCTCTTTTTTTAAGGGGTGAGTCACTGACAGCTGTTAGGGAGTTCAGGTTAGTTTTTGGGGTTAAAGATAATATGTGCTCTTGCTTTTTAGTCTCTTTCTTCTATTGTGTAATTTTGGTTTATTGTATAGTTTTGTTTATTATGGAAAATCTTTAATAAACATTTTTTTAAAAATGCAAAATCAGATAATCAATGTAAAAACCTGGATTAGAAATGTATGTTACAGATCGAAATATAATTATTGGACATTATCTATGGTTACAGTCTCCAAAATAAACAGCATTAACAATTACAATTATTCAAGGTGCTGTCAGCCATAAATGTGATCCCACTGAGGATTCCAACTGAAAGAGCACTGGAATATTTATCCTTTGCATATTTCCAGCAGCAGGATTTATTTACTTCTCAGTAACTTTACAAATGAAGAAAAACACAGGTTACTGTAATGTGGCTATTGAATCCAGATAAACTAGGAAACTGCAGCTTATGGTATTTCAACTATTGTTCAAAGGTGTGTAGGAAGAATGTGAGCATCAAATCAGTGTTCTTTGTGATTTTAATAACATCCTACAACTCCATTTAGTGCAATATTAAACTAACAAGATTGTAGAAATGCCTTATGTTGTTCAACATCAATATTCTGAATGCTTAATGATGTTCTATGTTATTGAGGCATCCCGTTTTCAAAAGATTATTTAATGTGACACTGGGATCACTGGCAAGTCGAGCATTTGTTGTCCATTCCTAATTACCCTTGAACTGAATGGCATACTAGGCCATTTCAGAGGACATAGATTACATAGAACATACAGTGCAGAAGGAGGCCATTCGGCCCATCGAGTCTGCACCGACCCACATTAATCCCTCACTTCCACCTTATCCCCGCAACCCAATAACCCCTCCCAACCCTTATGGACACTACGGGTAATTTATCATGGCCAATCCACCTAACCTGCACGTCTTTGGACTGTGGGAGGAAACCGGAGCACCCGGAGGAAACCCACGCGGACACGGGGAGAACGTGCAAACTCCGCACAGACAGTGACCCAGTGGGGAATCGAACCTGGGACCCTGGCGCTGTGAAGCCACAGTGCTAATCACTTGTGCTACCGTGCTGTTGACAGTTGAGGACAGTTGAGAGTCAACCATGTTGTTGATGATCTGAAGGCACATGTAGGCCAGACCAGGTAAGGATGGCAGATTTCCTTCCCTGAAGGGCCAGATAGGTTTTTACAATAATTGATGATAATTTCATGGTAACCATAACTGAGACTGACAATTCCAAATGTATTAATTGAACTGAATTTCCACTGGCTACCACAGTGGGATTTCAACCCACGTCCCCAGAGCATTAGTTGGATCTCTGGATTACTTGTCTAGTGACATTACCATGAAGTCACCGTATCCCCTGTTATGTCTTTCTGAAATAATCAACAACAAAGAACAAACAAAAGTACAGCACAGGAACAGGCCCTTCGGCCCTCCAAGCCCGACCATGCTGCCCGACTAAACTACAATCTTCTACACTTCCTGCGTCCGTATCCCTCGATTCCCATCCTATTCATGTATTTGTCAAGATGCCCCTTAAATGTCACTATCGTCCCTACTTCCACCACCTCCTCCGGTAGCGCGTTCCAGGCACCCACTACCCTCTGTGTAAAAAACTTGCCTCGTACATCTACTCTAAACCTTGCCCCTCGCACCTTAAACCTATGCCCCCTAGTAATTGACCCCTCTACCCTGGAGAAAAGCCTCTGATTATCCACTCCGCCTATGCCCCTCATAATTTTGTAGACCTCTATCAGATCGCCCCTCAACCTCCGTCGTTCCAGTGAGAACAAACCGAGTTTATTCAACCGCTCCTCATAGCTAATGCACTCCATACCAGGCAACATCCTGGTAAATCTCTTCTGCACCCTCTCTAAAGCCTCCACATCCTTCTGGTAGTGTGGCGACCAGAATTGAACACTATACTCCAAGTGTGGCCTAACTAAGGTTCTGTACAGCTGCAACATGACTTGCCAATTCTTATACTCAATGCCCCAGCCAATGAAGGTAAGCATGCCATATGCCTTCTTGACTACCTGAGAACATAGAACATAGAAAAATACAGCACAGAACAGGCCCTTCGGCCCACGATGTTGTGCCGAACCTTTGTCCTAGATTAATCATAGATTATCATTGAATTTACAGTGCAGAAGGAGGCCACCCGGCCCATCGAGTCTGCACCGGCTCTAGGAAAGAGCACCCTACACAAGGTCAACACCTTGACCCTATCCCCACAACCCAGCAACCCCACCCAACACTAAGGGCAATTTTGGACACTAAAGGCAATTTATCACGGCCAATCCACCTAACCTGCACATCTTTGGACTGTGGGAGGAAACCAGAGCACCCGGAGGAAACCCACGCACACACGGGGAGGACGTGCAGACTCCGCACAGACAGTGGCCCAAGCCGGGAATCGAACTTGGGACCCTGGAGCTGTGATGCATTTGTGCTATCCACAATGCTACCGTGCTGCCCTTAAGAACAAATTAATTTACACTATATCATTCTACAGTAATCCATGTACCTATCCAATAGCCGCTTGAAGGTCCCTAATGTTTCCGACTCAACTACTTCCACAGGCAGTGCATTCCATGCCCCCACTACTCCCTGGATAAAGAACCTACCTCTGACATCCCCCCTATATCTTCCACCATTCACCTTAAATTTATGTCCCCCTGTAATGGTTTGTTCCACCCGGGGAAAAAGTCTCTGACTGTCTACTCTATCTATTCTCCTGATCATCTTATAAACCTCTATCAAGTCGCCCCTCATCCTTCTCCGTTCTAATGAGAAAAGGCCTAGCACCCTCAACCTTTCCTCGTAAGACCTGCTCTCCATTCCAGGCAACATCCTGGTAAACCTCCTTTGCACCTTTTCCAAAGCTTCCACATCCTTCCTAAAATGAGGCGACCAGAACTGTACACAGTACTTCAGATGTGGCCTTACCAAAGTTTTGTACAGCTGCATCATCACCTCACGGCTCTTAAATTCAATCCCTCTGTTAATGAACGCTAGCACACCATAGGCCTTCTTCAGAGCTCTATCCACTTGAGTGGCAACTTTCAAAGATGTATGAACATAGACCCCAAGATCTCTCTGCTCCTCCACATTGCCAAGAACTCCACCGTTAACCCTGTATTCCGCATTCATATTTGTCCTTCCAAAATGGACAGCCTCACACTTTTCAGGGTTAAACTCCATCTGCCACTTCTCAGCCCAGCTCTGCATCCTATCTATGTCTCCTTGCAGCCGACAACAGCCCTGCTCACTATCCACAACTCCACCAATCTTCGTATCGTCTGCAAATTTACTGACCCACCCTTCTACTCCCTCATCCAAATCATTAATGAAAATCACAGACAGCAGAGGACCCAGAATTGATCCCTGCGGTACACCACTGATAACTGGGCTCCAGGCTGAATATTTGCCATCCACCACCACTCTCTGACTTCTATCGGTAGCCAGTTCGTTATCCAACTGGCCAAATTTCCCACTCTCCCATGCCTCCTTACTTTCTGCATAAGCCTACCATGGGGAACCTTATCAAATGCCTTACTAAAATCCATGTACACTACATCCACTGCTTTACCTTCATCCACATGCTTGGTCACCTCCTCAAAGAATTCAATAAGACTTGTAAGGCAAGACCTACCCCTCACAAATCCGTGCTGACTATCCCTAATCAAGCAGTGTCTTTCCTTCTCCCCCTGTGTTGCCCCTTTCAGTGACCTGTGGACTTGTACACCTAGATCATTCTGACTTTCAATACTCTTGAGGGTTCTACCATTCACTGTATATTCCCAACCTGCATTAGACCTTCCAAAATGTCACATTTGTCCAGATTAAACTCCATCTGCCATCTCTTCGCCCAAGTCTCCAAACAATCTAAATCCTGCTGTATCCTCTGACAGTCCTCATCGCTATCCGCAATTCCACTAACCTTTGTGTCGTCTGCAAACTTACTAATCAGACCAGTTACATTTTCCTCCAAATCATTTATATATACTACAAACAGCAAAGGTCACAGCACTGATCCCTGCGGAACACCACTGGTCACAGCCCTCCAATTAGAAAAGCATCCTTCCATTGCTACTCTCTGCCTTCTATAACCTAGCCAGTTCTGTATCCACCTTGCCAGCTCACCCCTGATCCCGTGTGACTTCACCTTTTGTACTAGTCTACCATGAGGGACATTGTCAAAGGCCTTACTGAAGTCCATATAGACAACATCCACTGCCCTACCTGCATCAATCATCTTTGTGACCTCCTCAAAGAACTCGATCAAGTTAGTGAGACACAACCTCCCCTTCAAAAACCATGCTGCCTCTCACTAATACGTCCATTTGCTTCCAAATGGGAGTAGATCCTGTCTCGAAGAATTCTCTCCAGTAATTTCACTACCACTGACGTAAGGCTCACCGGCCTGTAGTTCCCTTTTAACAAAGTGCAGCAATGACTAACCTAAGTGCGATTGAGATCATTGCTTTCATCTTCGATTCACCACTACAGCTTGACATTGACCCTGTGGTTTTATTTTTAAAACTACTGTTTACCTACTCTGTTCCAAATATTCTGCTTTAAGAAGCATGTGGATCATTGGCACAGAATAACAGCAAAATTTCCAAAGCAGTCCTCAATTTTATTTTATTTTCCAACACTGAATAATTGAACATCTAAGCTCATTCCAATTCTCTCGCTCACTGGGAGCAACAATTCCTATACCCATGATGCTATATTTCAGCATCAGTTGCTGTGAGGTTTAGATTCAACACACCACCCTAGGGCATTGCTTGGTTATTGATGTTATTAGATGAGGTTATCAGTATATATTTTTTAATAATCCATAAAATGCACTAAGTGCACGGATGCAATCTGTCACAGCTGCATGTATACATTAGTTATATGTTTCTGTATTTAATTTGAGATTACTTTAAATACTTTTTTTGTGCACCTCATGTATTCTAATGAGTAATTGAAGATCATCTGGATAACGTCGAATGCTACCCAACACACCTTTACATTTCTTTTTATATATTCACATTTTCACCTGCATTGCCGAACCACGGAATCAGGCATGAGGAATGGTGTGCTCTGTGTCTGTTGATCCTGTACAGGATTTCTTCAGTATGTATGTGTGTATGTGTGGGAAGGGCTGGGTGAAGGAGGAGGATTGAAGGGGCGTAGAAGGGTTATATAGAATAAATATAGAGTAAATATAAACATAGATTGTCTGTCCATCTCAGTTCTGCCCATCCAGCATTTTGATGGGGCTCTGCTGGATAAGTAGGACATGAGAAGGTATAAGCAGTCAGGTAAATAGCTCAGCATCTAGCCAAACAGAATACAAGATTCTCAGAATGCATGTCCCAATATTTAATCATTATACTTAAATATAGGTAAATGATAACAGCCACACATGCAATGTTAATCAGGCTACTTTACTGGGATTTAGTATGTATTTATAGTTCTTATTAAGAAAGCAAATTGGATTTTTCTAACAAATAAGATAAATTTACTCAGAGCAAGCCCTCATAGACTGGAGTGCTTTTTTTCAGGGTGTTAGTGCTTGTTTAGATTATTTGTGTTAATACTGGCCTTCTTTGATCAAAATTAATTTCCCTGATTGAAAGGCAAGAAATACTCTTTTTTTTAAGTACAGTGTTACTCTTCCAGTGCAAGCTGCTCAAACTCACAGCCTCGAGACACAGGCCAAACTGTAGGCTCTCTGTTCTCGCCTATAGTTTGGATTCTGTGGAGAAATATTGAGAAAGTCTGTGATTTAGAAATACTCACTTGGAAAGACCTAATACTTAAGATTTTAAATTAAGAATGTTGTAAAAAAAAATTTAATGCAACATTGAGATTTCAATTAATTAGTGCGTAGAAAGGCAGGATGTCATGCTGGAAGTTTGGGGAAATGTCACTGATAGTGTAAAAGAGGGCACTGAACATTTAATTTAAAATACAATTTACTGTTTTGTTCACACTCATATAGCTGTTAACTGAGTATACTTTTATGGTAATGGTGCATGAATCTGAGGTTGTTTTTGAACAGCATCTGAAAAACTAGAAGATATTGTACAACAATTCTTAAAATCTCCAGATTCTTGTTTGCACTGTTTATGTGGCATTTTCGTCCTCATCAGGCTTCCACACTTTACAAAACTGATTTATTTTCTCTGTTTGGTTTAGTTATACTTATTTGTCATCAAGATGTGAGGATAGAGGTACCTTTATTCAAACTTCAGAAAAAAGACAAAAAGGTAAAGAACAACGAACAGTACAGCACAGGAACAGGCCTTTTAGCCCTCCAAGCCTGTGCCGGTCATGATGCCAGTCGAAACTAAAATCTTCTGCACATCCAGGGTCCATCTCCCTCTACTCCCACCCTATTCATACATTTAACAAGACGCCACGATCGTATCTGCATCCACCACCTCCCACGGCAGCGCATTCCAGGCACTCACCACCCTCATCGCACATCACTTCTAAACTTTCCCTCTCACACTTAAACCTATGTCTCCTAGTAATTGTCTTTTCCACCCTGGGAAATAGCATCTGACTATCCATGTCACTCATAATTTTGTAAACTTTTAATAATATTTTGGTAACTTCAATTAACATTCAATGATTTTGTAGAATTAGTTGTGTTATGGTTCAATGTTTAGCACGGAGAAAAGTGAAGTCACAGAGTTGGCAAAACATTGTTTGACCACCGACTTGTTACTAGTCAAAATACTACTGAATGTTTGTAACCCTCATAAAGTACTCCACCCATAGCTACTTAGTTAAAATTCCAGATGGAATTTCCATTGAAATTGTTTTCATCGGACCCAACCCGGTTTTGAACAAAAGAGGATAATGTTGTTGGAAGCTTTCCTGAAACATTTGAAGCTATTTTCTGTGAGTTTTCTTCTGTCTTGCTGGCAGTAATTGCCAGCTGCCAAAGGAAAAATACTAACAAAAAAATGAAATGAAACCCATACATATTAACTACATATCCAAGAGAACAACTAGTATTTCGAAGTAGTTGGTGAAATTATTACCAAGAGAGAAATTGATTCTGTGGTTTATGAGAGTTTGTTGAACTATGCCTTTAAGGGAGAGCAGCAAGACATCACTAGAAGGGAAAGATGTCATGCAATCCAGTTTTAGTTTTACTGTGCTTTTGAGCAGAGCACACACATACAGCTCTGCTGGAGATTTCTTCTATGTATGAATGTTCCCATGTGCGTGGTCTTAATAAATAAACCCCCAATGTATTTGCCAATTGGTGCCATTATATCATTATAATAGCACAGCACTGTTAAGCAGGCCTGTCTCAGTCATGCAGTAAAGGCACCTTCAACCCCAAAACATTAACTATTCAGTATATTTTTGCATTTCTTCTTCCAAACTTTGTAAATTTGATTTGTTTTCATCACACATTTGTTGTGATCATTTTATAATAATTTGTGGACAGTCTCAAACCGCTGACGGTGCTGAGGACCCCGGTTCGATCCCGGCCCCGGGTAACTGTCTGTGTGGAGTTTGCACATTCTCCCCATGTCTGTGTGGGTCTCACCCACACAACCCAAAGATGTGCAGGATAGGTTGATTGGTCATGCTAAATTGGCCCTTAATTAGAAAAAAATAATTGGATACTCTAAATTATTATTTTTTTAAATTTGTGGACAGTACAAAGTAAAGGTTGCACAGTAAACGGTACACAAGCAGCAATTATGAAGACACTGCGTGGATTGCTCACAAGCAGTCTCTTTAAGATATCACACTTGCACTGCATTAAAAAAATACAACCATGTATTCAAAAAATCAGGGCATGCACAAGAAAATCTAGAAGTATCTTTGGTTGGCCAGTTGAATTATTGTGCAGACAGTAGTCATGCTTTTAAGAGCTGTAAACTGGGCAACTTTATGAAAGAACTGACTTGAAGAATTAGTTGTGAAAGCATTTGAATGATATTGGCACATTATGAGCATGTGCTACAAAGACGAGGCGTCACCCTCCAATGACCACCTTAAGCATCCATGTCCTCTACCAGTGTCCATGATTGCATTGTGTACCATTTATAAAATACACTTCAGAAAATCCCCAAGGTATCCTCAGTGGCGTCTTACAAGCCTACCGACGTGGATAAAAAAAAGGCAATCTGTGCATGGGAATGCCTATGGGTACCACTCCAAGTCACACACCACCTTGATTTGGAAATATACAATTGTTCCTACATCATTGCTGTGCCCAGATCCTGGAACTCCTCTGCCTCACGCCCTTCACACCCATAACAGTCAGTGAGCTGACACAACACACAGTCCAGCAGTTCAAGACGGCAACTCACTGCCACCTTTCAAAGGTACACAGGGTGGGCAATAAGTGACACATGATTCCTTGAGTGAATAAAAACAAACGTACAGTATCACCATCATTTTTGTTTTTTAAGGTCTGTGTCTTCTATAATTCAATTTGAACTTTTTATCACATTCTATACATTGTTATGTAAATTAAAATATTTTACCAAGGTCCTGTTGGCAAAGTAAATAGTTCACATTGATTAAAACTACACTGCTGCAGTAAAACATGTTCATCATTTGGGAAATAGTTGCTGGTTTAATTTAAACTGTGTAGTTTTGTAGCTTTTAGGAGTCACGATGGATAAAATGTTGCCCATAACCTAATTTCGAAGAGTAGAATGCTTTGATAATTCTAAACAGCAAGTAGTTAAAACTGGGTTTATAATAAATCATATAATTCAGGATGTTGTTGGGACTTTGTTTAAAGAAGTCAGATTACAAGAGAATACAATTGTGCGTACTTTAAAATAGCATTTTTTTGTAAACTGTATTAGTCTTTGAAACCCTAATCTCTTTGAAATTACCGAAATTCAATTCTCAAAGATTCGACAATAGCCAAAAGTAAACATTCGGTCAAATCTTCCGGCCTCCAGATCGTCGGGACATGGGAATTGCTGGGGAGATTTGAACCTCGGATGGGCAATCCCTCTGCTGTGCGGAATCCTCTGCCAATGTCTCAAACTCTGAGTTACCTGGATAGCTATCCGGGGAATTGTTAAATTAAAACCTAGTTTAACTCCTGGGTAACTCCAGAACTGACCGCACCCCTGCACCCCCCTCCGTCATTTACACGGACCACACACCCCCCCCCCTCCCCCCCCCAAAAAAATATACCCTCCAACAGTTCAATTACTCCCCCGACCACCCTCTGACTCGACTAGACCTAACTGGTCCCCATCACCCGCCTACCCCATCGACTAGACCTGACTCCACCCGTCAGGACGACCCCTCCCAACCCGAACCAACTACCCGACCCACCGACCCCTTCACTCGATCATCCACTATTCAAAGAGCGGACAATTAAACTTGCCAGATGGAAGCTGGTGCTGTAAAAGCGGGGGGGGGGGGGGGCTGTATTTCCCCCAGCTCTGCTCCGCTTCCACACACTTCCCCAGCTAACCCTGCACTGCTCAATACCTGTCAGGGAAGGTTTTGGAAGAAATGTGCAGAGGGATCACGTCAGGGGAATCTTTGAGCAGAAGAACAGCAGTCCAACCGTGGTTGCCGTTCCTTGGTCATAAAAATCCATAAAGTCATCACCTCTTGAAATTGCTTACATTTAATTCACTAAGATTTAATAATAAATAACAGTATTTATTTTAAAACTATTGATCAATTACAAAAATAGATTAAATTGTATTCCGTGTTACATTTAATATTGTAGCGTGACTTTTTAAAATATATATATTCCTATAAAGTTGCATGTTCATGGACTTTGTAAATTTGTGCCTTTTGCTCAAAATATGAAACTGATCGTAAACATTTTAACCAAAATGGCAGTAAGAAGCTGTTATTTTGTGTTTATTTTGTGAGAAGCATGTTTGGTTTACACAGATGCTGTATGCGCAGGAGCCTAATAGCTCCCCTGAATTGCCTCCAAACTTTTCTAAAATTGTAACAAAATCAGTGGTACAATCTCATTATTTTAAAGTCACCCATTCCTGATTTTATTTTTTTGTTGTTTTCAACGTATCTGACCATTACCCAAGTAAAGATCTGGAAATCCATTTGATACTTCGACAATATTTTTCAGTAGGTTGCAAATGGGCAGTTAAATTCATTCGAACTGTTTGTAATTTTGTGAGGTTGAAAGGCCCTCCACTGCCTTCACTGCAGTAAAATGGCCAAAAATCTGTGGAAATCATTTTTAAAAACAAAGGTCAAGGCACCTTACATTTTAAAAAGTCTTTGAGGGACTGTTGCGGGAGATTCACAGCTTTTCGCTTATCAATGTTCATCTATGCCGATAAGACTGCGTTGGTGTCACTGATGCATATTCGTATATCATATAACTCCCAGCATGCATTTTATATTTACTTCTTTATTTACTAATGGTCAATGATAACACATTGAAATAAAACTCCAAACCTGTCTTCTCCAATTTTTCACAGTTTTCATTGCTTCCCAGCACTGCATATGTCTGCTCTATCCACATATGCATTGCACTCATTATGGATTTACAGCACAATCAATTAAACAAGGCAGGTCTCAAAAGTGGGGAGTTGATTTCTAAGATTAAATTTCATAGCAAATAATGTTCGCCTCCTGCTCAAAGCCCTGTGCGCAGCTACAAATTGGAGCATTCACATCAGGTTGGTCTAAGTGTGCTGTAAATCTCCTGTGCGTTTCAATTGAAATTCAACATTTGGTTCGATCGTGAACTTCTTAACAAATAGAAACATTTGACTCAATTTTTAAAGGCTGTGTCTGTTATTTTGGTAAAGGAAAGCTGGAAAAGTCACAAGGATAAACTTACCACGTTAGATGACACTAAAGTATTGCGTTCTGACAACAGCCATTGTATCTTTTCACAGTTGAAGATGCAAAGAACATATTGGAAAGTGTGGGGAACCAAAGATCTATGGTTGGATATTTTGGACCTGGCATCAGCAGTGGGAGAAATAAACCTATTAGGAGGGATGTAATATTAGAGCATTTGGAAAATCAAAATATGATTAAGCACTGATTTATGAAAGGGAAATTGTGCTTAACATATCAATTAGTTTTCAAAGGCTGTAACTAACATTGTACATAAAAAGGAACCAGTGTATTTAGTATATTTGGATTTTCAGAAAACAATTGATAAAGTGCCAGAGAAGTTTGTTGCACAAGGTTAGTGTTCATGTGTTTAGAGATAAAAATAAGAGTTGGAATAAATGGGTAATTTTTACATGGCAGGTAGAGTGATAGAATGATCATGGTTTGGGCATCAACTCTTTAAAATCCATATCAGTGACTAAGATGAGAAGACAGAGTAACAAATCCAGAGTTGATGATGATACACAGCTAGGTGGGAAGGTGAGGTGGATGCAAAGAGAGTGTAAATGAATATAAACAGATGAACTGATTGAGCATGAGGGTGACAGATGAAATATAACGTAGATAAGTGTGAAATTGTCAATTTGTTTGGACGAATGGAAAAGCAGAATTAAAAACAAAGGTGAGAAGCTATCAAATGTTGGCATTGAAAGGGATTTAGAAGTCCTTATGCATGAATCACAAAAAGTTAACATACAAGCAATTAGATAGGCAAATTGTATGTTAGCCATTATTGCAAGTGGGTTGGGGTACATTGAAATCTAAAATAGATGGATTTGGGGGCATTGAGGAAATCATGGGTTATTGTGATAATGTAGAAAAGTGGAATTGATGTGGAAGTTCAGTCATGGGCCAAAATCTTCTGTCCTCATTCGCAGCTGGGTTTTATGGTGCCGCTGAGAGTGAATGGAGTTTTGGCTGGAACACAAAATTCTCTGTTCTCACTCGCAATGGGTCCCAACCTTGATCTTAATGAATGTCAGAACAGACTCAACAGGCTGGATTACCTGTGCTCCTATTTCTTGTGTTGTTAAGAATAACATTATCCCAACACCACCCCCCCACCCCCCAAGTATAAAATCGCACTTTTGAATGGGTAGAAAGGTTGTCTAACAATGTCATGGGAAATGTAATATCCATTTAAAGATTTCCAATTCATCCCTTTGCACATGCTCAATTGATAATTAGATTTCATATTGTTTATTAACACAGGCCTATTACAATGACACTTGGGCATACTAGCAAATAGAAATGGCTGATGGGAGCAGCAATCAATTAACCTTCATTGAAAATAGTAACCAAGTCAATGGAATCCATAAAAGCTTTAAGTAACAAGAAGAGAAACAGTAAGAAAAAAAGGCCACATGTTTTAGAAGGAGGAAATATTATGAAGGTATTTGAGAAATGGGAAAAGAAATGCAATGGTAAAAGGATCAAGAGATGGAAAAAGGCACCCAAGTAATTCAATCTGGTGTCACCCTTTTCTCTGTCACATGCATGAATCTGAAACTACTCAGTGCTCACAAATTTTAAGATGGTGTGTCTAATTCATTTTCAATACAATATCTAATCTTACATGGATGAGTAGTGATAATCAAGACCTAGGTTAACAGTTGTATCACACTTTTAAAATCTGCTCATAAATTTTCAGGAAAGATTGATTGCTGAACTCAGATTTGCCAGAATGCATTGGTATTTGTTGGCTGGACAAGTGGTCTGTGATGCAGAACGAGGCCAACAGCATGGGTTTGATTCCTGTACTGGCTGAGGTTATTCATGAAGACCTGCCTTCTCAACCTTGCCCCTCGTCTGAGGTGTGGTGATCTCAGGTTAAATCACCACCAGTCAGCTCTCCCCCTCAAAATGGAAAGCAACCTATCATCATCTGGGACTATGGCGATTTTACTTAAAACAAATACCTATGCAGCATTGTCCTCTGTCTCAGTTGAAGTCCCAGGTGACAGTTTTCTCATTGTCAAACATGATTAAAATTGGAGGTTGTGTGTGCAGTGGTAGCGTCCCCATCTCTGGGCCGGAAGCTCCAGGTTCAAGTCCCACTGCAGGACTTGGTGGGCATGCAAGGTGCTTTCATAAAGCAGCCAGAGAGGTTGGTTATCAGCCTGTAAATCCTATCAATATGCCTTATGGTAGGTGGTCAACCACACTGCAGAAGGTACTAGCAGACCATTATAGTCAAGCATAATCATGGACCAATCTAATAGAAGTCCATGACGACCAGTGCCCACTTAGGGCCTGGTACCTGAAGGAGGAGAAGGAGGATCATAGAATCATAGAATTTACAGTGCAGAAGGAGGCCATTCGGCCCATCAGGTCTGCATCATCCCGTGGGCAGCACGGTGGTGCAGTGGGTTAGCCCTGCTGCCTCACGGTGCCGAGGTCCCAGGTTCGATCCCGGCTCTGGGTCACTCTCTGTGTGGAGTTTGCACATTCTTCCCGTGTTTGCGTGGGTTTCGCCCCACAACCCAAAAGTGTGCAGGCTAGGTGGATTGGCCACTCTAAAATGCCCCTTAATTGGAAAAAATGAATTGGCTACTCTAAATTTTTTTTTTTTAAGTCTGCACCGACCCTTGGAAAGAGCACCCCACCTAAGCCCATGCCTCCACCCTATCCCCATAACCCCCCATAACCTTTATGAACACTAATAGGCAATTTACCATGGCCAATCCACCTAACCTGCACATCTTTGGACTGTGGGAGGAAACCGGAGCATCCAGAGGAAACCCACACAGACATGGGAGAACGTGCAGACTCTACACAGACAGTGACCCAAGCTGGGAATCAAACCTGGGACCCTGGAGCTGTGAAGCAACTGTGCTAACCACTGTGCTACCATGCAGGATGTAAAATCATCAGCCATGAAATTGAATAGGAACCAAATGGCAGACTCACAATGCACATTTAACCTGTGCCTGTTGTTCCTGCTGCAAGTGTCATGTGAGAGTACCTTTAAGAAATGGGTGTTTATCAGTGATGCCAGAGTGTGGGTGGAGCTGGGCTGTCTGTCAGCTTTTTACTATTGTTTTAGGCTGTTTGCTGCAGGGTGTGTTTTAGTTTCGTTTTCTGAGCTGGATAGCTGCAGTCACAGCCAGAAGGGGTATTAGTCTCTCTCTCTGTAATCTAAAGAATGTAAATCAATCCTTTGGTGATTTAAAACGAAGAACTGCTCTCAGTAGTGACTTTAACATGATGTGCTTTGGTTAAAAGTTATTTTTTAAGTCTTATGGATGTCAAAAGGACAGCTTAAGGATTACTTAGTGTTGTATTCTTTGGGGGTTGTATTTGAATTGATGGTTGCTAAGATGTTCACTGTATGTTTTAAAAAGGTTAACTTGAGTTCATAAAATAAACATTGTTTTGCTTTAAAAAATGTTTTTGATTTCTGCTGTACCACATGGTTGAGTGGGCCGTGTGCTCCCCATACCACAATCTATTAAAACTTGTGGGTCAGGTGAACTCCATGATACACTTTGGGGTTCTCTAAACCCTGGCCCATAACACAGGTAGTAGGCACATTTTCATGATTGTAGTATGTTGCGTAGCTGCATACGTGATCACAGCGTAGAAAATTGTGACACGTTAGATGCTTGCAGAGGAGATTTGGGTTGGCAAAGGTACATGGAAGACAGGCACAAAATTGATGCACAAGAGTGAATATGGCAAATTTTGTCCTATAAATATGGTTTGGAGTGTTTGTTTTGGAGTACTTTTTATTTGAGGATTATGGCCAAGCTGGTCAGTAGCAGAGGGAAGGTAAGGAGGAAGACCCTTGTTGGATGGCGATTTGGGCTTTTATTCACTTCAACTGGAATCAGATGAGTCAATCACTCAGCCAGCCTCGTCAGAAAGGGAATATATTGGTTGACTCCTCCCTTCCCCCTCCACTTCCTCTTGCTGCTTCTCTGCCCCTCATCCTCCTTATGTGGCAACATGACTTTCATTATTTAGATGCTGCTTATGTATGCATAGTTTTCATTCCAGAGGCTTGAGCCTTATTGCCGTTGTCACCTAGTAGTCACCCTTTGATTTGTCTTGGTATCTCAAATGCAGCTGGCACAGAGGACTGCCGCAGAAGGAAGCCATCATGACTCCAGCCAGGATAGCGGGCAAAGCCTGAATGATTTTCTTCCTATGGTCATATACCAGTTGGACGTTGAGGAAGTGGAATCCATTTTGGCTGAAGTACATCTCCGAATTGGCATGGGGTGCCGACAAAGCGATATAAATGCGGGCATTTAGCTGCACCATGTACCATGGAGAATCTTGCAATTCCAGTGAGCCAAGTGCTTACTCCTCCTGTTTCTCTCAAACAGAGAGAATGAATTGTCTTCACTCTCTTGGAATACAGGGTTTAGTGACCTCCCTTAGGCAACAGTGGATGGCAAAATGGGAAATGTTTCTCATAATCCTTATTCCAGCCTGGAAGTGATGATGCACATCAGTTCTCATGGCCACAATCACCTTCACAGCTACTGGCAACACTTTCCTGAGGCTTTAGTTGTAGCTGCAGCAAGTAACTGATCAGAGTGACAACCTCCTTTGTGAATTAGAGGCATCAGACACACTGTTAACTTGCTGATTTCCAGGGAGGAAAATTGCTCCCTAAACATGGGAAGGTATGGTCTCCTATTGCGAGCCCTTCACTCTCCCCTTGCTCACCCCCTTTCTCCTGTCATACCTCTTCTAGCAGTCCTGCTCTGTGTAGCTTCTGTTCATTCTTTGTAGTCACCCTTTGATTTGTCTTGGTATCTCAAATGCAGCTGGCACAGAGGGCTGCTGCAGAAGGAACAATATACTGTACTGGAGGATAATAGGGTTGCAACCCACTGTACCCAAATCTGTGTTCTGTGTGGAATCTTTGAAATCAGGACAAAGTCTTTCAATACGGACCACTCTGCTCCCTGTCAACTTCAACAATTTTAAACAACTCTGAAAAGCATCAAACCCTTCTACAATCTCAGCAAGGCCCAGAAGAACTCAATGAGAAACTAATCTAAAAGTATTTGATGATACCTTTAAAAATCACTGGTTAGGGGATCCTTTTAAGGAAAGCATCAAACTTATGGAAAAATCATACAACTGCGCAAAGATGAGTGGCAGCTCAGATAATTGGTCTGAATATAAAGAATGACAGAGGATTAAAAGGTTGATCAGGCAAAAGAAATTAGAGTATGAGAGGAAGCTAGCTAGGAATGTGAAAACAGATAGGAAGGGTCTCAACAGATATATAAACAGGAGTAGAGTAAATAAAGTTACTGTTGGTCCTCTGGACAGCGAGGATGGGGAGTTAATAGTCGATACAAGGAGAGGGAGGATTAAGTTAACAGATATTTAGTTTCTGTATTCACAAGCAAGGATACAAGAAATATTCCAGTAATGGCTGTAAATCGAGAAGTGGAGGAGAGAGAGGAAATTGGTGAAATTACATTCACTAGGGAAGCAGTACTGAACAAATTGATGGAGCTGCAGGCTGACAAGTCTTTGTGTCCTTATGGATTTCATCCAAGGATCTTAAAAAGGTGGCTAATAAGATGGTAGATGCATGGTGTTAATTCTTCAAAATGCGTTAGATTTCAGAAAGGTTCCATCAGACAGGAAAGTAAAAAATATAACCTCTCTATTCAAGGAGGGAAGAATGCAGAAAGCAGGAAACTATAAGCCAATTAACTTGACATCTGTCATGGGCAAGTTAAAATCGATCATTAAAGAGGTTATAGCTGGGCAGGCTGAAGGTATTTAGGAAGGGTCAGCATGGTTTTATTTAAGGGAAATCATGTTTAACCAATTTACTAGAGTTCCTTGAAGGAGCAACAAGTTCTGTGGATAGAGAGGAGTATATTGACATACTGTACTTGGATATCCAGAAAGCATTTGATAAGGTGCTACATCAAAGGTTATTGTAAAAACGAAATGCTCATGGTATAGGGGATAACATATTAACGTGGATAGGGCGGCATGGTAGCATAGTGGTTAGCACTGTTGCTTCACAGCTCCAGGGTTCAGGTTCAATTCCCAGCTTGGGTCACTCTCTGTGCGGAGTCTGCACATTCTCCCCGTGTCTGCGTGGGTTTCCTCTGGGTGTTCCGGTTTCCTCCCACAGTCTAAAGATGTGCAGGCTAGGTGGATTGGCCATGCTAAAATTGCTCTTAGTGTCCAAAAAGGTTGGTGGCGTTACTGGGTTATGTGGCTAGGGTGGAGGTGTGGGCTTAAGTAGGGTGCTCTTTCCAAGGGACGGTGCAGACTTGATGGAAAAATGGTCTCCTTCTGCACTGTGAATTCTATGATCTAAGATTGACTGGCTGGCAGAAACAGAAAGTATGCATAAATGGTTCTGTGTTTGGTTGGCAGGATGTGATGAGTAGAATCCCGCAGGGGTTTAAGCTGGGGCCTCAACATTTTACAATTTACATCAATGACTTAGATGAGGGGAGTGAAATTTGCAGAAGACACGAAGATAGGTAGGAAAGTATGTTGTGAAGAAGAAATACGTTTTGCAGATGGATATAGGTGGGTTGAGTGAGTGGGCAAAAATCCGGCATATAATGTGGGAAAATGTGAAGTTGTCTACTCTGGCAGGAAGAATAGAAAATTAAAGTATTACTTAAATGGAGAACAACTGCAGAATGTGAAGGTGGAGGAGGATTTAGCTGCCCTCACGAATGAGTCACAGAACAATACTGTGCAGGTGCAGCATGTAATCAAATTGTTTAATGGAATGCTATTCTTTATTACGAGTGGTATTGAACATAAAAGTAAGGATGTTATGCTTCATTTACACAGGGCATTGGTGAGACAATATCTCAAATACTCTGTGCAGTTTTGGTCTCCTTATTTAAGGAAGGATGTAAATGCATTGGAGGGGATTCAAAGGAGACTTACTAGATTGATACCTGGAATACGGATAGGTTGGAAAGACTGGGATTGTTCCCAATGTAGTTTAGAAGAGTGAAGGGTAACTTGACTGAAGTATGTAAGATCCTGAATTGTATTAACAAGGTAAACATTGAAAGGATGTTTCCTCTTCTGTGTGAGTCCAGAAATAGTGGAAATGGGATCACTGAATATTTTTAAGGCAGCACAGTGTTAGCACTGTTGCTTCACAATGCCAGGAACCCAGGTTCGAGTCCCGGCTTTGGTCACTGTCTGTGCGGAGTCTGCACGTTCCCCCTGCGTCTGCGTGGGTTTCCTCCAGGTGCTCCGGTTTCCTCCTACAAGTCCCGAAAGACACGCGGTTAGGTGAATTGGACATTCTGAATTCTCCCTCAGTGTACCCGAACAGGCGCCGTACTATGGCGACCAGTGAATTTTCACAATAACTTCATTGCAGTGTTAATGTAAGCCTACCCGTTACACTAATAAAGATTATTATTATTAGATTCTTGTTGGTCAAGGAAATCAAAGGTAATCGGGGGTAGATGGGGAATGTGGAATTCGACACAAACAGATCAGCCATGATCTTATTGAATGGCTGAGCTGTCCCAAGGGGCCAACTGGTCTACTTTTCGTCCTTTTTATATGTCTGTATGTTCCAGTCATTGAACATGTGTTCAGGTGTGTGCGGTTAAGAGAGGGCTTTAGCTGTAGTATTGAGTTCCAAAGTGGCAGTGCTGGCATCAAATTACTGTTACATACTGACTGGCACTATTTGCTTACTCTGCATACTTCCAGGACACATCATTAGTACCCTCACCAAAATGGTATCTAATGTGCGCATCCTGGATACCATTTTGGAGGATAAACAACTCCCAAAGTGCCGAAAAAGAGGCACTGTGTATTGAAGATTTTATGCCAATATATTTCATTGTATCCTACCTGTCTCTCAGTGAGATCCAGATTTACTGCTATCTCATATCTCCTCAGTCTGGTCAGGTAGTTGTGATGAGCAAATTCAGCTTCCAATTCCCGAATTTGTTCTTTGGTGAAGGCTGTTCTTTCCTTTCTGGGTTTGCTGTTCATCTCTCCCTTGTAGCTGCATTCTTGTGTCTCTATAACCAGGATCACAATAATTTCAGTTTAAATTAAACACCAAAAAAATGTACTTGTAATTTTAAGATATAACTTGCATTGATATAATACCTTTCAAAATCTCAAGACATTGTAAGTGCTTTACAACGAATGAATTATTTTGAAGTGTATTCACTGTTCCAACTTGGGAAACACAGCAGCCACTTTGCACACAGCAGTGTCCCCACAACCAGCAATGCTTTAATGATCAGATTATGTTTTATTTTATTATGTTGTTTGAGGCAGAAATATTGCCCAGGAAATGATAGAGACCTCACCTGCTCATCTCCAAAATAGTGCCCTGGGGCCTTCTACATTCATGTGAGAAGAGACCAGGGCCTCAATTTAATGTATATGTGCTGCTATACTTTTGAACAATATACACTGAACATGACAGAGTTATATTTCTGTAAGGCAACACTAAGATTTCAAATCTTGTGTTCCACCTGTATACATTTAATGAAATATGTATCGAGAACCCTTTATATTTGTAATGTCACAAGGTGTACGCATTATGTTCATACCTGATTGTAAATTATCACAATTTCCCTTTTTCAGTGAGCTTGTCAGCCAAACCATATATTGTGATTTATTGGGGGAGATATTGAAATATTAATGGCAGGGGACTCCCTTCAGTTCACTGTAATTATTGTCATTAAATCATTGACACATCCATGGATTGTTAATATTTCATGAATAATAATCAAAATGTTTTTATTTTGGGAAATGACCATATGCAGGACGAACGAGGTTGCAAATCACTGTTTGAGCTGTATTTAGACTTATTGGCAATACCAGCTTCAACATTCTTACAGACATATGGTTAAAAATAATCCTTATGAGGTAATTAAAGTTACATTATGGAAACTAACCATATACAAATCTAAAATTGTGAAGCTGAAATTGGTATTTTCTCAACAGTGTCAAAATATTTTTAAGTTAATGCGGCATTATACAAATTAATTAATGATTAATGAATATACTCCCTTAAAAACACAATTCATTCCTTATGTATGTTCTAAATGCAGATTGATTATTTCTATTATCCTCCTTTGAAGCAATTTATTTTTGTTTTCAAATATGTTAATTGCTCTCTCCATATATATATTTTTTAAAGGATCCAAAAACGATCCATATTTCATTCTTTGCTCACCATTCAACGTGACAGTTAATTAATTGACTGATTCCAAAATCTCTAAACTTCTGTTTCTAAATTGCTACAAATAACTAAGAAAAAAATTAGGATTAAGAAGATGAATTGTAACACTCATTGAAAACAGTTCTTGCTAAAAAGACAAATGATATTGAAGATAGCCTTATATAATATTAAGTTCATTATTATCTGGTTTGTATTCACTCCAGTAATATTAAGTAAATGTTATTATTGGGATAGATCGTATAAAAAGGGTTACCCATACTTAACAGATAGATTTCAGTATTAAAGAACATGTATTTACGTAAATTATAGCTTGAGGAAGAAATATTTTAGCTGAGACATTTCGAAATGGATTTTTGAAAACAGAGTTGCCTTTTGTATTTTATGTCTGTTCCACACCACATTAATCTATTATTTGCATGTTTCAGAGTTCATTAAGATTGTGATTTTATTTACTTTATATGGCGATCGCTGAGTGGTTTTCTGGAACGGGTTTTCCAGGGTGTGAGGCGGTTACGGTGACTAGAAGCAATTTCCAAGGGTAAGGAGTATTCTGTGTGACTCATTGAAGACTTGCATCTTTGTTTACATCACGAATGAATACAAATAATTCGAGGACCGAAATGGTGCTGGCAGCAGGTGTAAAAACAGTAATATGGAGTCTGACCCTTTGCAGTTTAAATGCCCAGACTTTGTAGTGTCACTGAAAAGGACTTTTATATTTCCTGCCTATGCTTTATTTTTGTAAGGTTTGGTGATGAATGTGTGAATCAGAGGAAATGCAGCCCATTAACCGACGATGGATTTATTGTTACAAAGTAAATTGTGGCATAAATCTTGGGAGAAAGATGATTGCTTTCATGGAGTTGAAACATCGTGCAGCGTCTGTTGAATCAAAGTCACAGCACGGAAAGAGGCCCTTCGGTCCATCGCGTCCGCGCCGACCATCAAGCACCTAACGATTCTAATCTCATTTTCCAGCACATGTGGTATCTGTGTTATCTCTTATCTGTCTCTTTAAATCATGTTTAAAAAACGGGTTTTCCGTTGAAGTTACAGAAGTTTGTACGAGACGTTTCAACGAGAATATAGAAAGACTTTCCATTTTAGAATTCTTGAAATTATTTGCTTCAAATAGGATAGCAATGTTGTTATTTCACCGAATTGTTATTATATCGAACTATTATTTCAGCGAATGCTTGTTTTGATTGACACAAGGTCGCCTGTTCGGTGGTATCGTTCATTAAATTAAACAATTACATTCATTCACGATTTTGAACAATCTATTGTTTTCACTACTTAGGAAAGTTAACTTCAGCAGAAACTGCACAAAACATATTTTAAGACTTCTGGAAATAGATTTTGCACAAACATTGCGGTGATCAAATTCAATATCAGGCCGGGCCATTGATAAAAACAAATGTTGGCATCTTCAATGTGAGTCATGGTTGTTTGAGAAATTATCTTTGCTGTTTCCCATGATTTCTTTCAGGTTTAAAGTTGTGTCGTTGAATTAACACACCGAAACACACACCCAGTGTGTAATTAGAACTGGATTAAAAATGGAAATATGGGGAAAGATCAGATACATTTCCAATGATTAGTTTTCTTGTTCAGCAACTGTTCAAATATTCTAGACATTCACAAAGCGTCACATGAATGGAAACAATGGTCGCAATTCTTTAAATTAAGCATTGTATTTAACTTGTTATCCCCAGTTGGTATCGTCTGGTCACTGACTGAAATTAACTCATACTGTTCTATGCGTGACCTGAGGACGTTTCAATATTTAATGTGGTGTCCGGCCATGAATCATATTAAATCATTGCTTTCTTTCAAAAAAAAGTGTTCCGGGGCGCACATCAGCTCAAAGCAGCTGGGTTAAAAAAATACAGATGCCTGATTTTTGAAGACGCATGTTAACTGGTGGGACCAACCGAATGAATGAGATCTATGTTATGCCAGTAAAGGTAAACTGATTTTAAACAATTTAATTACAACGTGCGTCTGTAGCATGGAATAAAATGTTCGCTTTAAATAGTTTGAAACAGAAATAGTTGCCGTCTCTCCACTGTGCATTCATAGCGACTGATTGAATGCGTGCCCCCAGGGCCGCCCCCAGTTGCTGGCCGCTTACCTGAGCCGTCACCTTTCCTCTTGGAGTGTCTTTTCTCTGTCTCCACAGGAGTGACCGCCAACCTCCCGTAATCTCCAGAAACACAGGACGCCACATTGGGGTTGTTGGGGGCCAAGGTCGGGTTGCTGTCCACCAGGCTTGAGGGGTTCGAGCCCAGTTCTGGGGGTCCTGATTCCGACTGGATACAGAGTGTGTGCCTGGCCAGAGGAGGGGGCGAGGAAATCTGGGGGATGTGCCAGGTAGCCTGGGCAGCCGCTTGCTGTTGTTGCTGCTGTTGTTGCTGCTGGGGATGGCCTCGGTGGTGATGATGTAGGTGATGATGATGACGCTGGGCTGTGAACATGTTTTCTTCATTAGGAAATCCAGTTATGATACAAGAAGGAGACAGGTCTGGAAAAGCCACATGGTCTGATCTTCCATGAAGAGTTAGTGGAGACTGAGAGAAGTGGTGCAGGCTCTGGGCTGGGGCATGTGAGCTACGCAGGCAGCTAAATATTGTATGATCCATGGTAGCGGGGTTTCAGATTCCAAGAGGCTGGAATTGTATCCAAAGCACCTTCGATTTCAAAGTAAACAGCTTTCAAAAAAGCAAGGCTCTTTAAAAGCGGTCTGGATCAATCGCTCCGAAACAGCCGGGGGCTCTTTGAATAAACACACACACGCACATCAGCGAACGCTGATTCTCGAATGACAAGTGAAGCCAATCGCACGTTATGCTGAAGAGCTGCTTTAAGGGGAAAATCGTGGAAGATATATAAATAGTTTGTAATGTGAGAGGGGGGCTGGATCTAAGGCAAGGTCCCAGCCACATGTGAAGCTACCTCCAAAAAAACATCAGCCCTATAAATCAAGGCAATTAATGACCGGAAATTGGCAGGCACAGTGAAAGAGAAACAGCGTTTCTCCAAGTTAAGGAGAGGCTTTATTCTATTGTATTGCTCCAGATTGTCGATTTGCTACTGTCGATCTTCCAGTTTGCAATTAACGGGCGGTGTGGAAGCAGACAAGGGGAGGGGGGGGGGGGGGGAAGCATTATTTCCCCCTTCAAATTTCTTGTACCTCCGGGGTGTCAGATGTCCATAACGTACCTCAGCGGGTGGGAGGGTGGGGGAGGGGGGGAACCTGTGGTTGTCAATCAGGGCCGCGAGAGCCAGGGGAAAGTCTGTCCGCAACTTCCTTGCAAGAAGTCTTGGAGAAAAGCAGCAAAGAATGAGAGAGAGCGAAAGCAAAGATTGACCCTGTCATCGGAGTCCTTAAAGCAAACAGAAAAGTATATCTTCAGATGACAGAGTAAATTCCGAACTGATGAAATCATGAGAATGGAAAGCAGTTGATTTTCGAATTTGGGGATTAGGCACTTTTTAAAAAAAAACTGGGAGATTTATTTCCCTGCCCCGACCCGCCTTCCTCAGTCGGTTGGCCCGTCCCCATTACTGATGTGCATTTTATTTTCCAATCGGGTGTTTTCATTTGCAAAAAAAAAAGAGGGTTTATCATGAAAAGGTTTCTGTTTAATGATCACTTTTCATTGCCGCTGATTATATTTTCGTTGATCTCTGATTAATTCCCCTTTCCGGAAGAAAACACGTCTTTAGCAGGGAGTAGTCGGAGAGGGAATAAATACAGAAAGTGTCACCCAATGGGACTGATTTGCCCAGAGCCTGATATGAGGATGACATTGAAAGCTGATAGTTCTGAATGAACCACGCAATGCGCACTGCCCCACCCAACACCACCCCGCCAAGGCAAGGGGTCCATTAAAATATTGAAACCACCATGGGAAAAGACAACTGCCTGGGATAAATTCAAAAGTTACCCGTTTCCTGCGTAAAAAATATAATCTGCCTTTGTATTTCTGTATTCCAATCTCAGAGCAGAACTGTCCACTTAATCTGGTCTTGGAATCACATCGCTTTGCCCAAGTTGTTTCCACGTGTTTTTTGAAACGTGGAACAATGTTTTCGTTCATTGACGAAAATGACGATAGTCATTATCGTGAATCTGAAAAATTAAAAGGAATCTCAATTGTAAAAATGATTTGAACCGCACTTGTATCAAATGCAAAATACAGCAATTGAAACAAAGATTAGTGGCATCTCATGCGAAATGAATGCCCGAAAATAATATCCACAGTAAGTACAGGTTGTGTATATTATATATAGTATAATAGTGATGCTGGCTGTCGGTCCAGTCTCCATTCAGGTCGCGGTTACATTGTCACCTTAATCATACATTTGTACAAGTGGAGGGGAGATTTGGAATGGATTGTGCCAGTGGAATAGTTGACCATCCACCCGGCCTGATTCAGTGCGTGGTGAGTTGCAAGGATTTATTCGCTCTGCAGATGTCTGCAGGAATTTCGCCCGAAGTTTCACTCACATCAGTCCGACTCAGGGGCTCAATTAATATGGAAAACAGAAAGTGCCAAAGGACCGTATTCCAGATGTCCATCTCCTATGAAAGGATATCCATTGATAATTAGAGCTGCGCAAATACACAGTAGATCATGAATTACTGAAGATAATATTCACAGTGACAATTATAGAATAATGACATTCATAGATATATATATATTGCAATCAACTATATCACAATATTTTTAATGCAGCCGGCATCACAGAATTCCTATCTCCTTTACCATTTCAGAATATAGTTTACATGTCGTGGAAGTGCAGTATTCAGAATCAGTTATCCTTTAAATAACGAAATTGAAACAATTTACAAGCCGCTTTCCTGATCTCCGTTTGATGACACCGACATTTACTCTGGGAATTTTATTGAACAAAATTAAGCTGTTGGAAATGCCGCCAGCCCCGCTGTGAAATTGTTCAATCGGAGCTGAGGTGCGTCGATCTGTTGAAATGTTTCTCTTTCACTTTTCTGTCAGATTATTATTATTATTAAATGGTGTCAAGCGTGCTGAGCGATGGCTTTGTTCCCAGCGGTATAATGTCCTGACAGCGGGCGCTACAAACGGGGTGAGCTTCATTTTCAGGGTGGGTTTTGGAGGTTGAATCGAAAACATTTTTACCACAGTAATTTTTCCTGAGGTAAATTCCCTCTTGTTTGGAAGTCATTCGTTGTCAAAGGGGCGAAGCTTTCCGCCCGCGGAAGGAATGTTTTGACAGCGTTTAACAACGTTCAGACAAAATCATATATGTTACCTGGAACTGGGAGGGTGATGAGTGTAAGAAAAAAACTGCCATTCAGTAACTGCCAATCTTTTCCCTTCGATGTTGTCTAATGTGGTTAACCTGTTGGAGTGGCTGACCGCGGGAAAGAAATTGAACCCAATACAAAAGTGAAGCACCGCCGATGCTGAAAATCTGAATTACAAACAGCAATGCAATGTTAATGTCAGCCTACTTATAACAATAATAAAGATTACTATTATTAAAATGCTGCAAATGCGCGGCAAGTCCGGCAGCATCCAGAGAGGGGTGAACTCCAGTTTCAATTCTGACGGAAAGCCAGCGACCTGAAACATCAACTGTTTCCCTCTCCATACCTACAGTGCTGCCTGCCCTGTTGAGTGCGCCTCTCCTGCTTTATTTTAATGAACCTGTGTGATAGGAATTGTTTCCCCCGTTCTCTCTTTAGGAGGCAAAGATCGAACAGGTACATTTTGGGAATTTCACCTCAACGATTGGAAGATCACGCGACCAGCAAACATTACCCCCCAAATTTCCAAGGTGGGATCACTTGTTTTTTTACATTTCCATTTTATGATCTAGGTGCTTGCCATTATGATTCTTCTTTTAAAATGAAACAAATCGTGACAGCAAACATATAACTAGATTTTATTTTGAAACAAAAAGCTTATTTATCTTAACTTTAGATAACAATAGAAGAAGGAAAGCCAAGCAATTTGTGCATTTAGTTTGATTGCGGGCTGATCGCTACCATCCGGCTTCGAGGATTAAACAAGGGGGCAAGTGATGGCAGACTGTTAAACACGATTATCTAGATTCTAGACGAGATCGCAATTCAAGTAACGCGAACCAGGCAACACCAGAACCCTGAACACGTCCTCACTCGCAACCGGGAGATTTCACATAGTCTTCATCTACCAGCTTGGCAGAGAAAACCGGGGGTATAGAGAGTCTGAAAGGGAGCCTGATGCTTGCATCTTGTGACGGGGGAAGCAAATAGTCAATCACCCGAGTTACTGAATTTTCACAGCTCTGATTTATAGAACTTGAAATGTTTTCAGTATGACGATTCATTAGAACACCATTAAACCTTGAAACCTCCCAATTTCTAATAGATTCCCACAACAGAACCGACTAGTGAAACGAGACATACAATGGCAATCAAAGTGCACTGGCAATTCTCAGATTAGTTCAAGCGAGCTGGCTGCAACGAAAGAGTTAATGTAAGGGGTTATCAAGAAGGGTGTGCACTGAAACATTAACTCGGTCGCTCTGTTCAAAAACGCTACCTGCTGAGTGTATCCAGCATTTACTCTGGAAGATAGAACCACAGAAAGATTACGGTGCAGAAGGGGGCCATTCAGCCCATCGAGTCTGCACTGCCAGGCGCCCCCCCCCAAAAAAAAATAGAGCCGCTCATTTTAATCCCGCTTTCCAGCATCTGGTCCAGCAGGTTACAGCATTTCAGATGCAAATCCAGCTATCTTTCAAACGAGTTCAGCGTTTTAGCCTCCACCGCCAACTCAGGCAGTGCATTCCAGACTCCCACCACCCTCTGAGTAAAAAAGGTTCCCCTCATGTCCCCTCTTATAATGTTAAGCTGTGATTGCTTAAGACGTCATATGTTCTATACTCATCTCCTGTTCTTCTTGGCATGTGGGTGTTGCTGGCAAGGGAATATTTGTTGTCCATCCGAGTTGCCCTTGAGAAGCTGGTGGCAAGCTGCCTTCTTGAATCACCGCAGCCCATGAGGTATAGATACATCCACATTGCTGTTAGGGAGAGAGTTCCAGGATATTGACCCGGTGATAGAGAAGGAATGGCAATATATTTTCGAGTCAGGATGGTGAGTAACTTGGAGAGGAGCTTGGGGGTGGCGCTGTTCCCATGTATCTGCTGAGCTTATCTTTCTAAATGATAGAGGCTGGAGGTTTGCCAAGTGCTGTTGAAGGAGCCTTGGTGAGTTGCTGCTGTGCGTTTTGTGTGTCAGTGGTGGAAGAAGTGAATGTTTAGGTGCTGGCTGGGGTGTTTATCAAGCGGGCTACTTTGTCTTTGATGGTATTGAGCTTCTTGAGTATCATTGGAGCTGTACTCATGCTGGTAAATGGAGAACATTCCATCACACTCGTGACTTGTGCTTGTAGGTGGTGGATATGATTTTTGAAGTCAGGAAGTGAGGTACACATCGCAGAATTCACAGCCTCTGATCTGCTTTTATGTCATGGAGTTAAAAAGCTATTACAGAACAGCAGGAGACTACTTGGCCCATTGAGTCCATATCAGCTCTCTGTAGAGCAATCCAATCAGTCCCAATCCCCCATTCTATCCCCATGACATTGTAAGTTTATTTCCTTCAAGTGCCCATCCAATTTTCATCACAAATCACTCATCATCTCTCCTTCTACCACTCCCATAAGGTCATTACCATTGTGGCCATCGAAAATGGCTGCCTGCAAAGGATGATGGGAATCATGGTCAGGTTGGGACACAGACAAGACACAGCTTGTGTGTATTTGCAAACAACAACCCAGACCTATACAGAAACTCACACCTGCTAGAGGCCACTCACAGGTCCGCCCAGAGCAATGGGCTTCATATTGAAACTTAACATTAGTAACAGACCCGGGGGTGCCTCTTCACCTTATTTGGAAGTGCTTACGTGCCTTGAACAATAACAACTAGGACCCACCCGGCCATCAAGGTACCCGCCCCTGATTGCCCAGAATTGATTAGGGCGATTGAAATCCTATCGATCCCTTGGACCCCTACCTGGGACCGCCCAAAAGAGCGCAAAAGATCAGAGGATAAGAAGAAATGCGTGACCAACATTCTGTCTCTTTTGGGACACAGGCTTCTGTCATCCAACTGCAGCACATCGACCAGCCAAGTTCAAGGACCCGCGATCTCCATCTGAAAGACGACACTCAGCTTAGACGTCCCAGACGACCTCCAGCCACCACACATGGGGAACCAGATAAAAGCCTTATCTAACCTGCACAGAGCCGGTCACTTGGAAGTAAAAGTAAAGGTCATTTAAACTGCTAGATATAGTCTAATGTGTAGTAGCGTGTAAGTTATTAAGTATAGAACCAACCCTATGTTTGATAATAAACTATAATTGTACTAAATACTGGTTGTGTGGTAATTTGTCCAATACACGGAACACACTCGCATATTGTGGTTATTATTAATAGATATAGAAGTCAGCAATACCATCCACTGTGTAGAAACATTTTTCCTCATAGCTTCCAACATCTATTACCCAAAACCTTAAACCTGTCTCCCCTAGTCTTTGTATCATCAACTAATGTGGACAGCATTTTTTGTTTACTCCATCTAAATCTGGGTCGTAATTTTGTATAACTCTACATTCAATCTCTTTTGCTCCAAGGAGAAGAATCCAAGCTTCTCCAACCTCACCTTGGAGCAAAAATCCCTCTTCATTAGAACCGTTCAAATAAACCTCCACATCCTCTCAAGGACTCACACATCCTAGAGTGTAGTAACTACACAATTATAGCCACAGTATTGACGTGGCTGATTCAATTAAGTTTCAGTTCCACAGAATCCATAGAATCACAACAGTGCAGAGGGAGGCCATTCGGCCTATCAAGTCTGTACCAACCCTCTGAAAGAACAGCCTACCTAGGCTCAATCCCACGTCTAACCTGGATTGTGGGGGGAAACTGGAGCACCTGAAGGAAGAAATCCACGCAGACATGGGGTGAATGTGCAAACTCCACACAGACAGCCACCCAAGGGCTGAATCAAATCCGGCTCCCTGGTGCTGTGAGGCAGCACTGTTAATCACTGCACCACCCTGCCACCCTGGGTGACTCCTGCACATGCCCCCCCCCCCCCCACCCCTCCCCTCCCGGATGTTAATAGTAATACTGTTGAATGCCAAGGAAGGTGATTTGATTTTTTTTCTTGTTGGAAATGGTCATTGCCTGGCAGTTAGGGGGAACAGATGTTACTTGGCACTTAACAGAGAAGTCTGAATGTTCTCCCGGTATCGCTATTTGTGGAGATTGCTTCATTGTCTTGGGAATTGCAAATGGAACTGAACATTACACAATCATCAGAGAATGTCCTCACCTTTTGATGGTGGAAAAGTCATTGCCAAAACAGTTGAAGTTTGTTGGGTAGGCCACTAGCCTGTGGAGAGTCCCCCCCCCACCCTCCCAATTCCCTTCAATGACTTCCCCAATGACTTCAATTTTGATTTTTTAAAATCTATAAATTAGATTGGGCTGAACTTCCATGGTCCAAAAATGCCAGACACAGAGGGGTCCTGAAAGAACTAGCATCAGCGGCACATCAATTTCAAGTCTACAACCCCTCCCATCACTAGCAAAAATCACCAGTGCAGAGGTGGGTGGGTGAGGTAAGGCACTAGTGGTGCAGTGGGACAGGAACCTCACTCTCCCTCCAAGTCAGGCCAATTAAAATAGATTAGAAGCTTATAAAGAGTTTTTCAAGGGTTGCAGTTTTGACTTTTAAAAGGCCGTCAGAAACAGACCAGCTGAAGTCAGGCAAGTATAGAGTGGAAAGCTAGTTGTGGCTGCATCATCCCGGCCCCATAAAAGGGTCATCAAGGAAAAGGAGGCTAGTCATTTGTTAAGGGGGTGCCCTGGATGCTGCATAGGTGGCAGGGAGAGTGTGAACTCAGTGCTGGTCTTTGAACGGGATCAGCATGGCATTACTTTGGCAGAAGTGCATGTGGTAAGGCTGCTAAGGACAACCAGGCAACCAGCTACTCAGAAGGAAAGCTCCAGGTGGCAATGGAGACACATCTGTTAGGTTTTGAGACCCATGATGATACATATATACATAGATACATAGCAGATAGGAGCAGAAGGAGGCCTTTTGGCTCTTCGAGCCTGCTCCGCCATTCATCACGATCATGGCTGATCATCCAACTCAATAGCCTAATCCTGCTTTCTCCCCATAGCCTTTGATCCCATTCTCCCCAAGTGCTACATCCAGCCACCTCTTGAATATATTCAAAGTTTTCCTGTGGTAATGAATTCCACAGGCTCACCACTCTTTGTGTGAAGAAATGTCTCCTTATCTCTGTCCGAAATGGTTTACCCTGAATCCTCAAGGTCTTGGACACACCCATGATTGGTAACATCTTCCCTGCATCTACCCTGTCTAATCCTGTTATAATTTTATAAGTCTCTATGAGATCTCCCCTCATTCTTCTGAACTCCAGCGAGAACAATCCCAACCTAGTCAATCTCGCCTCATACGACAGTCCTGCCATCCCTGGAATCAGTCTGGTATACCTTCGCTGCACTCCCCCGAGAGCAAGAACATCCTTCCTCAGAGAAGGAGACTAAAACTACACACAATACTCCAAGTCTGGCCTCACCAAGGCCCTGTACAATTGCAGCAACACATCCCTGCTTCTATACTTGAAACCGCTCGCAATGAAGGCCAACCTACCATTAGCCTTCTTCAACGCCTGCTGCACCTGCATGCTTACCTTCAGCGAATGGTGCACAAGGACACACAGGTCCTGCTGCACACTCCCCTCTCCCAATTTACAACCATTCAGGTTGTCATCTACCTTCCTGTTTTTGCTTCCAAATGAATAACCTTACACTTATTCAAATTATACTGCATCTGCCATTGGTTAACCCACTCACCCAACCTGTCCAGCCCCCCCCCCCCCTTTGGAAGCCACGGATTGACCTCCTTACCCCCTTTGCTTTTGTGTCAGACAGGAATGAACAGTTGCTGTAGTTCCTCCATGCTTTCCTTGAATGTCTGCCATTGTCTATCCACTGTCATCCCTTTAAGTAACTCTCCCCTTCAGAGGGAGGATAGAACCTTAGGCATGAGGAGGGGATGAAAGATGGGACAGGAAAAAAGGAAAGGAAGGTAATGAACATCAAACCTCATCACTAAATATGGAGCTACCTGTAGATGACCAAAAACCAGTGCTGCAGGGACTGTGACACTCCACGCAGATAGACACAGACATCTGTGATCCTGTTGCTGGAGACTACTGTTAAGTTGTCCCTAAGTTTAAAAATAATTTCTAACTTCCAGTTAATAGTTGAAAGAATGACATACTAAGATTTTACTTTTTTTAAACTTTTACTGTAACAAATGACTAAAAGTACCTTTAACAAAACACTATTTTCTCTTTGCAGGCAACTTATACTTTAAACTCTAGAATGAAATACTCCACTTTTATGTTCATCACACATCACACTCTTCACATAATTACAGTCGTTTCAGCAAACAGCCCGTGGTTGCTGCCAGCATGCAATGGACTCCCTATCCAGGTTTTGCCAAATAATAACATTGAGTGACCATCTCCAGGTGTTTTCCTCAGTTTTTGAAGAATTCCTTAAATCCACCATCAGCAGTTTAGCCTGTTCTGTTTATCTTTTTTTCCCCTGGCCATGCCAATATGAATCTCTGAAAATGGCTTCAGGATGTGTCTTTTTGACTGGAGACCATCTCGTTCCCACATCTGGAAGTGGTAGCTTGCAGTGTCCAACATTCTTTTTCCTCTATTAACAACACAGAACTGATTTGTAAGGAGGCCTGTCACCTGATCTTAAAAATAACTTCCCCTATCTTCTTCTCCATTGAAACAAGAAACACAGTAGACTTGCATCCTGGCAGAAATGCTAATAAGCCATCCTTGATCTCAACTTCCTTTCATCTTAGAAGTAAATAGACATATTTTAGCACAACTGTTTATAATGTGACCTTCATTGCCTATTTGGGACTTTGGCAATGCAGGGTCGACTCATTGCAAACTCCGAGATTGCTGCCAGATCCCCCAGCATATATGCCTTGCACATCACTGAGGATTGCACAATGTTTAGCACCATTCATGTCCCCTCAGATGCTGAAGCAGTCCATGTCGAAATGCAGGAAGATCTGGACAATATCCAGGTTTGGACTGACAAGTGGAAAGTCACATTTGTACCACATAATGGCCAGGCAATAACCATCTCCAATAAGAGAGGATCTAACCATCTCTTCTTGACAGTCAATGGAATTACCATTGCTGAATCCCCCACTATCAATATCCTGGGGGTTACTGCTGACCATAAACTAATGAGACTAGCCATGTTCTTAATATTAATTTATGGGATGTGGCTTTGCAGGCTACATCAGCATTTATTACCCATCCCTAATTTCTCTTGCGAAGATGGTGATGGGCTTAATACTGCAGCTGCAAGAGCATGTCAGAGGCTAGGAATCATGTGGTGAGTAACTCATCTCCTGACTCTTCAAAGCCTGTCCACTATCTATAAGACACACGTCAGCAGTTGATGCAATACTCTCCACTTGCCTGGGTGAGTGCAACGTCAACAACACTCAAGAAGCACAACACCATCCAGGTCAAAGCAGCCAGCTTGATTGGCTCTCCTTCCACTAACATTCACCCCCTCCACCACCAATGGACAGTGGCAGCAGTGTGTATCATCTACAAGGTGCACTGCAGGAACTCACCAACAGCACCTTTGTGGTAAACCACTGTTACACCTGTATTAGGTGATGTAAGGTAGGACCTGTACTACAGGTTCGCCGGTAGCCCCTGCCTACTGGCTCCGCCCAGTAGGAGAAGTATAAATATGCGTGTCCTCTATTCAGCAGCCATTTCACCAGCTGCTGTGGGAGGCCACACATCTTACTGCAATAAAGCCACAGTTATATCCAACCTGAGTCTTTGTACAATTGATTGTGCATCAATTTATTGCAGTAAGATTTTCTAGAAGATCATAGAATCATAGAATTTACAGTGCAGAAGGAGGCCGTTCGTCCCATCGAGTCTGCACCGGCTCTTTGAAAGAGCACCCTACCCAAGCCCACACCTCCACCCTATCCCCATAACCCAGTAACCCCACCCAACACTAAGGGCAATTTTGGACACTAAGGGCAATTTAGCATGGCCAATCCACCTAACCTGCACATCTTTGGACTATCTAAGATGGACCGCCGAATCAAACCAGATCATCTGCAGCTGGATCCGCAGTCTAGCGATGCCAGAAAAGACTTTAATCACTGGCTAGCCTGCTTCGAGACCTATATCAACTCAGCGACCACCCCTCTGACGGAGGCTCAGAAGATACAGATTCTGTATTCAAGGTTGAGCTCCAGCATGTTTCCGCTGATCCAGGACGCCATGAACAACGCGGACGCCATGGCGCACCTCAAAGAAAACTACGCACAGAAAGCGAACACACTCTTCGTCAGGCACGTACTCACCACTCGCTCTGAACTCCCTGGTGAGTCCATAGAAGAATTCTGGCGGGCCCTAATCCCACTCGTCCGGGACCGTGACTGTCAGGCCGTTACGCCCACCGAACATTCTAACCTGCTTATGCGCGATGCTTTTGTAACGGGGATTGGGTCGGACCTTATTCGCCAAAGGCTGCTTGAAGGGCCACACTCGACCGAGCGGGGACTAAGAAGCGAGCACTCTCCATGACAGTCGCCTAATGTAATGCTCAGGCCTACCCCTCCGGCTGCGCGACCCACCCCTCCTATCACTCGTGGACCCCACAAAAGGCAGTCCCAGCCGGGGCTTTACCCAGCCAATACGCCTGCACCACATGCCAATCCGCGGACCCCGGGGGTTCCCGATGTTACTTCTGTGGCCAGCAGAAACACCCACGCAAATGCTGCCCGGCCACGCTGCCATTTGCAAGGCTTGCAACAAAAAGGGCCATTCCGCCGCGGTGTGCCAGGCCTGCGCAGTCGCTGCTATCGCCCCCTCCCCCCTGACCCACACACAATGGGCGCTGCCATCTTCATCCCGGACCACGCGCGGCCAGTGGGCGCCGCCATCTTCACCTCGCGGGGCCACGTGCGGCCAGTGGGCGCCGCCATCTTCACCTCCCGGGGCCACGAGCGGCCAGTGGGCACCGCCATCTTCCCCCCCCCGCAGTCCACGTGTGGCACATGAGCGCCGCCATCTTGTCCAGCTCCCGCAACGTGCGGCCCATGGGCACCGCCATTTTGTCCCCTGCAGGATCTTCAGGTGCCGCCATCTTTTCGTCCCCACGGGGCATGGACGCCGACAACATTCCACGACCTGGGCCCCCCACGCTCTCCATCATCAGTCGCCAGCGACGACCAACCGCAGCTCACCTCAATGACGCTCGACCAGTCTCGTCCACACAACCTGGCCACCGCCTCAACTACGGTGAAAATCAACGGCCACGTGACCTCTTGCCTGCTGGTCTCCGGGGGCACCGAAAGCTTCATCCACCCGGATATGGTAAGGCGCTGCTCCCTCGTGGTCCACCCCGCCAATCAAAGAATCTCCCTGGCCTCCGGATCCCATTCCGTCCTGATCCGGGGGTTCTGCACGGTCAATCTCATGGTCCAGGGCCTTGAATTCAGCGGCTTCCGCCTCTACATCCTTCCTAATCTCTGCGCTGCACTACTACTAGGCTTGGACTTCCAGTGCAATCTCCAGAGCCTCACCCTCAAATTCGGCGGGCTCCTACCACGCCTCACTATGTGCGGCCTCGCGACCCTAAAGGTCGACCCATCCTCCCTCTTTGCCAATCTAACTTCGGATTGCAAACCCATTGCCACCAGGAGCAGATGGTACAGCACCCAGGATTAGACCTCCATCAGGTCCGAGGTCCAGCGGCTGCTTCGGGAGGGCATCATCGAGGCCAGCAACAGCCCCTGGAGAGCTCAAGTGGTAGTCGTTAAAACTG
This sequence comes from Scyliorhinus torazame, assembly GCF_047496885.1. NCBI lineage: Eukaryota > Metazoa > Chordata > Chondrichthyes > Carcharhiniformes > Scyliorhinidae > Scyliorhinus > Scyliorhinus torazame. Next base: position 183,509,598 of record NC_092712.1, read on the forward strand.
GGGAGATGCACAGAATGGTCGTGGACTACAGCCAGACCATCAATCGGTACACGCAGCTTGACGCGTAACCCCTCCCACGCATATCTGATATGGTCAACATGATTGCGCAGTACCGGGTCTTCTCAACGGTAAACCTAAAATCCGCCTACCACCAGCTCCCCATTTGTAAATCGGACTGTCCATACACTGCTTTCGAGGCGGACGGTCGTCTCTATCACTTCCTGAGGGTTCCCTTCGGCATCACTAACGGGGTCTCGGTCTTCCAAAGGGAGGTGGACCGATTGGTCGACTGGTACAGTTTGCTGGCCACCTTTCCGTACCTAGACGACATAGGGGCTGGTTTAGCACACTGGGCTAAATCACTGGCTTTTAAAGCAGACCAAGGCAGGCCAGCAGCACGGTTCAATTCACGTACCAGCCTCCCCGAACAGGCGCCGGAATGTGGCGACTAGGGGCATTTCACAGTAACTTCATTGAAGTCTACTTGTGAGAATAACCGATTAGGGGCTGTTTAGCACTGGGCTAAATCACTGGCTTTGAAAGCAGACCAAGGCAGGCCAGCAGCACGGTTCAATTCCCATAACAGCCTCCCCGAACAGGCGCTGGAATGTGATGACTCGGGGCTTTTCACAGTAACTTCATTTGAAGCCTACTTGTGACAATAAGCGATTTTCATTTCATTTTTTTTCACCATCTGCGGCCATGATCAGCAGGACCACAATGCCAACCTTGCTAAATTCCTCTGCACCGCCACTCTTCTCAACCTCACCGACAAGAAGGAGAAGTGCGTGTTCAGCACAACCCACCTAGCCATCCTCAGCTAAGTGGTCCAGAACGGAGTTCTGGGGCCCGATCCCAACTGCATGCGCCCTCTCATGGAGCTTCCCCTCCTCCATCGTCAGATGCAAGACCCTCAAACGCTGCCTGGGGTTCTTCTCCTACTACGCCCAGTGGGTCCCAAACTATGCGGACAAGGCCCGCCCACTCATTCAGCCCACCCACTTTCCCCTTACGGCCGAGACACAACAGGCCTTCGCCCGTATCAGAGCCGATATAGCCAAGGCCGGGATGCACGCAGTAGACGAGACACTGCCCTTCCAAGTAGAAAGCGACGCATCAGACGTCGCACTGTAGCCATCTGGGATGACCACGTCCCGATTACATAATGGACACTTGCAAAGAATGCAGGGAAAATTGGACAATATTGAGAAACAAGCAGGTGCAAGGTACATCTGTTGATTAGACCCTTAACCCTCAGACAGGACAGAAACTGCTAAGCCATCTACATACTAATGGGCCATCTCCGGGGACAAAAGGGAAACATTTAGATAAACAATGTTAAGGCAGACACCCCGGCGCCAGAGGAGACTCAAACTAGGCAGACCAACGGTCACCTAGGACATGCCCAGCAATCAGGGAATCCATCCCTCTATTGGAGGAAGATCGATAAGAATGATTGGAAAAGGCCCAATTAATTGAGGCCAAGTTCAAGGCCCACCCAAAAGCACAGTAAGTCCTTTTGTGTACAAAAGCACTCACCAAAGAGAGAATCTTTCTTCTCTGGCCTTGGCTCTCAGCGAAGAGAGAAACCAGCCGAGCAGCTACACCAGATCAAGTAAGTTCCAAGTCAACGCACGCTACGAGATAGACGCTCCTAGTTGCTATCCTGTAAACAGCTCAATCCAGCAGCCTCAGCACCGAGCAACGGCCATTGTTCCTCTGACTGAATGGGCACCCGAACTTAAGTATAGGCTTTAGCAATAGTGATAGTTTAATTTGTAGAGTTTATGCATGAGTAGATTTGACTATGTGTAAATAAATGAGCATTGCTTTTGAACTTACTAACTGGTGTATCGAGTTTTTGATCAGTATTCGGTTCTGAACCTTGTGGCGGTGTCAAAAGATACCTGCCGACTCTTGAGCAAACATAATTAAATAGAGCCAAATTAAGAGACAACACCAAAGAGAGCAACATTTACTGGTGACTCTGCCGGGACTTGATTTAGCAGTGGCGGAACCACTCCGCGAGAACCCAAAATTTGAATTGGAATCCAATTGGAAACAGAAAAACCACAAGCGTAAGAACAGTACTGATCAAGCCTCTGAGATTCGGAAGTGTATTAATGCATGCGTACGAACAGGGATATAAGGTAAACCTGAGAGATTTTGTTGCGTAAAACTGTCGGGAGTTTTATAGGCTGGAAATTAGCGTAAGCCGTACCCATGTTTACATCACCACTTTGTCACCCCCTGTTCCAAATTCAGTAGAGAATCTAGATAGAGAAAATGGCAATGAAGACAATGGAACGCCTTATGAACCCCCAGGAATTCGAGGTCGCAGCGACCAGTAGAGTAGGACAGTGTCCCATTTGGGAAGATGAGATCAGGAAATATCTCAAATGGAAAAGATGGCCCCTTTGGAGTGAATTCTGCGATAATGAGGAAACAGGTCCCGGGAGTATAGGACAGACTTGGTGGGAGAACCTGTCAGAGATCCACAAGAAGAGCTTAGGGAAAGCTCGCAAGCCAATGGCAATCGTGTCCTGTTTGGCACAATTGCGAGGCACAGAGGAGGTCATTAGGATGCTCCGTAGAGAGATAGAGGAGAGAGACAGAAGTAGTGAGGTAGATGTGAGCGAGGTAGAGAAGCAGAATCGAGATTTTAAAGAGCAGTTAGCAGCAAGGGACAGAGAGGTGGATGATGCCAAGTGGGCACATCAGTCTTGTCTCACGCATTTGAACAGTTTTCAGATGCAATATGGACTACCAGGACACGCAACGTGCGGTCTTGAAAGCAGACCTACGAGCACTCCATACTTCCACAACGGAACAAAGGCAGAGCTCCGTAGACCACGCAAAGTGCTGGAAGCAAATTGCAGAACTGCAATCTCTGCTTTCCGTTCAAAATGGATTTCAAAGTACATTCGGACCACAATTAGGTCAAGCAAACTGCCCCGACTAGCAGGAATTGAACGAGACTGCCCATAGATACGTACATGGGACATGTATGTAGGAAAAACCCCCGAAAAAGAGAGAGCCCCAACCGAACAGGCAGAACACACCCCCATGAACCCTGTAACCACACACCACAGGGCCGCAGGAGAAGGAGAAGCAGATTTCCTTTACACAACCCCGTTAACCGTGACCCAATTACGGGACGAGTGTGGAAAAATTACACCGTTCCTTCCCACTTCAGACCCCCACCAATTTTTCGCGAAATTCGAACAACATGCTACCATGTACGGCCTGGACGAAAAGGAGCAAGTGAAGTTCACAGTTCTAAGCCTCGACCCTTCAGTCGCAGCAGCCCTTCCTGACCCACAGAATGTAGGAGGAGGCACACTCCAAGAGATGCACACAGCGATCCTTGATGCAATCGGCTACAACAGAGGAGACCCCATAGAAAGCCTAAATAGTGTAGGCAAAAGAAGACAGAGCACCCCACAACGTTTGCTGGACGTTTGTGGATTCACTTCACTGCAGTTTTTGGCGAGTTAGCCCGCGCCCATTTGTCCCCAGATAATATGGCCAAATGGACCCGAATTCTAGTCTCCCATGCCACAGACGCAGAACGAAAAGCTTGCGCAAATTATGACCCCTCAGATGAGGCCCACAATGAAAAATGGGTTTTGAAGAGATTGTCCCGCGCTTGGGAGCAATCAATTGCAGGCAACACCGCATTTATAACACCCGATGAAGAGCAGGCAGAAATGAACCCAGTTAAAGCGCACCAGAACCACGCATGGGTAAATGAGGGCAGGAACAGCCCACCCCAGCCCAAAGCTCAGGAATGTTACAATTGTGGACAGCCAGGACACTTTGCACGAGAGTGCAACGCGCCCCAAAAGCAGCAGAGAAGCCAACACACAGGCACCCTAAACAGGAACAGGGCAAAGCTGATCTATAGCGTTAGCGCCCGTTCAGAGAACACATACATGAACGGCACCGACTGACGGTGTTCGGGCACCCCAACTTGGATCTGCGACACTCTTTGGGACAAGTCCGGTAGTAGCGGGCAAAGTCCGGGGACAACCCGTAGAATTTGTTTGGGACACAGGAGGGTCCCGCACCACACTCAATTCCTCCACGATGTTCCAGCGAGACACGTGGCCCGCAACAGACACCATCACACTCAGCGGTTTTACAGCCCATTCACAACAGGGACACATCACAGCCCCTGTAGCAATAGAAAAAGGGAACATCACAACTAAGCACCCCGTAGTTTTGGTTGATCTGCCCCAGACAGCAGAACATATCCTTGGGATCGATTTCATGAGCTCCCATAACCTTTTTTTTGACCCAGTCAACAAGTGTGTTTGGAAAATGGCAATGGCAGCACAAGTCCCCGCCACGCTCACAGTAGGAGAGTACATAAACAGGATTAGCTCAGTAGGAGACTTCTGGTTCGACCCTCGAGCCATTAGCGCAGACAAACAAGTTAGGGCAGTCCTGCAGGAACATAAAGCAGCATTTTCACAGTACAAGCACGACTGTGGCAATTTGGCTGGCTTTGTGAACATTACAGGTCCCGCCCCTAAACCCCAGAAGCAGTACAGAGTTTTTTTTTTGGTTTTGGACATTAGTAATGGCTTTTGGTCCATTCCATTGGCTAAAGCGTGCCAGGACAAATTCGCCTTTACATTCCAAGGGCAACAGTACATGTGGATGTGCCTTCCACAACTCCCCCTCCATTTTCGACCAACAGCTGGCTAATGGATGAGCAAAATCTTCCCGCCCCGATTGTCTGGTCCAGTACGTAGACGGCTTGTTCCTACAGACAGACACAAAGGGAGAGCACATATCGCTTCTCGCCAAACTTAGGACTCCTCAAAGAAATTGGTTGTAAAGTCAACCCCAGGAAGGCCCAGATTTTGAAAGAAAAAGTGATTTACTTGGGAACAGTGATCACTCATGGTAAACGTGAGATCGAGCAAATGAGAATTGACTCGATCGTCAAATTACCACTTCCCCACAATGTCTCAGCCCTCCGGACATTTTTACGACTGGTTGGCTACTGCCGAAACCATATTGACGGTTTCGCCACAAAGCAGCGCCCCTTTCCGAACTTCTCAAGAAGCAGGCACCTTGGGAATGGCTTCCACAGCATACAGATGCCGTGGATGCTTTAAAAAGAGCCCTCAGCACAACCCCCACACTACAGGTCCCACATCCACTTTCCCCATACGCAATCGAAGTTGCAAGCACCGACCGAACCCTTTCGGCCATGCTCCTCCAGGAACACCATGACCAAATACGCCTCACGCGTATTAGACCCCGTACAGCAAGGATTTGCTGCCTGTGAAAGGCATCTGCTCACAGTTTTTTGGGCAGTACAGTACTTCGCCTACATTACAGGACTCAACCTCATCCCCATCCTCACAGAACACACCCCAACACAGCTGTTGTTAGACGGCTGACTTAAAGATGGCACAGTCAGCCAAATCTGCGCAGCCCATTGGACCCTTCTTTTACAGGGACGGGACATCACAGTAAAATGAACCAAGACCCACACCTTCCTTGCCAATAATTTGCAGTATGCAGGCACCCCTCATGAATGTGAGATCATCACCACGAAACAGAACAAGGTCCATTTATTCCCAAAACACCCTCCAGGAAAACAGATAGTACACCCCAGAGGCCCCAGCCCACAGACACGTGCGCACCCCTGAAGATTTATGTGGATGGCTCCTCCACAGTGTTAAATGGAAAGAGAATAACCGGTAGCAGTATATATGTAGTGGACGCACAGGGACGCGCCCTAGATGAAATTTCATTAAAGTTGCCAGGACACTTAGGCTCTCAGGCAGCAGAACTGGCAGCGATTGCATACATTGTAGACCACCCCAACTCGTTCCCGATCCCAGCAGACATCTATTCGGACAGCTTGTACATGTGTAATAGTTTGACAGAGTTCCTACCACTCTGGGAAACAAGAGGATTTGTTTCCGCGGACGGTAAACCCCTACCCTCAGCCCCATTACTCCGCCATATCGACATCAGTTTCAGCCGGTGAGGGATAGAAACTGGGGACATGAGAAATACTCAAGTGGTAAAGGTAAAGGTGATCTGATGGGAGATAATAAAGAGAGTGTACCTCAGATTAAAAAAGAAATCCAGGAGGGTGGATGAGAAATGAAAAGTTTCAAATGTTTTCACTGTAATAAACTAGGCCATGTCAAGTCACAGTGTTGGTGGTTGAAGAAAAGCATTGGGAAGGCTGATGTGGTAAAACAGGATAAGAAAGTGGGGTTTGTTAGAGTGGTAAAGGAAAGCCCAAGGGAAGCGAAGGAGGTGCAAACGATTGTACAGCCCGTTCAAGAAGTAATTGTTAAGAAGGTGCCAGATGTATTTAAATAATTTACTTGTGTGGGTAAAGTTTACTCATGTGTATCAGGAGGAGCAGGTAAAGAAGTCACAATTTTAAGAGATACAGGGGCTAGTCAATCTTTAATGGTAAGAGATGAGGAATTATGTAGTTTGGGAAGAATGTTGCCAGAAAAGGTGGTGATATGTGGAATTCAGGGTGAGAGGTGCAGTGTTCCATTATATAAGCTAAGGTTGGAAAGTCCAGTGAAGAGTGGTGAAGTGGTAGTAGGAGTAATAGATAAACTATCTTGTCCAGGAATACAGTTTATCTTGGGTAATGATATAGCTGGATCGCAGGTGGGAGTGATGCCTACTGTGGTTGATAAGCCAGTGGAAAATCAGACAACTGAAGGGTTGAAGGACGCATATCCTGGGTTTTTTCCGGATTGTGTAGTAACAAGATCACAAAGTCACAGGTTAAGACAAGAGGAGAAATCAAAGAGTGAAGATGAAGTTGATGTGCAATTATCAGATACAAATTGTTGTGATCATAGAATCTACAGTGCAGCAGGATTTTTGCAGATACGATTTTTGATCAGATCGTTGAAAAAGAACAAGAACAGGTGGAGGATGAGGCGGATATTTTTAGTTCAGGAAAAGTGGCGGAGTTACAACTGAAAGATGTAGAAATAAAACGGATATATCAGAAAGCATATACGGAAGAGGAATCTGAGAGTATACCAGAGTGTTAATACCGTAAAAATGATATCTTGATGAGAAAATGGAGACCTGTACATATGCTGGCGGATGAAAAGTGGGCAGAAGTTCATCAAGTAGTATTGCCGGTAGGGTATAGAAAGGAGGTGTTGCGAGTTGCACATGAGGTACCAGTGGGAGGTCATTTGGGAATAAGGAAAACTCAAGCTAAAATCCAGAAACATTTTTATTGGCCTGGACTACATAAAGATGCTGTTAAATTTTGTCAATCATGTCACACATGTCAAGTGATAGGGAAACCTCAAGCAGTGGTAAAACCAGCACCCTTAATACCCATTCCAGCATTTGAGGAACCTTTTACGAGGGTCATAATTGATTGTGTAGGACCGCTTCCTAAAACAAAAAGTGGGAATCAATATCTTTTGACTATAATGGATGTGTCTACGAGGGTTCCAGAGGCCATTCCAGTACATAATATTATAGCTAATAGGATTGTGGAGGAGTTACTTAAATTCTTTACTAGATATGGACTACCCACAGATATTCAGTCGGATCAAGGATCAAATTTTACTTCAAAGTTATTCAAAGAAGTTATGGATAGCTTAGGAATAAAACAATTTAAATCAACTGCGTGCCATCCAACGGTTGTGTGTAGTCTATCGAAAGGTGAATGCAGTTACAAGAATGGACTCTTACCCTATCCCACGTTTGAAGGATTGCATTGAGAAAGTGGGACAATCTGCTTTTATTTTCAACTTCCAGACATGGAAAGAACATTTCAAATATCGTATGGAGTTTTTCGATCGACTTCAGGCGGCGGGTTTGGTGATGAACCTAGCCAAAAGTGAATTTGGAGAAGCCCGAATCACTTTCCTTGCGGAGTTTCCGTTATCCTCAAGACGAAGGGAAATAATGCGATCTCTTAGCATGAGTGGATTTGTTCGAACATTTGTGCAAAAGCTTTGTTGCGTGATGAATCCACTGATGGACTTGCTAATGAAACGTCAAAAATTTCAATGGACAGCGGACTTTCAACAGGCATTTGACTGCCTGAAAGCTGTGGTAACCAATGTTCCTGTATTGGAGAATTGCAAGGGACTCTGTGGTCAGGTTGAACTGAATTATCTGATTCTGAAGAGAAATGCCAAGGAGTAGAGGAATGGATGGATCGTGCAGAGACTTTGGTCAAAAAGACTGTCAATCGAGAAGGATTTCGGTTGGAGGAAGAAGAACAAAGAAAAATGGACTATATTATTATACCTGTTTGCCTGTGTTTTTTTTTAAACGAAAAGGTATATTTACTGGGTACATTTCTTAGTGGATGGTGCAAAAGTGAAAAATGAAACCATCTTGAAGCTGATGGTTTATTTTTTTTTTCTTGGGGGATGGTGTCATGTGAGAGTACCTTTAAGACATGGATGTTTAAGCAATGTACCTTTAAGAAAACAGTGATGTCAGAGAGTGGGTGGAGCTGAGCAGTTCAGCCATTTTGAAGTTTCAATTTGGAGGAAAATAGCTTTGGGAGTGTCTGTGTTTTGCAGTGAGCTGGATTTCATGTGATCTCTGCCCTGAAAGACTATCTCTGGATCATTTGGGTGATTTAAACTCATAATAGTAAAGCCTTTAACCTGATGTGATTCTGTTTAAAGGTGTTATGTCTCTTGGAAGTTTGAAGGAACATTTTGAGGAATTATTTACTGTTGTGATATTTTCAGAGTTATCTTTGAAATAAGGGGTGTTAAGAGATCCAATGTTTATTTAAGATGTTAAGTTGAGTTCATGGAATAAACATTGTTTTGTGTTTACAAACCCACGTGTCCATAATTGTAATCCCACACCTAGGGAACACGCCGTGTGCTAGGAAAAGCAACAAATACATTAAAAGGAGAGGTTGGTTGAACTCCATGATACATTTTGGGGTTCTGAAAACGCCTTGCCCATAACAGTAGCGACAGTGATAGTGATCCTGATGACGATAGCCACAGCACGCCAGGTTACGACTATCCCCCTGAACTAGGCTCCACTCCCAGATAATCCGAGCATGATTCTACTGACCCATTTGAAATTACTTATATCAAAGCCCCTGACCCAGACCCACCACCCGACGATTACGGATTGAAGCATAGTAGCTCCAACCTCGACACACGATTCTGGCACCGACACAATTCGTTCAGGCTCATCCGGAATGATGAGATGGACACCAATTCGCCCCAAGAAGCTTTAGCATAGTTACTACAGTCAAGAGTTTGGCAGCCGGGAGAAGATGATGACTTAGAGTCTGACTCCCACCAACCGAATCCCTTTGCGACCCTGTTCGCTATTGACCAGTGAGGTGTCCAGATGATGGAGAAAAAAGGAACCGATGGAGAGATACGGTGTCCTTTCTGATGGAACCTGCACCATTTTCGCTGTATGTTTGTTCGTTAGTGTTAACGTTAAATGTTGTTCGTCAACTGGAAAGTTTTCACGGCCATATGTCACCATTCCTTTGACGCCCAATGCCTGTTAGAGGAACACGTTTGTCCCCAGTCAACAGTTCAGAGGAACTAGTTTGTCATTAGAAACCAGTTTAAAGATACAAGTTTGTCACCAAACAACCGTTCAGAGGAACTAGTTTGTCGACAGAACAGGACTCATAGCTACTCTCCTGATTCGAGAGGAAGCCCTCACGACGACCACATTCTTACCCGTTCTTGCCGGTTGCTTAGGCAGTGGAGAAATGGCATTGGTCCCTGCCCTGCTTGAGGACCCCAAACTGGTCAGCTACGCTCGGGTAGAGCATATATGGCATTGATCACTGTCCTAGTGGGGATTCCACCCATTTCTTACCTGCCGCGGCCCATATGCACCCCATTTTGGCTCGTTATGTTCAAAATTATTTTGTTTGGTTTTGGCAACCCTTAGGTTGCTTCCGTATGATATTTACATCCTCAAACACTGGGATGGTAAATCACACAGGCTGCGAGACGGCTCGCAGTATGGCTGTGTTTTTCTTAGATGTCTTGGCCAAACATTCGGTTCTAAAAAAAAAAACCAGAGGGAGTCACAGATGATGACCAATTATAAAGGGAAATTGGCAATAAAGGACAGACAGACAGACATACGAGATCTTAAGCAAGATAATAACAGAAATTATGCTTGTGTTCACAGAACTCTGAAACCCAGGAACCCCAGAGGAAGAGAAAGAAGAAGACCGACAAAGATGAAGACAGCCTTCGTGTTCACATGGATCTTAGCTGGATCCCTTCAGCTGCGCACGGACGCTACCCCCCTGACCCCTACCACACAAGCAGTGAATGATTCCCACTCCTGCAATACACGGAACCCCGAGATAACTAGCCTCACGACAGCTAGCATTACCCCGACCTGGGTGTGATAAGTTTATCACCTGGTACTCACTCTCATATGTAGTCGAAGCACTCTTAGTGCTGGCGATACTTTGCAGTGTTGTGTAAACATTTAGAGTTAGGAAATGGCCAAAGAGAGCATATCCCTCTCGCACCCCAGTATATAGGTTTAGGTCCCCCATTTTTGGATTTCACCAGACCCCCCAAACCCCTTTGGGACGGATTAAAGTGCATCCATTTTTCTTTATGTAGTCTGTGGAATAAAGAGAGATACATCTCTGTGTCTGACTGCCAGGCCAGTGAAATTTGTGTGCTGCTATTTTGTACAGGTTAAGATGTATAGATTATTTTTGAACTGTTTGAATAAGGATAGTTTATTGAGAATAGTTAGAGGTTCCAGTTTTTTTATTTTTCTGCAATGCATGTATTAATGTCATTGCGCCCTGTAGACTTTTATGATAATGAATGTATTTAAAATGGTTTAGGTAAAATTGTGTTGCATAGGATAGGACAGTGTAGAGCCTAAGTATGGATGCCCCGACTGGTCAGAGGATGAAGACAATGCAGTAGTGTGATCCTTCACGCTTCGCGTTGAGGATCACAAGGTAGGAGTGTAGCCATCTGGGATGGTCACGTCCCGATTACAGAATGGACACTTGCAAAGAATGCAGGGAAAATTGGACAATACTGAGAAACAAGCAGGTGCAAGGTCTGTCTGTTGGTTAGAGCCTTAGCCCTCAGACAGGACAGAAACTGATAAGCCATCTACATACTAATGAGCCATCTCCGGGGACAAAAGGGAAACATTTAGGTAAACAATGTTAAGGCAGACATCCCGGCGCCAGAGGAGACTCAAACAAAGCAGACCAATGGCCACCTAGGACACGCCCAGCAATCAGGGAACCCACCTGTTATAACCTGCCTACTTACCATTGGCTGGGGACTAATGACAATCCCACAATCCTGTGGGAGTATGAGCTTCCCCAATGAGGGGGGCGGAGAAACCATTAGTAAACTCCAAGTATAAATAAAGCTGGCCAGTTTGGAAACAGCAGGAAGGAGTGTGCAGCAAGGGAAATTGCTGCTGCTGTTATATATATATGTTATTGTAAATAAATGTTATTACTTTGTATCCTTAAAACTCGTGCTGGATTCTTCGTGGCCCTCACAAAACCACCCCTCTATTGGAGGAAGATTGATAAGAATGATTGGGAAAGGCCCAATTAATTGAGGCCAAGTTCAAGGTCCACCCAAAAGCGCGGGAAGCCCTTCTGGGTACAAAAGCACGCACCAAAGAGAGAATCTTTCTTCTTTGGCCTTGGCTCTCAGCGAAGAGAGAGACCACCGAGCAGCTACACCAGACCAAGTAAGTGCCAAGTCAATGCACACTACGAGATAGACGCTCCTAGTTGCTATCCTGTAACCAGCTCAACCCAGCAGCCTCAGAACCGAGCAACAGCCATTGTTCCTCTGACTGAGTGGGCACCCGAAGCTAAGTATAGGCTTTAGTAATAGTGATAGTTTAATTTGTAGATTTTATGCATGAGTAGATTTGACTGTGTGTAAATAAATGAGCATTGCTTTTGAACTTACTAACTGGTGTATCGAGTCTTTGATCAGTATTCGGTTCTGAACCTGTGGCGGTGTTGAAAGATACCTGGCGACTCTTGAGCAAATGTAATTAAACAGAGCCAAATTAAGAGACAACACCAAAGAGAGCAACAGCATTTGCCACCACCCTCAACCAGGCAGGCAGACCCGTGGCATTCTTTTCCTGCACCCTTCATGCCTCAGAAATTCGGCAATCGTCCATCGAAAAAGAGGCCCAAACTATCGTTGAAGCTGTGCGGCATAGGAGGCATTACCTGGCCGGCAGGAGATTCACTCTCCTCACTGAACAACGGTCAGTAGCCTTCATGTTCAACAATACGCAGCGGGGCAAGATCAAAAACGATAAAATCTTGCGGTGGAGGATCGAGCTCTCCACCTATAATTACGAGATTCTGTATCGCCCCGGCAAACTCAATGAGCCCCCAGATGCCCTATCCCGAGGTACATGTGCCAGTGCACAAGTAGACCGACTCCGGGCCCTACACGACAGCCTTTGTCACCCGGGTTGGTCACGTGGTTGTACCATCTTGTCAAGGCTCGCAATCTGCCCTACTCCGTCGAGGAAGTACGGACAGTCACCAGGGACTGCCAGGTCTGTGCGGAGTGCAAGCCGCACTTCTACCGGCCGGACCGTGCGTGCTTGGTAAAAGCCACCCACCCCTTTGAACGCCTCAGCGTGGATTTCAAAGGGCCCCTCCCCTCGACCGACCGTAACACGTATATTCTCAGTGTGGGCGATGAGTACTCCAGGTTCCCCTTCGCCATCCCCTGCCCGATATGACGTCTACCACTGTCATCAAGGCCTTCAACACAATCGTCGCTCTGTTCGGCTTCCCCGCCTACATCCACAGTGACAGGGGATCCTCATTCATGAGTGATGAGCTGCGTCAGTTCCTGCTCAGCAGGGGTATCGCCTCCAGCAGGACGACCAGCTATAACCCCTGGGGAAACGGGCAGGTAGAGAGGGAGAACGGGACGGTTTGGACGGCCGGCCAACTGGCCCTATGGTCCAGGAACCTCCCAGCCTCTCGCTGGCAGGAGGTCCTCCCTGATGCACTATACTCCATCCGGTAACTACTGTGCACCGCTACGAATAACACACCCCATGAACGTCTTTTTGCCTTTCCCAGGAAGTCCACTTCCGGGGTGTCGCTCCCGACTTGGCTCGCTGCTCCTGACCCGTCCTGCTCCGTAGGCACGTCCGACTCCACAAGGCGGACCCATTGGTGGATTTGGCACTTGCTCCATGCCAACCCCCAGTATACCTATGTGGCGTACCCCGATGGCCGGCAAGATACTGTCTCCCTCAGGGACCTGGCAACAGTAGGTTCCACTCATTCACACTTCCCCAGCCCGGCGCCACCCTCCCCTCCCCCGGCGCCCCCAACATTAACCGACCAGGACCATCCCTCCTTCCCCTGCCCACACAAGAAGATGAAGAGGATTTTGGCATGCTCCCGGGGTAACCCGACATCAGGCCAGCACCGACGTCACCAGCATCGACATCGCCGCCACCATTATGTCGCTCCCAGCGGAACGTCAAGGCACCAGACTGGTTGAATCTGTAACTGCACCGGGCTTTCAAAAGACATTTTTTTTCTCTCTTAATAAAACACTGTACATAAATTCACCACTGTATATAGTTCTCCACCACCCCCGCCAGACTCATTTTTAACAGGGGGTGAATGTGGTAAACCACTGTTACACCTGTATTAAGTCATGTAAGGTAGGACCTGTACTATAGGTTCGCCGGTAGCCCCTGCCTGCTGGCTCCGCCCAGTAGGAGGAGTATAAAATATGCGTGTCCTCTATTCTACAGCCATTTCGCCAGCTGCTGTGGGAGGCCACACATCTTACTGCAATGAAGCCACAGTTGTATGCAACCTGAGTTTTTGTGCAATTGATCATGCATCAACCTTCCAAACTCACAATTGCTACCACCTAGAGATTCTAGAAGGACAAGAGCAGTCGACACATGGGACACCATCATCTGGAATTTTCCCTCCAAGACACTGAACATCCGGACTTGGAAATATATCGCCGTTCCTTCTCTGTCACTCGGGTGAAAATTCTGGAACACGCCCCCCTTAACATCACTGTGTATGTACCTACATCACAGGGACTGCAATGATTCAAAAAGCAGCTCACCACCACCTTCTCAAGAGCAAATAGGGATGGGCAGTAAATTGCAGCTTAGTCAGTGACACCCACGTACCATAAATGAATGAAAAAAAATCTTCTCAGTAAAACAATCTAAACCTTTCTTTGATCCCTAACAAGTAAGCCATCCAGGCTTACTGCTAGGCAGACTGGAGATCTGGTCACATGATGCCCATTTAATATGATCATGGCTGATCTGATTCCGACATTAACTCAATTTTTCTGTCTGGTCCCCCATAACTCTTGACTCCTTTGTGGACCAAAGATTTGTCAAAAAGCCTTGGATATCTTCAATGATGCATCCTCCACTGCTCCCAGGAGGATAATTCCAAAGATTAGCAAGTCTCTGAGAGAAGAAATTCCTTCTCAACTCAATTTTAAATGGGTTGAAACCGTGCCCCTTAGTTCCAGATTCTCCCAAGAAGGGAAACATCCTTACAGCTTCTACCCCATCAAGCCCCCTCAGAATCTTACATATTTTGACAAGATCACCCCTCATTCTTCTGCACTCCAACGAGTGTAGGCCCAACCTGCTCAACCTTTCATCATAAGACAACCCCTTTGTCCCAGAAATCTACCTAGTGAACCTTCTCTGAATTGCCGCCAGTGCAATTATATTTCTCCTTCAATAATATCCACCTATCTTCCTCATGATATTGACTTGTCCAGACTCAGAACATATCCAACTCTCAAATTTCAAATGCTTTCAATGAATTCACGCTCACTTCCTTTAAAAAATATATTGTGGATTCTGCTTCCAACAATTCTTTGGATGTTCCAACAACAGTAAGCGCAACATTTAGTGGTGCCCGTTCTTCTGTTGCTACAGGTGCCATTTGGTGTCACTCTATTTTGAAGTCAGTGATTTTGGAACTCTGTGCTCTCCATCTAACATCCCCTCTTAACCTGGCACAACTGAACACACACTGTGGGAAGGAACCTCCTTTATTTAAAGGAAAAATCAACTCCTGACAGGTTCGTTGCTGCTTGATTTATTCTAGTTGTTTCGGTCTTATAGGGGGTAATGTTAGATCCCCTCCCGCCAACAGAATCTTCCAGTCCTGTTGAAGTCAATGGACATTTGAAAGGGACATCGCATTTTCCACCTGTATATTTGACACTTTCTAAATTTGTTTAAATTTTCCAAAATCTATTGGTAGTGTTATGGCAGATGCTTAAAGGGTATTTTGATTATTTTTAGGGTTCTACGTAACCAATTGCTCCCAGACATGGGTTCATTGGTAACCATTGTCCTTGGATTTCAGAATCTTTTGCAGAATGAATAGGGAACAGGCAGAGTGAGACAGGCTTCTGGAGGAGGGAGGAGGAGAAGAGGAGATGGGCTCTCAGCAGCAGGCCTTATCCATCCAACATGTTCAGGAAACTAACCTTTGATCTCAATCGCTGTGAGGAAAAATGGTGGAATTTGGTTGAGGTGGCAGAAGGCCTCTTGCTTGTGATGAAAGCGGGGTGGGGGGATTTACCCAGCTGTGGCAGCAGAACCTGGGACCACAGTTTTTTCAGCAGCAAGTAATGAATTGGGTGCCTGCAGAGCTGCTGTCCCTATGAAAGACAAAGTGCCCACCTTCAAAAGCTGTCAGCCCAATCAGAGGGCCAACTGCTCAGCAGCCTCAACAGTGTCATTGGTTGAAATGTCTACTTCTGGGCTGCAGAATGAAGGTCCTTCAATGGCCATGCAACCTCAAAGGTAGGTAAATAGAGTCTGGGGTCACTGGGCCCAAGCAGGTAGGATCCGATGAGGGGGATGTGTACTGCTCAGGACAGGTGGCACCATTGCTGTCGGTGAGACCATCTGTAGGTCAAAGAGTGTCCAAAAAAGCGGGTCCACTCTTTAAGTCTTATGTAAGGCCACCACGTTTCACTGTGTGGTCTACCCACATGGCAAAGGCTACCCTGATGGAGGCAACATGACCAGAGGGATGGGAAGGGGCCCTTAATTGGCAACTAATGTGACCCAATTGGGCTCCGGGAGGATAGCTGATCTTCCACCTTTTCTGCTGCTGGCAAATGGCATGCTGGTTGGAAAGCAATGATCATGCCGCTGGATGCCTTCCCATGGTACTTTTTCAACTTTCCTGCCTCACAGCCTGAGCATGAAAATACCACTTAATATGTGCAAAGCTTCTGGGCTGGATTCTTCGCTGTCGGGATTCTCCGTTATACCGGCAGCGCACCCACGCCCGGGGATTTCCCGACAGCGTGGGGCTGCCCACAATTGGAAATCCCATTGGCAGGCTGGCGGGATGGAGAATCTCACCCTAGATTCCTGTAAGATGTAATAATAATAACCTTTTATTGTCACAAGTATGAAGTTACTGTGAAAAGCCACTAGTGGCCACATTCCGGCGCCTGTTCAGGTAAGCTGGTACGGGAATTGAACCCGCGCTGCTGGCCTTGTTCTGCATCAGAAACCAGCTGTCTAGCCCACTGAGCTAAACCAGCCTATAATAATAATCTTTTATTGTCGCAAGTATGAAGTTACTGTGAAAAGCCTCTAGTCGCCACATTCCGGCACCTGTTCGTGTAAGCCGGTACAGGAATTGAATCCATGCTGCTGGCCTTGTTCTGCATTACAAACAAGCTGTCTAGCCCACTGAGCTAAACCGGCCCCTTTATCTTTTATTGTCACAAGAATGAAGTTACTGTGAAAAGCCCCTAGTCGCCACATTCCGGCACCTGTTCGGGTAAACCGGTACAGGAATTGCACCTGCGCTGCTGGCCTTGCTCTGCATTACAAACCAGCTGTCTAGCCCACTGAGCTAAACTGGCTTATTGTTCAATGAAATCTGAAATTTCCTGCAACCCAAACTTCCATCACAGAGCAGAGCAAAGACCACGTTCAGAATTTGTGGTTTACAAGGGGCATCTTCTCAAATTCTATACAGATTTCAGCATTCTCACTATCTCTTCGAATAGCCTCGGAAATTCTTCATCAACTGCACTTGGATCTTTTAGCAGGATTCTTAACATTTGACAAGTTGGGTGACCACATTTTCCATATAACTTGTAGATCCTTCGGGCTGGATTTAATCCAGCCAGTGAAGATGGGAAACATGGAGGATAGGCCCACTTAATCGCAGGAGAGGCCCCTTGTCAGTTTCCCGACAACAGCAACACCTCTCTCGATTAAGTCGATGGGTGGAATGCACTGATGTCGAATTCTTGGCCACCACCGGCAGGATGCCAATTGGCCTCATTAATGAACCAATTTTCACCCATTACGTATGAGTTTGAAGCAATTTAGTGGTGGGTCAGGGATTAATTAGGGACTGCATGACTTTCCCACATCCGTGGATGGCTACCCAGCAAACTGTCAGGTTTGTCAGCGGCCTCTTGGGGGACGTCCCTCGATACCTAGAACTCTGAGCAAAATTGAAGCACCCAGAATTGGAAAGTGGGTTGGCCACTGAAATCCACCTCCCTACCTTAACCTCCAACTCCTGTGGACCCCCCTCCTGCAACTCTTCGATTCCCATCCCATCTGTACATACTTGTGGAGAATGATGTATCTGCTGCTCATTTTTAAGTTGCTGCCCGTGTCCCTATGGTCACTGATCTGCAAGACCCCCACACCTCCACCTCAGTGGCCCAGCCAACTTCAGAATATGTGGACCCCATGTCCTTGTGCAAGTAAACAGCAAACGTCAATAGCCGCTTAGAGGTCTCCAAATCGCTTCGAGGAAATGTCACCAAATTGCTTTCTCCCCCCACACACACAGATTTCTAAGGCACTGCTCCAGTGCAAGCCTTTCACTATGGCTGGCCTCAATTATCACTTTCCCCTTTGTAATGGGCCATAGATTATCATAGAATTTACAGTGCAGAAGGAGGCCATTCGGCCCATCGAGTCTGCACCGGCTCTTGGAAAGAGCACCCTACCCAAGGTCAACACCTCCACCCTATCCCCATAACCCAGTAACCCCACCCAACACTAAGGACAATTTTGGACACTAAGGACAATTTGTCATGACCAATCCACCTAACCAGCACATCTTTGGACTGTGGGAGGAAACCGGAGCACCCGGAGGAAACCCACGCACACACGGGGAGGATGTGCAGACTCCACACAGACAGTGACCCAAGCCGGAATCGAACCTGGGACCCTGGAGCTGTGAAGCAATTGTGCTATCCACAATGCTACCGTGCTGGCCAGGGTTTAGAGAACCCCAAAGTGTATCATGAAGTTCACCTGACCCACAACTTTCAATAGATTGTGGTATGGGTAGTGTTATGGGCCAGGGTAAAATATCCACCTCATCCTCCACCTGCTCTTGTTATTTTTCAACCATCTGATCAAAAATTGTTTCTGATAATTGCACTTAAATGTCATCGTCACTCTTTGATTTCTCCTCTTGTCTTAACCTGTGACTTTGCGACCTTGTTACAACACAATCCGGAAAAATCCCAGGATATTCATCCTTTAACACTTCAGTTGTCTGATTTTTCACTGGCTTATCAACCACAGGCGGCATCACTCCCACCTGCGATCCAGCTATATCAGATAAACTGTATTCCTGGACAAGATAGTTTCTTTATTACTCCTACTACCACTTCACCACTCTTCACTGGACTTTCCAACCTTACCTTATATAATAAACACTACTCCTCTCACCCTGAATTCCACATATTACCACCTTTTCTGGCAATATTCTTCCCAGACTACATAACTCCTCATACCCTACCATTAAAGATTGACTAGCTCCCGTATCTCTTAAAATTATGACTTCTTTACCTACTCCTCCTGATACACATGAGTTAACTTTACCCATGCAAGTACATTCTTTAAAGAGATTTGCCACCTTCTTATCAATCACCTCTTGATCAGGCTGTACAATCTTTTGCACCTCCTTCGCTTCACTTGGGCTTTCCTTTCCCACTTTAACAAACCCCACTGCATTATCCTGTTTTACCACATCAGTCTTCCCAGTGCTTTTCTTCAACCACCAACATTGTGAATTTACATGGCCTAGTTTATTACAGTGAAAACATTTGGAATTTTTCATCTCTTTTCCACCTTCCTGGATTTCATCTTTAATCTGAGGTACACTCTCCTTTTTATCTCCCATCAGATCACCTTTACCTTTACCACTTGAGTATTTCTCATGTCCCCAGTTTCTATCCCTCACAGGCTGAAACTGAAGTTGGAAGCCAAGCTTTGATTTATGATCTAATTCACAATCATCTGCCATTTCTGCTGCTAACCTCGCAGTTTTAACCCTCTGTTCTTCCACATGAGTTCTGACGACATCAGGAATTAAATTTTTAAACTCCTCCAAAAGCATAATTTCTCTGAGAGCTTCATACGTTGGGTCTATTTTCAAAGCCCTTATCCACCTATCAAAATGACTCTGTTTGAGCCTTTTAAACTCCATGTATGTTTGACTAAATTCTTTCCTTAAATGTCTAAACCTTTGTCTATAAGCTTCAGGCACTAGTTCATATGCACCTAAGATGGATTTTTTCACTCCCTCATATGACCCAGATACCTCCTCCGGTAGTGATGCAAACACTTCACTAGCTCTACATACCAGTCTTGTTTGAATCAGTAATACCCACATGTCCTGTGGCCATTTCATTTGTTTAGCTACCTTCTCAAATGAAATGAAAAAGGCTTCTACCTCCTTCTCGTCAAACCTTGGCAATGCTTGGACATATTTAAATAGATTCCCACCAAGCCTTCGACTTTGACGCTCTTTCTCACTATCCTCCTCACTATCATCCAACTGTATGTTTCCCTTTACACCTGCCAATTTTAACTGACTGTCATGTTTCATCGCTATTTTCTGAAGTTCAAACTCTCTCTCTTTATCTTTTTCCCTGATTTGTATCTCCCTTTCTCTTTCTTTTTGTTCTGCTAGGGCTATTCTTTCTGTTTTCCTTTCTTATCTCTCTTTTTCCTCTCTCTCTCTTTCTCTTTCTTTTTCCACTCTCTCTCTTTCACATTCAAGCTGCTTTAATTCTTTCTCATGTTCCATTTGTTTAATTTGTAACTGAATTTTTGCCATTTCCAATGAGTCAAACTTTATCTCAGGCAACTTTAAATGCTGAGCCACCGACATAATTACCTCATCTTTTTGCATTTTGTCACGTAATGTTAACTGCAATGCTTTTGCCAAATCTAACAGTCTGCTTTTAGTCTCTGTCCATAAGGTACTGCGTGTGACTGACTCCACCCCAAAAACTTCAGAGCTTTCTGAAAGAGCCACTGTCCAGAACACACTTCCTACTTAAACTAAAATACCACACCTGGTAAGCAACCACAATATGCTCACCCATCACTGTCTTTAAGTTCACAAAGCCAATCCAATAGATAGACTTTTATCCCGGACGAGCCCCCAATTTGTATTGGGCAGGGTTTAGAGAACCCCAAAGTGTATCATGGAGTTCACCTGACCCACAGCTTTTAATAGATTTTGGTATGGGGAGCACATGGCCCACTCTGCAGGTGTAGTACAGCAGAAATGGAAAAGTATTTTTTAAAGCAAAACCATGTTTATTCTATGAACTCAAGTTAACCTTTTTAAAACATACAGTGAACATCTTAGCAACCATCAATTCAAATATAACCCCCAAAGTATACAATACTAAGTAATCCTTAAGCTGTCCTTTTAACATCCATAAGGGTTAAGAAAAACCTTTAAACAGAAACACATCAGGATAAAGTCACTACTGACAGCAGTTATTAGTTTTAAATCACCAAAGGATTGATTTATAGTCTTTAGATTACAGAGAGAGAGACTCATACACCTTCTGGCTGTGACTGCAGCTATCAGTCTCTGAAAACAAAACTAAAACACGCCCTGCAGCAAACAGCCTAAAACAAAAGTAAAAAGCTGACAGGCAGCCCAGCTCCACCCACACTCTGACATTACTGCCAAACACCCATTTCGTAAAGGTACATTTCTTAAACACTCATTTCTTAAAAGTACTCTCACATGACACCTTTTATACTTCTAATACCATATCAATTTCAGGTCTCAATGCCCTCTTGCTGTGCACTTCCCTTCACTAAGCTGCTGAGTTGCAGACACAGCATGTTCATGATGGCAACTTGTAACTGTTGGATGGGAAGCAAGTGATGAAGATGATACAAAGAGTCTACAGGGAGACATAAACAGGTTAAGTGCATGGGAAAAAACTTGGCAGATGGAATATAATGTCGGAAAATGTGAAGTAATTCATTTCTTCAGAAAGAATAAAAGAGTTAAATATTATTTAAATGGAGCAAGTCTGTGGAAAACTGCAGCACAGAGGGATTTGGGGGTCTTTGGACATGAATCACAAAAAGCTAGCATGCAAGTTCAGCAGGTAATTTGGAAGGCAAATGGAATGTTGGCCTGTATTTCAAATGGAATGGAGTATAAAAATAGGGAAGTCTTGCTAAAATTATACAAGGCACTAGTTAGATCACACCTGAACAGTTTTGGTCCCCTTATCTGAGGAAAGATATACTGGAATGAAGGCAGCCCAGAGAAGGTTCACTAAGTTGACCCCGGGTACGGATGGATTTTCTTATGAGGATAGGTTGAATAGGTTGGGCCTGACATTCATTGGGTGCGATCCACTGGTCGCATTGTGCTCTCGTTTCAGCACAGTGCGACTGGTGAATGCCAGGAGAGCCCTCTTGTGGGATGCCTGGAAATTTTCATGCCTCCCGGAATTCACCAAGTCCAGCGAGGTGTCAGAGTCAGAATCCTGCCCACAAGGGTGGGACCAAACGGTGCACACTGAAGCCGGTTTTAAACAACTAACCCAGTATCCACCAGCATCGCGGGATCCACCGGCCTCCCCAGGAAGGCTGCAGCCGGATGCCATTAAGCACTGGTCCACAGAAAGATGACCAGGTGGAATGGCACTCCAGATGGTCTCCCATGCCATCGGAGATCCCTGGGTGGTCAGGGTCAGTGCAGGGTGGTTCCCTGGCCCTTCCGCTGGAATGTGGCACCTTGGCACTGCCACCCTGGCAGGTGCACTTCCCAAGTGCCAGGGTGGCAGTGCAAAGGTGCTGAGTGCAAGGGTGGCACTGCCAAGGTTCAGGGGCAGAGGGGGGGCTATGCTGATGAAATGAGGGTGGAGGTGGGTTTGAAGGATAGGGTGTGCAGGGCAGGTAAGTAGGGATGTCCGGGAGGTTGGGGGCTGATGGGTGGGGGTCCTGGAAGGGAGGGGGTGCTGTAAGGAGGTTTTGGGGGCCTGAAGAGGTGGGCCCCAGGGACCCCATAGTGGGGTGTCCTCACTTGGGGGGTGTGGGGTAGTGTCCGTGTGTGTAGGGGGGTGACATTGCCCATGGGTAGGGGTTGTGGGGACCCACAAGCTCACTTAGAGATCAGGGCACACTTTCAAAATGGTGGCCCGAGGTCTGAGTTCAGGTCCCCAGTGCTAAAAGAAATTATGGGCTGGATTATCCGATTCTGAGGCTAGTTCAGTGGAAGTAATAATAAGAATAATAATCTTTATTGTCACAAGTAGGCTTACATTAACACTGCAATGAAGTTGCTGTAAAAAGCTTCTCGTTGCCACATTCCGGCGCCTGTTCGGGTACACAGAGGGATAATCCAGAATATCCAATTCACCTAACAGCAAGTCATTTGGGACTTCTGGGGGGAAACCGGAGCACCCGGAGGAAACCCACGCAGACACAAACTCTGCACAGACAGTGACCCAAGCCGGGAATCGAACCTGGGACCCTGGAGCTGTGAAGCAACTGTGCTAACCACTGTGCTACCATGCTGTCTAGTTTTGCAATGAAAAAGTCGGCCCCGTCCCCGCCACCCCTGGACCACCCCCCACCAGTCCTCCCAGCCCCTGCTGAAGCCTCCCCAGCCAGTGGAACAGCTCCCCACTCTGACTGTGGCAGCACTGGACACAGTCTGCAGCCGCCACGCAAGGTTGACGAAAACTCAGAGCACACGTGTCCCAGACCATTGGGAAGTTGGCCCATCGGGGGCGGAGCTTCGGGGGTGGGCCTTCAGGTGACCTCCTGAGACCGTCCCGATGACGTGAAGCATACTCACCAATGACGCTGTATTGGAGGGGGGGGAGCATCCGAAAACAAGTGCCGCCCCTGATTTCGCCGTCAAAAGGGATTCTCCGCCCGATTTTGGCATCGTCAAGCAGAGAATCCCGCCCTATAAGTGTGGGCTAAACCAGTGAGAAACTCCCCAGGGCCCAAGAAAGTGACTGAGGACGCGATTCTCCAGAAAAATATCAAAATGCGGTAGCGAGCGGGAATTGACGCGAGATCCCAGCACTTGGCCCAGCGAGGCCGCCAACGCAATTTAACATTAATTGGTCCACTTAACAAGGCCTCAAGGGCTTCTTGCTGCAAATGAAGGCTCGCCAGCCGATTTGCTGGGACTGCACTCACCAGCCCCCCGCTAACAAGGTGGAGCAGCACTTAAGCTGCACTTGTTCAGCCAACCCCAGCCAGCTCGCAACATTGGCACCCAGAGTATCGGCCCCAAGATTCAGGGATGCGGACCTGGCGAGGCTCCTAGAAGCGATGGAGGCCATAAGGGATGTCCAGTTGCCCCGAGGTTCCCAGAGGGTGAGTCAAATGGCAGCCTGTGCTGCCTGGGACAAGGTGGCGGCAGCTGTGAGCTCGGGGAGCATGACCGGGAGGACTGACCTCCAGTGCCGAAAAAGAAGGTCAATGACCTACACCAGGCAGCACAAATGAGTAGGCACCAACACTCCCCACACCCCCAAAGGAGCATCCACTACCCCAAGGGAGCATCCACCCCCCAAATCCCCTTGCGACCCCCAATTCTCCCTCCACCCTCCTCCCCGTTCAACCCCCTCATTCCAACCCTCCCTTCACACCCCCTCCCACCATTGTGAATCACACATGTAGCTAATAGTGCCCTCTCTGTGTCTCCTCAGGAAAAGCTCTCCCATAATCGTCAGGAGAGGGCCCAGTCTGCCGGTGGGGTGCCAGACTTGAAAATCTTCGCCTCCTTCGATTAACAGGCCCTGGAGGTGATCGCGGTGACTCAGGACAGGTGTCCACCCACGAGGAGGCTGGCAGACGCTGCAGAGGTGGGGACCCACCCCACCAGATGGGGTTACTGGGTTATGGGAACAAAGGGGATAGGGTGGAGGTGTGGGGCTTAAGGGGGGTGCTCTTCCAAAGGGCTAGTGCAGACACAATGGGCCGAATGGCCTCCTTCTGCACTGTAAATTCTATGATTCTATGACTCTCAAACATGTGTTGTTATTGCCTTACTGACTGACTGGCCCATCCCTCCCACTGACCACATGACCATTCTCCCGCAGGTCCTCCAGCCGACGGCGCCGGCCCATCCCGGGCGGCCCCCTCTTCTGCCCACCATGAGACCACCTCAGAGGAGAGCTCCAAGGATGCAACTATTATAGTTGCGGCACAGCTGTCAGCCCCACCCTCCACCAATACAGATACACATACCTCGATGGGACATGTTCATGGGCAGACTTCGGGGGCAAAATCTGGTGAGCACTGTTTTGTTATGTTTCCTTTGTAACATAAGCGGCTTCCTTGTGTTGCATTTGTCAAGGAAGGTCCAGACGTGTAAATAACTTCAACTCATTTATTTACATGATGTACACTTTTATAACTTGAGTTCGACACTACTGCTAATCCTATTGTAGCTACCTAATTGACTAACCAGCTGCTGTCTTCCACGTGGTGGGTGTAATCTTGAATCAACCCTGTGCCTCTCCTCACTGACTGTCTCCACTGGCCAAAGGGGCTGATCATGTGTGTGGTGTCCTTTATGTATGGGTTGGTGTAATGCCCCCCTGTGGTCGTGTCACCTCCTTGTGTATCGTGAATGTCCATTGGTCGCCTCCCATCTAACTTATCTATTGGTTGAGTGTGTGTGTGTGATGTTTCTGGTGCTCCCTCTAGTGTCTGTCTAGCTTACATGTATTTACAGTGATGCACATCACCACATCCTCCCCTTTTTATATGTTCATATTTTCTGTACACTTTAAGAAAAACTGAACAAAGAACAGGTAGAGAAGGTAAGGTATATACAAGTCATGGGAACGGTGATTAAACAATATGTCCAAATCATTCATGTGAGTCCATAAACCATCAATCATCATGGTCAAAAGTCTCTCTTGGTTATGAACGCCATCAACAGGAACCAAGAAGTGGTTGAATCACTGCGCTGTCCGCTTTGGAGTCTTTTTCTTTTTATGTTTGTGGTGGTGCTGTCGGATGGCATCTTGTAGTTGATAGGTCGTTGACATTGAAGAGGTACCATCAACAGTATCATTCGAGGTCATGGATGTGCCAGATGTTGAAGTCCGATGAGACTGTGCATACTGGTTCTGGCCACATGCTGTGCTGGAAGGGTGATTCTGCGAGAAGCATTGAAGCAGGTCGATTTGGAGACAGAATTGCTGCTCGCATCAATGTCTGGTGATGGTGTGAAACTAGAACCTTGCATCTGATAGGAATATGCTGTCTGGCCAGGCTGTGGTGCAGCAAATCCTGGGCAGTAACTAAAGCATCCAGTCTGTAGTGCAGATTGCGCTGGCGGTAGTCCTCCTTCGGTCTTGATTCCATTAGTGGGCAATCCACAGTGCTGGCTTGTTTGAGAATATGCTGCATAGACTGCTGGCTGCTGCAGGCTTGAATACTGGGTTTGTCCAGCATGAGCTGTCATTGGCCGCACTGTGGAACAAATGTGTGGACATAGCTGTGGTGAAAATTGGTGTATTCCTCTTGGACTGTAGCTGCTGCTTGTTATTGCTGACCCAGTGTGATTGTCACGTGATCCATCTCCTGTCGTTGTGGCATCTGCTGCCACCCTGAGCGTGCCATCACTGAGGTTGCGACACTGCCTGTCTGGAGTAAAGTCTGGCTTACGTGAATCAGAGTCGGCGTTTGGTTGCTCCCCATCTGGAGTCTGGTCTGATTTTTGTTGATGCTCCCTGTCCGGAGTCTTAGCAGGTTCACTGGAGTCAGCTGAGATTTCTTGAAGCTGCACGTCTGGAGTCGGAACATGCAGGAATGCATTGACTAGTGGAGAGGTTTGAGCAATTGAGGGTGGAAGTAGTGTGGTGTCACCGGAGTCACCAGTGGTCTCACAGTGATCGTCGAGTGCCTCTGTACGCACTAGCTGAGGTCTGTCACTTTTGCATGGGAAGTGGGATGCTGTCGTCACTCATTTCACATACCGTGGGTAGATCCTCAGTAGCTGCTTGCTGTTCACTAGGGTTGGGTAAATTGTCAGAGTTTTCATCTGGTGGTGCAAACAATGTGGGTGGACTGTCACTGTCTTGCCGTTGTCCTTCATTTGGGCTTTTCTTCTTTGGAATTTTAAATCTTCCCCCCAACATTACAGAACCTTGTTCATTTCCCTCAATTTCTCCCATATGTAGGGCATCAAATGTTAGATCCAATGTTTCTTTCGTCATTGTACTAGTTTCCAAAGAACAGTCGTTTCAATTTTCTTCTCAGTTACTTCATATGCATCCTTTTCTAATGTACATGCCTTCATAGTCTCTGACTCTGATTTTGCTGGGACTGGCACAGTCACAGTCTCTCTTTTACTGTTCTCAATTTCCCACATTCTACTCCCCAGACATAAATGCTTAATCTCTGGAGTTAATGTGGTACAATGGATAATCGGGTCGACCTTATGTGCATCTTCACCATCACTGGAAAGCACAATTGGTTCACTTGAAACTGCTACGGGTTTTAAGTGCTTTATCTGTCTACTCAATAACGGTGTCCTCAGGATTCTTGCTCCAATGTTCTGCTCATTTATCAGTGGAGTGTGCAGAGGTTCAATGCGATTAATATTCCCATCAGGGGGTGAAGAGTCATTACTGACTAACTGCTGGTCTCTGTAGTTGGGACTTTGCGGTTTTGTGTTGAAGGGAGACAGTTGTCCCTGCTGTAGCTATGATTCAGGTTGTGTTATTTCCATTAAATGAGGATCAATGTCTTGTCCATTTTTTCGATCCGTACTAAAGCAATGGCAATTTTCAGTCTGCTCCTTGCAAGTTAGACATACAAGCAAATTCTTTAGCAAGTCCTCAGCATCCTTCTGTGACTGTGCAGCATTATTAATATCTCTTCGGCTAGAATGATCCTGAAGGTCAGCGCATAATCCTTTTTTCTTCGGGCTTGGAAGAGGCGATTCCTTTGGCTTGTCTTCATTTGGGCTTGAACAGTCATCAGCACTGTGCTCTTCACTGTAGCATGATAGACCGTCATGGTTGTCCTGCTGTGTAGTGGAGCATGGTAGGCTGTTATAGCCTTCTTGCTGTTTACGTGAGCATGGCAGACTTGCATCGTCTACCGCTAGTTGGTCAGAGGAGGTTGCTAGACCCTCATGGTCTTGTTCCTGCAAGGACTGAGCATCGGAGTCATGCGTTTCTGCAATTGTGGAGTCTGTCCATGAGCTTGCTGTGGAGTCTTGTGACACTAGAGTCACGTCTTGTTCCTGCAAGGACTGCGGTGTGGAGTCTTGCATGTCTTCTTTCGTAGAGTTGGGAACCCTGAGCGGGGCGTGGACCACGCTCTGTGTGGCAGCAGGCCGCTCTCTGTGGGCTAGTACCGCTTTCTGTCTCTTAATTTCAGGCTGCAGCATCATCCTGCACTGATGAGTTGGGACGTCATATCTGCTGGGTTGAAGATCCTCAAATCAGAAAAATGAATCCGCATCTGCGTCGGATTCAATGCGGGGGTCGCCAATGTGCAACACGAAAGGTTCGTCCAGGTTGTAGTCGTCTAGGACCATGGAGCTGTCATTGGGCTCGTGAGGTACAGAAAAAATGTAATGATCGGTATCGAAGTATTCGAGGTCGGAATCATCGGTTTGTGCATAGGTAACTGCTTGTTGCAGGGTTCTTCAGAGGTTAAATTTATTTCCTGGTTCAATTTGAGGCATTGTGCTGTCACTCCAGGTGAAGGAAGGTTGTTTTACAGCTTTAAAAGATTTTTTCTTTGATTTGGGACGTTTCCCGTTAAATTGGATTTGGGACGTTTCCCCTTTAAATTGGTGCGGTCTGGGGCCTCTGATGTCCTGACGCGCGTGACGTAGCACGTCGGAAGCGATTGCGCATGCGCAGATCGCTGTTCCTTTACCGATGGCCGTTTTCTTGATTGCGCATGCAAGGCGTCTCACGCATGCACAAAACAACCTTCCGGTTCTGCGCACTTCTCGCGCAACTGCGCTAGTGTAATCCCTTCAGCAAGATGGCCGCCGACCTCGACCCAACAAATCGCTCTCTGGTCCTGGATTTCGGCCTCGAGGTGAGTACTGGCGCTTCTCTTACCTGTCCTTGCCGATTGGAGTGTGTTTTCCTCACAGTATTTGCCGAATTTGTCCAGGACTGCCTGGAAGTCGTACATGTTTTGCCCCTTGGAGAACTTGAATTTTTAAAAGATTTCTTCTGCTCTTGCACTGGCGATGGCGAGGAGAAACTCTATTTTTTCATCATCGGCCAGGTCTTTAAGTTCGGCTGCCACCAGGAAGAGTTCAAACGTTTGCCGGAATCGCTGCCAGTTTTTGCGGAGATCGCCGTGGCACTGGAGCGGCTGCGGAACCAGGAGGTCATACATCTTGCCTGGGTATTGCTGGTTGTCACTGTACGCTGAGGTATGGCTATCTGGATTTAAGCAGTTCACTACTTGTACCATGTTTTGTTATGTTTCCTTTGTAACATCAGCGGCTTCCTTGTGTTGCATTTGTCAAGGAAGGTCCAGACGTGTAAATAACTCCAACTCATTTATTTACACTATGTACACTTTTATAACTTGAGTTCGACACTACTGCTAATCCTATTGTAGCTACCTAATTGACTAACCAGCTGCTGTCTTCCACGTGGTGGGTGTAATCTTGAATCAACCCTGTGCCTCTCCTCACTGACTGTCTCCATGGCCAAAGGGGCTGATCATGTGTGTGGTGTCCTTTATGTATGGGTTGGTGTAATGCCCCCCTGTGGTCGTGTCACCTCCTTGTGTATCGTGAATGTCCATTGGTCGCCTCCCATCTAACTTATCTATTGGTTGAGTGTGTGTGTGTGATGTTTCTGGTGCTCCCTCTAGTGTCTGTCTAGCTTACATGTATTTACAGTGATGCACATCACCACATGCACCACACTGCTGCTGATGTACATCGGGTTGTGGTAGGAACCCTCAGGTGAGACAGCAGTCGGAGGTCTGCTGAATCCCAGGGCCCAGCGAGGTCCCAGTCTGATGCTGAGCCAGTGGTACAGATTTACCAGGAGCTGACGGAGACGATAGGGAGCAACCTGGACATTCACAGGGTGATGTCAGTGACACTCCCTAGCAGCTTGGAGGAGTCCCAGAGGCTGCTGGTGCAGGAGACGTCACCGGCAATGCATGGCACTGAGGCCAAAACTGCTAGGGTGGCGATCGCAGTGGAAAGCCTGGTGCATGACGTCGGCATTAGTGAAGGTGTCCAAGGCATCACACAGTCGATGACAGCCTTGGCTCAGGGTCTCGGCAGAATGTCTGACTCACTGGGAGATGTGACCCAGTACCAGGCTGACCTTGATGATGTTCTGGGGGACATGTCCTGCTCTTAGATGGACATTGCCGAAGTGCTGCGGAGTTTATCCCAGTCGCAGGTGGGTATTGCTGAGTCACTGCAGAGCATGGACCATTCACTGAGGGGCATCGCCGAGGGCGTCGACACCATGGTGCAGACATAATGGAGCTGCCAGGGCTGGCAGAGCCAGATGATGCAGGGACAGCCAGGGTCCGAACCTGCTGCCCCTCTGTCCTGTCCCAAGATGAACCCCAGGGCCCTATGGGCACCGACCAGGAGGAGGGGGCACTGGATGCCAACCCCGACCCTTCCCATGGAATGGCGACAGTGGCATCCAGCTCCCCCGAGTCAACACACGGGACAGGGTGGCACGGGTGTTTATGTGCCGGCGACAAGTGCACCGCGGCGCTCCGGCCCAGAGCCCCCAGAGGATGCCCGCCAGGGGCATCGAAGGCCATGGGACAAGGTAGGCAGCTGGCAGCCTCCACCTCAAATGTGCAACCTGGAGACACACCTAGATGTAGTGGTAGAGCTAGGAGGGCAAAGCACATCGAGGATCACTGAGGGCACCGGGGAAGGGGGGAGGGGGTAGGCTGGTGGTGGGGAGGAGGGGTGGGGGTTGGGGGTGGGGGCAGCACCATCGGGAGAATGGTGAATTGTATTACACATTAAACACCCGTGTGCACAACCATTATGATGTCTCTGTCACTTCCTTCCGTAATTTGTGCTGATCGCCGATCCTTTGACCCATTTCTCCAGGCATCTCCGCCTCCCCATGGCACCCACCTACCCTCATGCCGTGGACATGTCCACCGAGCTGTGTCCCATCCCCTGGGTGTTTGGATGTTGTGAGTGTGGTGTTGCCTCCCGCAGTGTTCACGCACAGTGTCTAGACATTGCGGTTTGATTGGGCTACAAGGCAATGACTCCCACATGCTACATGGCCTGCCCACCAACAGGAATCCCTTGCGTTGTGTGGAGTTCTCACTTAACCACGATTGCCAATTCCCTATCAGCAATAGCCCTCAGCTGCACGGCCAGAGGCCTCGGCAGTCGGTGGGTGTTCTGGGTGGTCGTTGGGGCAATCGAGCAGGGACAAAGCTTGCCCCCAGAACAAGCACACATGGTCTCGGGATTGGCATGGTGGTGCCGGGTGCGGTTTCCCCCCCACCCCGTGCCTCCTCCTCACCACCCTCCTTAGGCGGACTGTCCCTGCGGAGGGTCCCCCACCTGCAGCCGAGGGTCCTCCACCCCCCGCTGAGCACAGGGGCATCAGGCCTAAGGGTCTTTGCCTCAGAAAAGATTGCTACTCACCTCCTCGGCTCCTCACAGAAGCCCTTCTGCAAGGTTCACGTTTCTATAGAGGAGAACTAATAAGCACCAGTGTGACCACCCGCTGGGGAGGCCGCTGGATAAGGAGTAGCTCTCGTTAATTGTATGGAAATGGGGCTTAAGTGGTGCTAATTGGTTTCTTGCCTCGCTACAGTGGGATCCCAATTTCGCCTGTGGGAGCGGGCCGGTTGCATCGCAAACTATTTGGTGCCTGCCGCGGTTCTCGGTTTTGGCCTCTCCCGCTATTCACCGGCCTCACTTCGCTTAAGTGAGAGCGTAACGATGCCGGAGAATCGCACCCTAAGTCTGAGATAAGCTGGTAAGAAACTCCCCAGGGCCCAAAAAGATGACTGAATGTCACTGGATAGCAGTGGGGAACTCGCCGGCTGAACCAGTGGGAAACTCCCTGAAAAACCAACCACAAGTGAACTTAGAAATGTTTCGTTGAATCGCACCCTCTGAAATCAAGTGACAGATGCCGCCCCAAATAGCTGCTATGGATCCTGTAATGCGGATGTTGAATCTTGATATTGTATTGTGAACAAAGAACATTACTTAAAAACAAAATTATTTATTACTAACACTACACGAACGAATTTCTAAAATGTCTAAGAGCAATACAGTTGGAAATAATGGTCTAGCACTAACTTACACTAAGATACTACAGAGCTACTCTAATATGGGACTGTTGCAAACTCCTTACCAACACCTTCTCCTGGAACACGTGGTGTGTCCGGGTCATGTGTCTGCATACTCCAAATTACCTGGTGGTCGGATGCCGGAGTTACAACAGTTATACATATATTATTATTTACAAACAGATGATAATACAGATGACAATCTATTTATCATCACAGATTCCTCATCAACTACCCCCAGACATTTGTCACACTGTGAGCCAACTGGTCTCACCGGGCTCTGTCTTAGACATTTGTTTTTAAATTTAGAGTATCCAATTATTTTCTTTTTCCAATTAAGGGGCAATTTAGCGTGGCCAATCCACCTAACCAGCACATCTTTGGGTTCTGGGGGTGAAACCCACGCACGCACACGGGAAGAATGTGCAAACTCCACACGGACAGTGACCCAGGGTCATGATTTGAACCCGGGTCCTCAGCGCCATAGTCCCAGTGCTAACCTCTGTGCCACTTGCCGCCCCGGCTATGTCGTAGGCATAAGGGTTTCAGATCTCCATTGTTGAGGATTATCATATCAGATCAGTATGGTTTCTGTGGTGAACGTATTGCTGCTACAATTCACCACTGTATTATATTGTATTATGTTGATGCCCTTGTGGGCTCCGCCTGTGGCTCCACCCCCTCAGGGGTGGTATATAGATCTGCAGCCTGTAGGCGGCACTCAGTACAGAGCAGTCGCAGGCAGGCACAGATCTAGCATATTAAAACCACTGTTCACTTTTACTAATCATATCGTGTGAATTGATGGTCGCATCAATTTCATCGAATGGCAGAGTAGACCTGATGGGCCCAATGACCTACTTCCGTTGCTACATCTTTTGGTCATATGGTGACCTCTGCGCTTTTGGGAAAAAGACTTTGCAAGCAAAAACAACTTTTAATTGCCTCAGTTGACTTCCTGCATCAGACCCGATGGGGATTCCAACTTTATTCCCAGTGCACTCTGAAAAAACAGAAGGAGGTGGGAAGAATTCAAGATCCCAATGGCATTTTCTGCAATTTTTCCAACCCTCCTGGTCCACCTTACCCCATCCAACCCCAGATCATGACGTCATCCCTGGCTTGGAAAAATTCCACCCCCTGTGTTCATGGTAAGCAGTTGATGAAGTCAAAATCCCGAACATATACATTTTTATTCTGAAGTCAAAATTTCACCTTAGCCCTTCAAAAGTTAGGAATATGGAAACCATCTTAGTTACAAAGACAATAAATCTAATTTTCGACGGATTCTAACATAGCTCTTCTGGGAGAAAGAGAATTCTGTTTTGGAAACAGTATATTGTGTATGTGACAGTTTGAGGGTCAAATACACTGCATACTGTTTTTAAAAATATTAAGTTGTTGAATGTCCATCTATCAGGAGCAACACCGAGCTGGAATGAGCCTCACATGTATCTTTGCCAGCTTCTCATTCACATTAGCAATTTTGTGTGAGTATATTTCGCAAAGGTATGTGTCTCATTTAATATAAAAGATGTGCATAACCCTCAGATGTATACATATTAGAATAGATGCGAAAGATTGCTTTGAAACAGTTCAGCGAAAACTAATTTAATATTTCTCTGTTATTTTACCAACTAGGAAACAAGGGGAGAATATTAGTGATCAGATGACTGGATCCTTCTGGACAGTCTTCTGCCACCCCATAAATAATGGATGTTCATTCACTCCTTCTGTTTTATATCAACATTCACTACCTATCTATCTTCAATAAATTTTCATGTTGGATTCCGTACCTAAGGTGCTTTTAAGTATATAACACTTTTTCACTGATTTCTTCATTGTTGTTAATGATCATCACTGATTTGCAGCCCAAAGTTGACGATTTTCGGTCACATGGGGCGGGATTCTCTCAGACCAGGCAGGGCCGGAGTATCGCTGGGATCGGCACGAATCACGTGACGATGCCCTGACACCGGTCCACCAATTCTCCGGAGAGCGGAGAATCGGTGCCATTGTCGCCGGCGCGGTCAGCGCGGTGCAGGTCGGGTGCCGCGTAAGCGATTCTCCGCCCGGGGTGGGCCGAGTAGCCGCGCAAAAAATTCGAGTCCCGCCAACGCCATCCACGTGTGGTCTTACCCAGCGGGACCTCGGCGTGCATGCATCCGGGGGCGGCCTGGTGGGTGTGGGGTGAGGGGGGGGTCGAACCCGGGGAGGGGGCCTCCACTGTGGCCTGGCCCGCAATCGGGGCCTACCGATTGGTGAGCCAGCCTCTTGAGCTGGGGCCTCTTTTGCTCCACACCTGCACCGGTAGCCCTACGCCATGTTGCGTCGGGGCCGGTGCGGAGAAGGGAGCCACTGTGCTTGCCCGCATTGGCGCCGGTCCCATTGCACTTGTGCGCATTGGCGCCAGTCCCACTGCGCATGCACAGACCCGCGCCGCCCATCTGACACCAGCATCAGCAGCTGGAGCGGTGTGGGTCACTCCAGTGCCGTGCTGGCCCCCTGTAGGGGTCAGAATTGCTGCTCCTGAGGGCATGTTGATGCCGTCATGAAATGCAACGGACTTTACGACAGCGTCAACACTTAGCCTCAGGATCAGAGAATCCCACCCCCGATATTTGTAAATCGTCTAAACAGCACCAATTTCCAAAAGGGTGGTGTGGTGTCTACTTCAAAGGTAGGAGGCGGCAAGGTGGCAAAGTGGTTAGCACTACTGCCTCACAGCGATAAGACCTGGATTTGATTCTGACCTCGGGTGACTGTCTGTGTGGACAGTAAGAAGTCTTACAACACCAGGTTAAAGTCCAACAGATTTGTTTCAAATCACTAGCTTTCGGAGCACTGCTCCTTCCTCAGGTGAATGAAGAGGTGGTTTCCAGAAACATATATAGACAAAGTTAATGATGCAAGACAATGCTTTGAATGTGAGCATTTGCAGGTAATTAAGTCTTTACAGATCCATACATAGGGTAACCCCAGGTTAAAAAGGTGTGAATTGTCTCAAGCCAGGACAGTTGGTAGGATTTCGCAGGCTTGATGGTGGGGGATGAATGTAATGCAACATGAATCCAAGGTCCCGGTTGAGGCCATACTCATGTATGCGGAACTTGACTATAAGTTTCTGCTCAGCGATTTTGCGTTGTTGGGCGTCCAGGAGGTTGCCTTGGAGAACGCTTACCCGGAGATCAGAGGCTGAATGCCCTTGACTGCTGAAGTGTTCCCCGACTGGAAGGGAACATTCCTGCCTGGCGATTGCCGCGCGATGTCCGTTCATCCGTTGTTGAAGCGTCTGCATGGTGACAATCGCCAGGGGCAGGGGATTGGGCCTAGGTCTATCAGAGCAGGGACCGGTGCAGATTCGATGGGCCAAATGGCCTCCTTCTGCACTGTGGGGATTCTATGATTCAACAACACATGGGGATGATATTCGGTGTGGTTCGCATTGAATCCTCAGAAGTGCTCTTCAGTTGATCATCAAATACTGTTTCTGAAATGGCAACATTCAGGTTTGGATTGATAAGTAACATTCAACCACACAAGTACCACGTAGGTTATTGAATCAACGCATCAATGCTCTTTCAACAACAACTACCAAACCTGCAACCTCTACCACCTTGAAGGACAAGGGCAGCATACGCATGGGAACACTGGCACCTGTGCATTTCCTCCAAGCCACGCACCATCCTGACTTGGAACCACATCATTACTCTTTCACTGTCCCTGGGTCAAAACCCTGGCACTCCCTTCCAGTGGATGCTCTTACACCACATGGATGGAATGGTTCATGAAGACGGATCATGACCATTTCTCAAGGGCAATTCAGGATGGGCAACAAATGCTGGCTGTATCAGTGATGCTCATATCCTGTGAAAGAATAATAAAACGCACAAAGTAAATAAAGTTAAGTTAGATTTTAATGAAGATTACATAACCAGTAAAAGCCTCTATTCAATGAAGCAGCATGGAAACTTTCTCCTGCTGTTTTTGTAGTTCTTATTTTAGTCCATAATATGGAACTCCTTTTGACCTTGATTTTTAAAAATCAATTGAAAATAAATAAAATTAAAAAAGAGGAACAAATGTATAAAATTTCCTCAGTTTTTAAGTTTGTTTTGTTCCAGCGTAAAAATATTTACTTTTGTTTGCATTTAACTGCAGTTGGCAAACATATAAGTAAATGATTTTGTTGTGCTGAGAAAATAATGCTCAGATTACTGGAACCTACAGTATTACATCCTATAGAAATCATCCAATGATTCAAGTTTTAACAATTGGAGGATATTGAGCAAAGATGTACTCATAACCTCTCTGCAAATTAATGAATAGAGGCAAGGATGCAGTTTAACAATACTGGTTTCCCTCACCTTTCCCAATCAATGCATAGAAAAGGGATAAGACACTTTAATAATCAATTAAAATTTTGCGACTTTGTTTCCAAAAGTATTGCCACAGAAACGTTTAGAGATGTGTAGATGATTTATTTTCCTCTCTCAGCAGGAGTTTGGGTGGAGGTTGGAAGGGAAGGATAGGATTTTATGCCAGGATCCTCTACGTTCCCCAGAGCTCCATTAAGGAAGGGGGAAGGGCTTCCTGCCAAGGCAGACATCTGCAGCCCTTAGTAAGCAACAGGATCTTCATACAACTCCTATCTATAGTGCTTGGATGTTAACAGTCTCTGATTTCAAAGAGATGCTATCCCTGAAATCTCTCCCCGAACTGTGCACATTATGATGGAGTGAGGTGATTATTAATTTATTAATTTTGCACTGTCTAATAACTTGGAAATGCTGCATTTGGTGTAAACAACCCCATTGTTCTCGATATAATAAAATACTTGTCCATATATGGTTCTGTACAATGTTTCTTCGTTACATTGATGATTGTAATACATGTTACCTTATTTGTGTCACATTCAAAGAGCTGATCTCACATTGTACATAATGTTAATCATGTCAGATTGCATTATTTGTACAAAGAATGGATAAGAGTCCTTAGTTATCAAATGTGACTCAACAATTCTGTAGGGAATATTGTGGCAACAAGAGCAGGTCAGAGGTTGGGAAACCTATGATGAGTAACCTGACCCCCCCAAAGCCTGTCCACCACCTACAAGGCTCAAGTCAGGAGTGTAATGGAATACTCCCCACTTGCCTGGATGAGTGCTGCTCCAACTGGGCTAGGAGCGGGGTTCACCGCCTTGGTGAGGCTCCTGTACAACGCTCCCAAAGCAAGTGTCCAAACTAACACCACCAGCTCTGAACACTACAGAGAGGAACAAGACAGGGCTGCCCCCCCGTCCCCACTCTTTTTCGCGCTAGCGATCGAACCCCTGGCAATAGCCTTGCGGGATGCGAAAAGCTGGAAGGGAATCCGGAGAGGAGCCAGAGAGCACAGAGTCTCACTCTATGCAGATGACCTGCTCCTCTATGTCTTGAAGCCACAGGAGGGACTGAAGGCAATACTGCAAATACTGAAAGAGTTTGGAACCTTCTCAGGCTACAAACTTAACCTGGGCAAAAGCGAAGCATTCCCAGTCAACCCAAACGGGGGAGGGACAAAGCTGGAGGGGCTCCTGTTCAAACGGCCCAGAACAGATTCTGTTACCTGGGGATCCAGAGAGCCAGAGACTGGACACCGATTCACAAGTGGAACCTGACAAGCCTGGTGGAGGAAGTAAGAAACGACCTTCAACGGTGAGGCTCACTCCCACTCTCCCTGGCGGGGAGAGTGCAGACGATCAAGATGAACGTACTGCCAAGGTTCCTCTTCCTTTTTAGATCCATACCAATCTTCATCCCCAAGGCCTTTTTCCAAAACATGGACAGTCTAATCATGGCGTTTGTGTGTGTGTGTGTGTGGGGGGGGGGGGGGGGGGGGGGGGTTAAGAACTCGAGAATTCCCAAACAGACACTGCACAGAAGGAAAATCAAAGAGGGGGGGGGGGGGGTAAGAACTCGAGAATTCCCAAACAGACACTGCACAGAAGGAAAATCAAAGGGGGCTAGGCCTTCCCAAATCTACAATACTACCACAGGGCAGCAACGGCAGAAAGAGTGAGGGAATGGGTACAAGAACCTGACACAGATTGAGTACAAATGGAGGCGGCATCCTGTAAAGGAATGACCTTCCGGGCCCTTGCTACAGCAGCACTCCCATCCTCCTCAGCAAGATACGCAACAAGCCCAGTGATAACGGCCACACTGAGAACGTGGACCCTGTTGAGACAGCACTTAGGGATAACTAAAATGTCCCCCATGGCCCCCATCTGCGGCAATCACAGATTCCCCTCAGCCATGCTAGATACCACCTTCAGACGGGGACTTCTACGTAGGGCGCAGACTGGCAACACTAGACGAACTGACGAGGAAGTGGAGGCTAGCAAAAGGACAGAAATTGAGACACCTCCAAATAAAACACTTCCTCCGTAAAGAGACAGTAGGGTACCCGGCGGGCCCCATAAAACACACTACTGGAGGACCTGATAGGCACAAGCAGCGAGAAGGGGGGGCTATTTGGGAAGATTTATGGACAACTATTGGACAGAGCTCGAATACGACTGGACGAGACCAGACAAAAATAGGAGGATGAACTAGGGACAGAGGTAGGGTGGGTGGGGACTCTGGAGCGAAGCACTGAGCAGGGCGAACTCCACCTCCCCTGCTCAAGGCTAAGCCTAATGCAGCTCAAAGTGGTGCACAGAGTGCACCTGACCAGAACCCGAATGAGCAGGTTCTTCCCCGAGGTGGAGGACAAATGTGAGCGGTGCCAGAGGGGCCCGGCCAACCACACCCACATGTTTTGGGCTTGTCACAAACTTGCTGGGTTCTGGACAGCCTTCTCCGAGGCAATGTCCAAGGTTGTGGGGGTGAGGGTGAAGCCATGCCCGATAGTGGCAATCTTCGGGGTATCGGAGCAGCCAGAGTTACACATGGGGAAGGGGGCCAACGCCCTTGCTTTCGCTTCCCTAATCGCACGCTGGAGAATCCTGCTTGGCTGGCGATCGGCAGCATCACCCACAGCTGCAGGCTGGTTCGCTGACCTCTCAGAGTTTCTCCACCTGGAGAAGATTAAGTACGCCACCCGAGGGTCAGAGGAAGGCTTCCTGGATACTTGGGGGCAGTTTGCCGGCCTGTTCCAAAACCTGTTTGGGGCAACGAGGAGTAAGCTAAGAATAAAAAAAAGATAGATGAGGAACTAAATGATTGCGCAATGCGGGGAGTGGGGGGGGGGGGGGGGGGGGGGGGGAGGCGTCGGAAGGAAGGTGGGGAAACCACAAGAGAAGAGGAAGGGTGCTGAGGCCAGGTTGGGGGGGAATTATAGACCGATGCAGAGGGCAACAAAATGTACATAGAGTTAGTTAAATGAAGGACGAAATAAATCTCTCTGTAAAATAAAGTAAATTACCACGGGCAAGAAAAATGTAATGTGTATACATAACAGCTGTTTATAAATGTGAGAAAAGCCAATAAAAAGATTTTCAAACAAAAAATGAGTGCTGTTCCAACAACACTCAAGAAGCTCGACACCATCCAGAATAAAGCAACCCGCTTGATTGTTATTGCATTCACAAACATTCACTTTCTCTACTACCACCAACGTACAGTAGGAGAAGTATGTACCATCTACAAGGTGCACTGTAGGAACTCACCACGGCTCCTTCGGCAGCACCTTCCAAATCCACGATCAGCACCAATAGAAGGACAAGGGTAACAGATACATGGTCATGGTAACACCACCACCTGCAGGTTCCTCTCCAAGGTGCATACTATCAGGACTTGGAAATATACCGCCATTCCATCACTATTGCTGGGTTAAAATCCTGGAATTCCCTCCCAAACAGGTATACCTTCACTACATGGACTGCAGCGGTTCAAGAAGGCAGGCATCACCACCTTTTCAAAGGGAATTTTTGATGGGCAATTTATGCTCGCCTAGCCAACTATGCCCACATCTGTTCAATTAATTAAAAAACAAGGCTGGCTCGTCACAGTTCCTGTGTTGTGAGCCCCCACCCACCATTGGGTTAATAGCAGCAATGATGGGCTGAAACCCTGAAGTAGGCATTAATTGCCCACTTAAGGATCTTAATTGGGAAGAAAGGCCATCCACAGGCCTTTCCAACATGGGTTAATAGCAGCAATGATGGGCTGAAACATTAAGCAGTATTGCCAATTAAGGGCCTTAATTGAGAGGAAAGGCCATCCACAGACCTTTCCACCATGGACTTAATCGAGATGGAAAAGGGAAACTGTCACCCTCATGTCCAATTAAATGTCTTCTTACTATCAAAACTGCCACAGGGAAGGTGATTCTCAATGGTTTCTTCTTCTTGCTTTGGGAAAAAGTGGCTCTCCATATCGGGAGCACAACAATCAAACGGATGCGAGCTTGTTTGCAGGCTCCCGGGGTGGAAGGCCTTGTTCAATGGCACTTAGTGCCTGATTCAGAGACCTGGCATCAGGAAGTAGGTGTACGTCCAATGAAAGCCCCCCCCTTTGCCGTGAACCTCCACCTCCTCATGTCATAACTCACCTGTGACCTGGGATTCAGCATCGCTACTAGACCTCGGGCTGTTGTTGTACCTGCA
Source organism: Scyliorhinus torazame (assembly GCF_047496885.1). Taxonomy (NCBI): domain Eukaryota; kingdom Metazoa; phylum Chordata; class Chondrichthyes; order Carcharhiniformes; family Scyliorhinidae; genus Scyliorhinus; species Scyliorhinus torazame. Next base: position 183,549,829 of record NC_092712.1, read on the forward strand.
GCTGTCACAAAGTGTCACCCAGCAGCGTGGCCGTTCAATTGAGCTGCTAGCCTCTGACTGCTCATCAGCTTTTGGCAGGTGAGATTTCCATGCTTGGCTGATTTTATCCAAGGGAAGTCCTGAGGCTGTCCTGTCAAATGCCTTGGTAGTGCTTAATTCAACGGGCCTTCTTTACAAGAGGAAATGCGCGGCTTCAACTGGTTCTCCGGCTGCCAGGTGAAAGCCTAATCACCTCCATTAAATCCAGACCATTAACTGCTTCAACTGGTGGGGAATAGATAGAAATCTGTCTTGGGTACAGGATACAGAAAAGGTGGCTTGATGTGGAAAGAAGATTCCAACCTCGAAATGCACGGATTATTCAATCAGCTCTTACTGGTCCTCACATGATCATTCTTCCTCTGCCATTTCCACCTTCTGCCCATTTCTTTTTCTCTTGTGTCGGCAAAGATGCAGTCTTGCTTTGCAAACCTCTTGGTGAAATAAAATTCCTCTCTTCTAATGAAAAAATGGTGCCAAACTCAAGAGGTATAAATAATTTTCAAAACTTTCTCAATCCCATCCATGATTCACCTGAGGAAGGAGCAGTGCACCGAAAGCTAGTGTTTGAAACAAACCTGTTGGACTTTAACCTGGTGTTGTAAGACTTCTTACTGTGCTCACCCCAGTCCAACGCTGGCATCTCCACACCATCTGATCTGGTCAGACATCAGAAGGGTTACTTCAACATCCGAGTGGTTTGTTGAACAATAATTCAGGTGAAGACATGTGGGGTGGGATTCTCAGTTCAGTGAGTAAGTGCTGATGTTGGGACTGAATCGCAAGAGTTCTACGACCCTGAGAGGCGCCGGTCCCAGAGCCATTCAGGACATCCTAATGGGCTAGCATCGACACTATGTGGAACTCGTGCAATTCTAATGTCCGCTGGCATGTGATTAGTTGGGATCGGGTTTGCTACAGGAGAGTCTGACAAGCTGCAGCTGTATATAATCACTCCACTCCCCCCTCACTCTCATTCCAACCAAGAAGATGCTACCCCAAAGAGCGGCACTGAGGTTTACTGATGTCGAGCTGGTGACCCTGTTGGATGTCATGGTGGAGAGGCGGGTACCCTGGGGTGGGAAAGAGGCTGTCACCCATGGATGTCAGATGGGTCTGGACACAGGTGGCAGAGGCCATGTGTGCCATGGGCCCCTCCGCCAGGACCAGCCAGCAATGTAGGAAGAAGTTGCACGACCTCCTCAGGGAGGTCAGGGTGAGTCACCACACACGTGCCCCTGGCATCACACCCCTCCCACACACTCCAAGCCATCAACCCCCACCCCCCCTGCACTTGGCCCCACACCAGGTGGACCAGTAGGGTGCTGGGAGAGGGAGAACAACTCCCCAGGCCAACTAGGGCATGCCACCTCCACCACTGTGCCCCTGGCACCAATACCCATCCCACTGACCCGCAGCACCTCCTTCTCAACCTAAAGGGCGATCGAATCCCAACCGCCGGCAGTCCGTGCGCACCACACCCTGCACCACCTGCCAACACCCATGCTTCACGCCATGGCCAGGTGCCCTGCAGGGTGAACCCCTTAGCACCTCTGAATCCCGGTCCACCTGTCCGTGGTGCATCCAATGGGCAGCGGGCAGAACACGGTGACACCACGTCACCTTTGACACCTGGTGGACTATTCGGGCCCGGTCATTCCAGAGGACGTCCACCAAAGGGGGCCCAGGTGACAAGGCCGGGATCGCAGCAGGCTGCATCCACTTCGGATCTCCGCCTGGGGACTCAACTATACGTAGCGTTAGGGCACGTAAGGCTAGAAAGTTAGACACCAGTTGGTAGGGGTGAAACACATAGGTTAGCAGTAGGGCTCGGGCACAATACTGTATATATCTCAATAAACACCTGTTCACCAACGTTCCAACCTGTCCCAGTGCTCTGTAAGACGTGTGTGAGGAATGGGCTGGGCTGGACTGGGTGCAGAGGGTGTGCTAGGTCAGGGCTAGGGCCTCCAGGGCAATTGAAGGCCACCACTGGTGTCGCCCTCGGAGGCAGCAAAGAATGGGGCTAGATATGTGGGGATGCCATGTGGTAGAGCACACCCAGTGCATGACCTCTCCCCACTCTGACTCCATTCCCACTCCCGCTACCCCAAGGGTTCGATGGGACCGTGAGATAGAATGGCCAGGCATGCAGGCATCACCTGGGTAGACAGTGGAAAGTGCTAGTGAGGGCAGAAGTGAGACGTTGTCAAATGATGCAGAGCACCAGAACTCATCGCGGAGTGGGTGGTCATCATCCTCGCTCCCATGGACCTGGCCCACTGATACTGCCAACCCAGGGCCAGCACCCTGCAGCAAAGCAGGTAGGAAGCACGGAGGGAGGTGCAGGTGCGTTGGGGAGAGGTGCGGTCTCGGGGCGGGTGGATAGGGGAGGGGTTGACTGGCCGGGGTGGGTGGTGGATTGGGACATTAGACCTGCCACCGGCCAGGCCCCATAGTTAGCAAACCTGGTGGTGCTTAGATTGTCCAGCTGCACACATTGTACAGCCTCCTGTGGCTGGCCGGGACGCATTGAGGAAGCAGAGCATCACAGGAGGCCTGGAGAATGCTGGGTTGGGCCAATTAATGCCAAAGGCCTTTACTGTACAATTTGCATGCTGATGCCGGCGTGTGGCGTGGAAAGCATTCATGCCACTGTTGAGGCACCGGAGCATTGCATCCCGTTGGGCACCCGATGACGGCCTCGAATTTCGGCTGACGTGCGATTCTCCCAGCTCTACAAAATGAAAATACAGCTGCTTTAATGTACAAGATTCAGTTTTGTCAAATTAAAAGTAGCAATCAGAATGCAATTCTCAACAGTTTGGTGACCACGGTTCAAGTGATAATGTTCGTTCATGGGCAATTTGCAGGCCTCTCACAGCCTGTTTCATACAGGCGCTCAGCAAATCTATGCTGCAAAGTAATATTCAGAATGCAGAGGGGTATTAATTTACATTCATTTACATAAATTGCCATGAGAAATGAGGCCAGTAAATGCAGCATGTGGCTTTTTAAATGTCTGTCAAACACACCTCCGGAACGCATTGGCGCTGCTGTCGAGGTGACGGAGAATTCCGATTTGGTGTCAAATCGGTACCAGCTGCGATTTTGACATCGGAATGTATTCTCCGCCCAAAAATCCCGCAGTAACGGCTGGATTCTCCCAAAATGAAACGATGTCTTCACGCCGGTGTAAAAATAGTGGTTTTACTCCTGAAATTCCTATAAAAAAGTTGGACTAATTAATTGCCCTGCAGGGGGCTAGCAGGGACCCGGAGTAAATCTTGCAGCTTTAGCTGAGGATACGGGCCACCGCACTTCCGGCTCGGAGTCCGCGCATGCGCACGGTAGCGACCTCCAGCAGCCGGCCCGAGCTCCATTGTGAACCTGGACCGCGGAACCACACAGAGAAAAGAGACCCCCCGATCGGCCACACGCCCAAGCAGGAAGCCGCGCAGATCTAATCCCCGGCTGCCTATAAGGACCCCCCTGGCCTCCGATCCCCCTGCCTCCGACCAGGGTGGCCACGGACTGAGTCCGCAGTCGCCACGCCAGCATCCCGACCAGCAATAGATGGTTACTTCCATGCTGTCGGGAACTCGGCCGATCGGCAGCGGAGGATTGCTGGGCGGACCTCTGTCAATGGGCTGCAGGCCGTGTGGCGTACTCCACGGTCACGCTGATTTTCGGGCTCGGAGAATCGCCGGATTGGCTCCGGGCCCGATTACGGTGTGAAAATGGATTCTCCGTCACCGGGCTGGCCGCGATTTCGACGCTGGGCTGCGGAGAATCCAGGTCAGATCCTCAAAGAATTTCAAGAATTAAATGTTGGTCAAGTACTGGTGAAATTTTGGCAAAATATCTCAGAAAGTCTCCTGATGTGTTTCCAAAGTTCTCTTTAAACCTCTTAATCTTTCTGTCTCAGGAGATGATGTACTGCTCCCAGGATGTACGTCATTTCTGTATCGAATATCATCTGTGGCAGCCAACTCCAGAGTAGTAATTCCTTCTGCAGCTGGCATAGATGAATTGCATTGGCCTGAGATTGACTGATGCTTTTTTCCTTCCAGTGGCCTCACTTTGCTTACATCTGGCCATATCTTTTTCCCTCCGCTTACTCCATACCCTTCCTGACTTCTCGCCTCCAGGCACTCCACTCAACAGCGAGGTTTTCCCATGCATCAACTCTGATTCCCGTCAATGTAAAGACTTGTTTGCAGATATCTTTGTTTCACAGTTGTTGGTCTCATGCCAATGGCAAATTCACCATCAAGCATCTCTTTGGAGATGCAACCTTCTTTTATTCGGCTCACATGGCCCAGCAAACTGCTGACTCAAGAAGGAAAACATACTGGGAATCCCTGCACACTTGGGTACTTCCATATTTGACACTATGTCAGTCAAGAAATGCCCAATATTCCTCTGAGGCAGCAGAGGTGGAAGGTGTACAACCACTTTTCTTGACTGGCATAAGATATCCTTGCCTCATTGCTGTAAAGAAGGTTGCTGAGAATACAAGCCAGAATCAAATGGACATTTGCATTTTCAGTTAGTTTTCTATTGGTCCACACTCGCTTTCGCAACTTTGACATGACAGCTCCGGCATTGGCGATCTTGGTACTGATTACAGCATCAAGGGATAGCTTGCTTTTAATTGTTGACCCAAGTTCTGTGAAGCTGTCAACAACCTTCTGGTTAAGATTGTCAATGTGTATGAAGTGGTGACTCTATCTCCAGCAGTAAGTAAAAGATAAGTGGTGCTCGGAATCCTCTGCAATGACTTCTTCTTATCAGCTGATTTTTGTTGGGGGAGAGTTAGGCCAAGTGTCATCTTTCACCAAAATATTGTGCAAACTTATTTATGAATGTTGCATAAGTGGTAATCATCAACTTAAAAATCCTCCAGGTGGCTTCTCCCTGGATAGACTTCAAAATCCTTAACAAAGATGATTTAGTGGAAACATTTCTAAGTGTCATTTTGGGTGTGATTGTTGGGGTGTTTCTTGACGGCCGCGTTGGCGAGATCGTGGCCTGTATTTAACGACACTTAGTGCCGAAATGAGCCCCCACGTGCTTCTTGCCATTGCTGGCTGTCTCACCTCTGATTCCCCTGACTCTTGCCCCAGCATCTCGCCGCGAACAAGAGGCAGCTGTTTTTAAACAGTTCCTCACCACTCACTCCCAGTCAACACACAAGCATGGCAGCGTGCAGACCTGCTCCTCGCTTTAGTGATGCTGGCCTGACCAGGCTTCTCAATACTGTCGATGCGGGTCAGGACATCCTGTTCCCCCGAGGGGGTCAGAGGAACAGCAGCAAGGTCACCAACACCGCCTGGGAGACAGTGGTATCGGCTGTCAGTTCAGGCAGCATGACCAGGAGGACCAGCGTCCAATGTCGGAAGCAGACCAACAACCTCTAAGCTGCAAGAGGTTACCACCTCTCTCCTGGCAAGTGCTTCGCCTGCCACCCCTCAAATTCCCTGCACCATCGCCCATCCCACAAATCACTGGCTGACACAATGCACCCTCCCCACATTTGATCTTCATGCTTCCTCTTCGAACCTACTGGCACCCACCAGCACAACCCCTTCATGCCTGTATAATGTTCTGGTCAGACACCATTTAGAGTATTTTGAGCAGTTTTGGGCCCTGCATCTGAGGAAGGATGTGCTGAAAAATGTCCAGAGGAGGTTTTAGAAGAATCATCCCTGGAATGAAGAACTTGTCACATGAGGGGCGGTTGAGGACTCTGGGTCTGTACTCGTTGGAGTTTAGAAGGTTGAGGGGGGATTTTATTGAAACTTACAGAATACTGAGAAGCCTAGGTGGAGTGGACGTGGAGAGGATGTTTCCACTCGTAGGAAAAACTAAAGGCCACAGCCTCAGACTGAAGGGATGATCCTTTAAAACTGAGGTGAAGAGGAATTTCTTCAGCCAGAGGCTGATGTATCTGTGGAACTCTTTGCCACAGAAGGCTGCGGAGGCCAAATCACTGAGTGTCTTTAAGACAGAGTTAGATAGGTTCTTAATTCATAAGGGGATCAGGGGTTGTGGGGAGAAGGCAGGAAAATAGGGCCGACAAAAATATTAACCATGATTGAATGGTTGAGCAGACTCAATGGGCTGAATGGCCTAATTCTGCTACTATGTCGTATGGTCTTATGTTCAGGTGCGGTGCCCACACATGCGACCTGTTATAGACCCACCTGACCAATGATGTGGGACACACAATGGCCTCTCTTTGTTCCCGCAGGAGAAGGTAGCCCTTATTAGTGGGAAAGGGCTCAGATGGGGGGCAGAGTACCAGAGATTCAAGACCTCATCCCCAATCAGGAAGATAAATCGCAATGTTTACCGAGGAAAGACCATCACCAACAGCGAGGTTGGCCTGCCCCACAGAGTTGAGGATCAACTGCCTTTTCACCCAGATGACCTGTCTCAAGGGAGTTGCTCATGTCAGACAAAATGACCCTTTCCTATCACAGACCACATGTCTATTGTCCTGGGCAGTCGACCATGAAAGATCAAGACGAGAGAGGATCACTGAGTGGGCACAGTGGTGGTGGGGGGGTGGGCACTGTCTGTAGATATGGAAATGTCAAATGTTCACTGGTAAAGCATTTACACCCGATACACTTGAAGCCTCTGTTATGTTAATCTTCACATTGGGCCTGCCTGCACCCCCGAACACTGTTGCTCTCCACTCCCCCCACCCCAGGCCTCCCACAGTAGTCCAAGAGCAAATGCTCCGATGCAGACCCCGTTCAGAGGATGGGTGTGAGCGTGCTGCCAACAGAGAGACAGGAGTCAGACTTTGGCTTAAACTGAGGAGCACCAGAGCTTTCCTCACAGCAAGTTATCATCTCTCTCCTGCCTTGTATATTGTCCCGCTGACAATGCTGACACAGGTCCTTCACCCCCGGGTGATGTTACACAGACCTTTGGAGTGTGGAACAGTGTGGTCAGCCAGGGGTTGTGTGGGAGGGACAGTGAATTGAGGGGGGGGGAGGAAAGATTGGGGGGATTTGTGGGGGGAAGGAAGGAAATGAGTGGGAAGGAGGGGAATGGGGTGAGGAGGGTTTGGGGGAAGGAGGTATTGCGGGGAGAGGAGGTGAGCTGATGGACAAAGCCTCATACTATGAGAATCAGATGAGGGTGAGGGCCTCCCTCGTCCTCCTGGCATGCAACACTGTTGCCGCCGCCTGTCCTCCATTTTCTGGCTCCTCCTGCGGGTCCTCCCCGGTCTCATCCTCCATCCCCTCCTGTCCGCCTCCTTCTCCTCAGACAAGGCCGCATGGCCCACACTCCTCCTACTCCAGCACATCATCCTGCTGCTGTTCCAGGTTGTGGAGGGTACAGCCGACCACCACAAAGTGGGAAACCCTCTGCGGGATGTACCGCAGTGCACCACCAGGGCGATCCCAGCGTCAGAATCACATTTTGAGCAGTCCGTGCACCGCTCAGTGACAGCATCGTGGTGGTTAAATCATGCTTGATAGTAATGGTACTAAACACCAAAATGAGCCATCTCACAAAACCCCTTTCACTTTAACAGCTTCATATCTTCACATGCTCCCCCATGCTACTTCGTGAAAACTCCTTAACCGTTCATCTTAGGAACTTAAGACATTAGAATAATACACACTCCTGAATTTATCTCTCAATTTGTCAACAGAATATTGTTAGAGTCCATCAATGACGGTGAGCAACTAAATAACTATAAACGTGCATTTGTCTTAAATCAGGTACTCTGAATTCAGTAAAAAGTATGTCAGTGAATTAAAAGATTGTTGCTGGCCAGATTATCATCCTGAGATAGATATATACATTTTTGTTGGAAATTTCCTCAGGGGGTCTTTGGCCCTGCCACTGAAAATTTGGTGGAAGATGGACAGTCACCTTCTTTATACAATGTAGCCAACCTGCAAATATCTTATGGAGTGGGAACAATTAACTTCTCCATGAACCTTGCAGAATTCAAGCTCCCCAGTTAAGGGGACGGGGACCTCTACACAATGTATAGTCGTATGGTATATAAAGCCGGCCAGTTAGGCACCAGCAAGGCAAACCCAGCTGGGATCTACTGTGTGATATACAAACGTTATTGTAAATAAACTAAGTTTCTTTAAACTGCTCAGTGTGGACTCCTTCGTGGCATTATAAAACCAGAGTTTCCTCCGATCTTCCACTGATCGATTGAGAAACATCCCCAAAGGAAATTCCCAGAGGATGATGTTTGTTCCCTAATACAATAGACATTAAAGACCTTTACTGACTCATTTTGATGAAAGAAATAAGGGTACCACTATTCCTCTGGACATAAGAAAGTAAATGGGATAGCCGAACACAGTGACCTTGAAATGTAGATTCAAAAATATTAAAAAGTAGCACTGTCTGTTAGTAAGGCCATGGAAATTATACAGTGCTGCGGTTCAAAGCTAGAGGGATAGAATACAAAGCAGGGAAGTCAAAGCATACTTGGATCTGTGAGCAGTTCTTGTTTTCAAAACAAATTGAAGGAATGGAGAAGGTTCAGAAATAATTTCCAAGAATTGAACAGAGTTGAGAGAATGCAATCTGATAGCAGTCTTTAAAATTACAAAGGGGTTTGATAGAGTGGATGCAGAATTTGCAGCATCTGCAGTATTTTGCTTTTGAAATACATTCCATTCTCGCTGACTTTTTACTTAAACAAAAACTTCCAGATGTCAGTTCTAAATTTATCTTTAACTAGTTTGAACCTGTGTCATTTGGACTTATTGGGCAATGTAATTTAAAGCGAATCTCGGCTTAACCTTTTCAATTCCCTTATCTAGCTTGCACATCCTATAGAATTAACTCCTGAATCCCATCTTGCTCAGTGGAAAAGCACAAATAGTTGGATTTGACTTTAAGTGATTGTGTGAAACGGGTGATAGCAGCAGCCATTCTACACTCGAACAGCCACGTTGCGTCTGAAAAGCAACATGTCCTGCCGATAGAAGCCGGAAGACCCCGCTCCCTGGATCTATCTGGCTCGCAATGCCTCATGAGACATAATGCGATCTCGTGAGACATGTGATGTGAATCCCACCCATTGTGGGCGGGATCACTTTTGGGCAAATCGGCATATTTAAGCGAGACCACTAGTCTCACTCGAATGTGCAGATTTACGATGCACCCGAGGCGTTTGGATCTATCCCCTTCGCCTAGGAGACTTTGGATGATTGCCATTCAGTGCTGGTGTTCACAAACGGGGATTGATATGTTAGGCAGGTAGGTTCGATGTGGACTGCACTCGATGCAGGGAAGCTAGAAGCAGGCGTCTAACACTGGAGAATATCCAACACTGTTTTATTCAATGATAGAACTGATATACATATTCAGCTGTGGGTCGACACTATACTGAACTGACTGGAGACCTTGTAGTAGCCTGACCAGACTTACTAGCTACCGCATGGTGTTTGCACTTGCTAGCTCGTGGACTCTGACTGTCTCAGTGGCTGGGTCCCGAGAGAGTGGGAAACCTAGTGCCCTCAGGCTTTATAGTGGTAGTGTCCTGTCTGGTGATTGGCTGCACTGTGATGTATGCTTACTGGTCATCCTGTGTGTCAATCACTGCCTGTCTGCATCTCATTATATACATGAGTGGATATTAGGACAGGGACCAAACAGAATCTTGTGGAGATCGCCTGGGGGATTGGAGGTCCCCAGGTGCATGCTCTCTGGGCAGTGTGGCACCCTAGTGCTGCTCATGCCACCTGGGCACCCTGACACTGCCAGCCTGGCACCCTGGAAGTCCCAGTCTGGCACTCTGACAGTGTCACCTGGGTGCCAGTCTGGCACTACCAAATTGCCCAGGTGGCACTGGCAGCTGGCAGAGGCAATGCCAGGCTACCAGGTTGACACTGCCAAGATGGCATTTTTGTGTGGTGGTGATCGGGCCAGGGGTGCCCTTGCATGGGTGTTGGGAGGGTGCGGGGGGTCCGGGGACCCACTCATAGTGTGTTGGGGCTTGGGGGTGGTGGTGTCAGGGGCCGCGTTGGGAACTCCAGATAAAATGGTGTCCCGATCTCTTGCAATACTGCGGCGTTCTGCTGAATGGAGCTCCTCAGTGCAGAGAACGGGGCGATGTGCGGCCTTGGCTGCACATTCCCTGCTGAGGCCACCTGTCTAACTGAGGGTGCATTAAATAGCGGAGCTAAATGCACTCACTATGGGATTGCTTCCCATTTGGTTAAATTGCAGCCTACATTTTTCCTGGTTTTTATTTCCTTCAGCAGTGGTTGTCACAGAAAGGTGAATTTTTTAAAAATGTTGTTTAAAATAAATTGTACTTGTCATCTTGTTCAGTCTTGAGGACCAATGCCATCTCAGAATCAGACTCTCCAGCTACAACCTCCACACCCAATCTCCCCCCCGCAACCCCACCCCACTGTCGTGTTAGGTGCACTGGTCTAACATTGGCTGCAACTGGATGCAGCTTAGATCAGAAAGATACCCCAGACCTTGAAGTTAGTTCAATCAGGTTTATTGAACTAATAGCACAGTTAGCACAGTTCTCTGTGAGATCGACTCTCTGCTAACTTTAGTGTGGTTACGCTGTCTGACTGAACCAGACTAACTCTTAGCCACGTGGTGGAGGTGTGAGATTGTAACAACACCCTTGACTGACTCTCCAGATGTTCATCAGTGGAAAGAGGTGGAGTGTGAGTGCCTCGTGTCTTTTATAGTCAGATCCCACCCCTGAGTGTCCTGCCTGCTTATTGGTCATGTCCTGTTCTCTGTGTCCATTAGCTGCTTGTCTGTATATCATTATGTGTGTGTGTGTATGTGTGTGTGTCTGCATATCATGACATTTCCCCTTTTTTTTATGTTTGGATGACATATGTGAGCGTATTTACAAGAATACGCCAATATTAACATATATACATGCAGTGGATGTGAACATATGTACATGTGAAAACAGCTGTCTAATATGAGAACACAGAACATAACAAACAGAACAGATGTTCATAAGTCCAGTCTCTGTGGATTGCGTCTGATCCTGGTCGACCGCCGGAGAGGTGGTGGTGGGGACGACAGCGCCCAAATGGGCGGGATTGAAGCCTGACTGGTGGCCTCGTGAGACGAGGTATCAGGAGGTGGCAAAACAACAGAAGGAAACGGAGAAGAATATGGTTGCGGTCAGGCAACTTTGCACAGTGCCCGCCTGTTTCATCGTACAACAGAACCATCAGCCAGACGCACAACATACGAGTGGGGGGCAGCCTGTCGCAAGCAGCGCAAGGTGAATGTCAGACGCAGAATCCACAGCCTTGCAGATGAGTTGCTTCACTATGTGCACCCCTTTCTCAACTTTTCCGTTTGAGTGCGGATAGTGTGGGCTGGAAATGTTGTGTATGAACTGATAGAACTGGGCAAACAGAGACCATTCATGGCTGCTGAAGTGCGGGCCATTGTCACTCATGGCAGTGAGTGGGATACCATGCCTGGAGAATGTCTCCTTACAGGCCTTGATGACGGTCCGCAATGTGAGGTCTGAGAGCTTCACGACTTCAGGGTAATTGGAAAAATAATCAATGATTAACACGTAATCACGACCATTTGCATGAAAGAGGTCGATGCCTACCTTGGACCACGGAGAAGTTTTGATTTCATGCTGCTGAAGTGTCTCCTTACTCTGCGCTGGCTGGAAGCATTGACAGGTCGCACAGTTAAGGAGCATGTTCGCGATGTCCTGGCTGATCCCGGGCCTGCCTGGCTCTGCGTCTGCACTTTTCCACACCCAGGTGTCCCTCATGGATTTGACGGAGCACCAAGCTCTGCAGACTGTGTGGAAATACAATCGGTCCAGTTTGAGGAGGGTACCGTCAACCACCGTCAGGTCGTCCTTTACATTGAAAAATTGAGGGCACTGCCCTTTTTGCCAGCTATTGGCGAGGTGTTGCATAACACGTCGCAAGAAGGGGTCTTTGGCTGTCTCCGCACGGATACGAATCATCTCCTCATCAGATGCCCGGAGGGTGCCAGCACACAGCTGCACCTGTGACCTCACCTGTGACTCAATTTGCCGGATGACGCTCGGTGGTTCACTAGGCACGGTGATGGAGCGGGACAATGTATCAGCAATGATGAGCTCCTTGCCAGCCGTGTAGACCAGGTCAAAGTCGTACCTTCTGAGTTCGAGGAGGATGCGCAGAAACCAAGGCGTCATGTCATTAAGGTCCTTGTGGATAATGTGGACAAGGGACCTGTGATCCATCTCGACTGTGAATGTCGGCAGGCCGTAGACATAGTCATGAAACTTGAGAATGCCAGTGAGAAGGCCCAGGCATTCCTCCTCGATTTGTGCGTACCTTTGTTCGGTGGGCATCATTGATGCGTAGGAAACCGGTGCCCAGGATGAAGTGTCATCGCGTTGCAGCAGGGCCGCACCAATGCCATCCTGGCTCGCATCTGTTGAGATTTTCGTTTCCCTGTCTAGATTGAAAAATGCCAATACGGGTGCAGTGGTGAGCTTGGCTTTCAGCTCCAACCACTCTGCCTGATGGGCCGCCTGCCACTCGAAAGCAGTGGACTTCTTTACTAGGTTTCGTAGGCCCGTTGTGTGTGAGGCCATGTTTGGGATGAACTTGTCCAGAAAATTGACCATGCCCAGGAAGCGCAATACTGCCTTCTTATCCTCCGGGACCATCAGGGCTGCGATGGCCTTGACCTTGTCTGTGTCGGGGCACATGCCCCGCTGAGAGATCTGGTCTCCTAAGAACTTGAGTGTCGACATGTCAAAGCAACATTTGGCCCTGTTCAGCTTCAGGCCATTGGCGTGGACACGGCGGAATACCTGCTGGAGACGGGAAACATGCTCCTCAGGCGTCGCAGACCATATGATGACGTCGTCCACGTACACACAAACTCCTTCGATGCCCTCCATCATCTGCTCCATAATGCAATGAACTATCTCCAATGCCGAACGGCATACGGTTATAGCAGTACCTGCCAAACGGTGTTTTGAAGGTGCAGAGCCTTCTGCTGGACTCATCCAGCTGGATTTGCCAGAATCCATGTGACGCATCTAACTTCGTGAAAATTTGTGCATGTGCCATCTCACTGGTGAGTTCCTCCCGCTTCGGGATGGGGTAGTGTTCACGCATTATATTCTGGTTGAGATCCTTGGGATCAATGCAGATGCGCAGATCTCCAGAGGGTTTTTAACCACCACCATCGAGCTGACCCAGTCAGCCGGTTCGGTTACTCTGGAAATGATCCCCTGCTACTGCAGCTCCTTGAACTGTTCCTTCAGGCGCTCCTTCAGCGGAGCCAGGACCCGGTGTGGTGCACGGACCACTGGCTTGGCATCAGGTCACAGCAGGATCTTGTACTGATATGGCAAAGTGCCCATCCCGTCAAACACACCTGGATACTGAGCGAGGATGTCGTCAATGCCAGCTTGAAGATCCACGTTGGAGGATGTCGTTGAATAAACCCGCTGCACCAGGTTTAGCTTTTTGCAGGCATGCGTGCCCAGTAGGGATGCCCTGTCCGGCTTGACAATTTCAAGCCTTAGCCATGCATGGGTACTCCGGTTGGAGACGAGTAGATGGCAGGATCCCAGTGCCGTGATGGCATTATCGTTATAGTCCAGGAGCTGGCAGGCTGCCTGTGAGAGGAGGTTGGCAGAAGCACTTGTGTCCAGCTTGAACTGGATGGAGCAGCGGTTGACATGCATCACCGCACGCCATTCGTCCTCTGAATCGACAGTGAGGATGGACTGAATGCGAGATGAGTTAGGTGTGGCATGTTCACGAGTGGTAATGATGCCCACTCGGTAGGCGGACTCCAGGCACTCATCCTCTGGATCCGTTGTACTGCCAGGATCAGAATCCTGTAATTGTCATTGCACATTCTGGACGTACCGTCGTCGGAATTGGGAGCGCTGGCCTCTGACTGGTGGTGCAGACCTGGTGGTGTCCAGGCTTCCTGCAGTTTAAACATCGCCTGCTTCTTGCAGGGCAGTGCCCCTTTACGTGAGCGTTGCCACAGTTCAGGCACGTCATGATGTTGGCGTTGTGACGCAGTGTACATCGTCGCACATGCGCAGTGCGGTCAGCAGACGTCTGCACCTGCGCAGTGTGGGTGTCGGCCACTTCGTTATCCCGTTCACAAAGCGCATGCGTGGGGATCCGCGAAAAGCGCGAGAGATGGCCGCTGTCTTCAATGCTGAGGCGCTGCATCCGGGAGATGGCCTGTACACTCACTGCCTCGTGGGAAGCAAGTTTCTCATTTTCAACCGATTTGTATTAGGAATACCAACGTTTTGCATGCTCATGCGCTGTACATGTTTCAATCGCGACTGGCAGGGTCATATGATTGATTTTTAAGAGCTGCTCTCTCAGAGGATCAGAGTGAACTCCAAACACGATTTGGTCTCTGATCATGGAGTCAGCAATATCACCAAAGTTGCAGGACAGCGCTAGCAGGCGGAGGCTAGTTAAGAAGGCACTGAAAGATTCATCTTTACCTTGATGACGTTGTTTGAATATGTAGCGCTCGAAGATTTCATTGGTGTCCACTTCACAGTGACTATCGAACTTGCCCAGGACGGCTGAAACTTTGTCTTGTCCTGGCCTTTGGTGAAGTTAAACAAGTGGAAGAGTTCGATGGCTTGATCACCCGCTGTTGAGAGGAGAAGCTCGATCTTTCTTGCATCAGACGCACCCGCAGGGTCTGAGACTTCGATGTACAGCAGAAACTTTTGCTTGAATATCCGCCAGTTGGCACTGAGATTGCCGGAGGTCCTGAGCTGGTGAGGAGCCTGAATCTTCTCCATGGTGCCAGGATACATTTGTTGGTCATCACGGAACGGACTGAGGTAAGCCATCTTAAATTAGTAGTCTCCTGGTATCATGTCGTGTTAGGTGCACTGGTCTAACACAGGCTGCAACTGGATGCAGATTAGATCAGAAAGATACTCCAGACCTTGAAGTTAGTTTATTTGGTTTATAGAACTAATAGCACAGTTAGCACAGTTCTCTGTGAGTTCGACTCTCTGCTAACTTCAGTGTGGTTACTCTGTCTGACTGAACCAGACTAGCTCTTAGCCACGTGGTGGAGGTGTGAGATTGTAACAACACCCTTGACTGACTCTCTGGGTGTTCATCAGTGGAAAGAGGTGAAGTGTGAGTGCCTCGTGTCTTTTATAGTCAGATCCCACCCCTGAGTGTCCTGCCTGCTTATTGGTCATGTCCTATTCTCTGTGTCCATTAGCTGCTTGTCTGTATATCATTATGTGAGTGTGTGTGCCTGCATATCATGACACCCACCTCTTATCTTACTTATGCAATCTCTTACTTGTGAATGTCTGTCAATGAAGCAGGCAGTGTGAAGTTCATTTGGGAATGCTGTATCTGGAGCACAGCAAGTACTGGCAGCTCCACTACATTTTAAAATATTCTTTCACAGGATGTGGTATTGCTGGCTTGGCCAACATTTATTGCTCATCCCTAACAGCCCTTGAGAAGGTGTTGGTCAGCCATTCTTGAAATGCTGCAGTCCATAAGGTGTAGCTGCACCCACAGTGCTGTTAGAAAGGGAGCTTCAGGAGACTGACCCATCAACAGTGAAGGAACGGCAAAATCGTTCCAAGTCAGTGCCAAGGACAGATAATTTCAAGTACACGTATGAGTCTCAGTTTTGTCTCACTTTATGGGGTATGTGGAACATTCCCTATTCCAGTCCTACTACAGCCCCTCTCAAAACTCTTTTATCGGTACATTGACAACTGTTTTGGTGCCGCTTCATGTTCTCATCTGGACCTGGAAAACGTAATCAATTTTGTTTCCAATTTACACCCCTCTATCATCTTCACATGGTCTATCTCCAACACTTCCCTTGCCTTCCTTAACCTCTCTATCTCCATTTCCGGGAATAGACTGTCCATGTGTATCCATTACAAGCCCACTGACTCCCACAGTTACCTCAACTACAGCTCTTCACACCCCACATCCTGAAAGGACTCCATCTCGTTCTCCCAGTTCCTTCGCCTCCGTCACATATGTTCCGTTGATGCCCATTTCCAAAATAGCGCTGCCGACTTATCTTCCTTCTTTATTAATCGTGGTTTCTCACCAACTGTGGTTGACAAGGCTCTTAACCATGTCCAACCCATCTCCCATTCCTCTGCTCTTACCCCTTTCCCTGTCTCCCAGAAACAGGATCGGGTCCCCCTTGTCTTCACTTTTCACCCATCAGCCTCTGCATTCAAAGAAGCATCCTCCGCCAGTTCCGCCAACTCCAGATGATGCCACCACCAAACACATCTTCCCTTCACTCCCGCTGTCAGCATTCCGCAGAGACCGTTCCCTCCGGGATACCCTGGTCCACTCCTCCATCACCCCCAACACTTCACCCTCTTCCCACGGCACCTTCCCATGCAATCGCAGAAGGTGCAACACCAAGTCAGAATGGTGAATAGTTTGGAGGGAAATTTCAGGTGGTGGTGTTCCCAACATCTGCTGGCATTATCCTTCTAGGTGGTAGACATCATGGGTTTGGAAGGTGCTATCGAAGGAGCCTTTATGAGTTATTCTAGTGCATCTTGTAGATAGATACTACTGCCATTGTGCAATGGTGATGGAGAGAATGAATGTCTACTGAGGTGGATGGGGTGCCAATCAAGCAGGCATCTTTATCCTGGATGGTGTCAAGCTTCTTGGAGCTACTCTCATCTAGGCCAGTGGAAAATATTCCATTATTCTCCCGACTTATTCTTTGTAGATGGTGACAGGCTTTGGTAAACCAGGAGCCAAGGTACATGCCAAAGAACACCCTATCTCTGACTGCCCCTTATAGCCACAACATGTTTTTGACTGGTTCAGTTCAGTTTCTGAATGTCAAGGGGCAATGATTGGATTCTCTCTTGCTGGAGATAATCATTGCCTGGCACTTGTTTTATTCAAATGTCATAGAATTCCTACAGTGCAGAAGGAGGCCATTTGGCCCATCGAGTCTGCACTGACCTTCCGGAAGAGCACTCTACCCAAATGCACTCCCCTATCCACCCCACCCTATCCCAGTAACCCCACCTAACCTGCACATCCCTAGGCACTAAGGGACCATATTAGCATGGCCAATTCATCTAACCTGCATATCTTTGAGCTGTGGGAGGAAACATGAGCACTCGGAGGAAACCCTTGCAGAGCGTGCAAACTCCACACAATCTTCTGAGGTCAGAATCGAACCCCGGGTCCCTGGCGCTGTGAGGCAGCAGTGCTAACCACAGTGCCACCTTGCTGCCCCAAAGGACTTTTGTGAGGGCCACGAAGAATCCAGCACAAGTTTCAAGGATACAAAGAAATAACATTTATTTACAATAACATATATATACAACAGCAGCAGCAACTTCGCTTGCTGCTTACTCCTTCCTGCTGGTTCCAAACTGGCCAGCTTTATTTATACAGGGAGTCTGCTAATGATTTCGCTGCCCCCCTCATTGGGGAAGCTCATACTCCCACAGGATTGTGGGATTGTCTTTAGTCCTCAGCCAATGGTAAGCAGGCAGGTTATAACAAGGACATTAGTGAGCCAGATGCGTTTTTCTTTTACAACAATAGTCATCATTAGACTTTTAATTTCAGATTTTTTTTCTTGAATTCAAATTTCACCCTCTGCCAAAGTGGGATTAGAACCCAGGTCCCCAGAATATTACCCTGGGTTTCTGGATTACTGGTCCAGTTACATTCCCTCTATGCCATTGCGGGTCTTAATCTGATCTGATCTGTTGATTGTGGAATCGCATAGCTCTGTCTATCGCATGCTGCCTCTGCTGTTTGGCATCAAGTAGTCCTGTTTATAGCTTCACCAGGTTGACACCTCATTCTTAGGTATTCTTGATGACTTCCTGCATTCTTCATTGAACCAGTGTTGATCTCTTGCCTTGATGATAATTGTAGAGTGGTAGATATACCTGGCCATGAGATTATAGATTGTAGTTACAGATTCAGGCTGCTGATGGCGCTTCAAAATGTTCTTGTTTTCATCGCTAGATCTGATCTGAATCTTTCCCACTGAGCAAAGTGGCCACACAACATGATCGAGAATATGTTTATCTTCACAAGGACTGTGGCTTGGTCTGACACCTTCATGGACAGGTGCATTTTTGACAGATAGACTGGTGAAGACCAGGTCTAGTATTTAGATAAGGCCCACATTCCAATTCTGGATAGGTTTCACCAATCCTGCTTTGGACACACTACATGGTCTCTGTGTCCAGAGTTGGGCACCAAGGAATTCTACATCACTGAATACAAAATCCCTAAGGTACAACAAAGAACAAAGAACAAAGAAATGTACAGCACAGGAACAGGCCCTTCGGCCCTCCAAGCCCGTGCCGACCATTCTGCCCGACTAAACTACAATGTTCTACACTTCCTGGGTCCGTATCCCTCTATTCCCATCCTATTCATGTATTTGTCAAGATGCCCCTTAAATGTCACTATCGTCCCTTCTTCCACCACCTCCTCCGGTAGAGTGTTCCAATCACCCACTACCCTCTGTGTAAAAAACTTGCCTCGTACATCTACTCTAAACCTTGCCCCTCTCACCTTAAACCTATGCCCCCTAGTAATTGACCCCTCTACCCTGAGGAAAAGCCTCTGACTATTAAACCTGTTAAACCTGCACAAGGTTTGACTAAAGTTGAATAATGTGTGCCACATTATACAAAAGGTTTGAAAGTAATGGAAAGGCTTCGAACAGGTGCAGTTGGATTTTAACATTATACTGATGAAGAAAGATGTGATAATTTTGATGATTATTCCAATGGTAGTGTTTTTCCCGGCATTAATTTTTTACCCTCTCCTATAAAATGGGGCATTTGAAAGCAATCTTCATATCTTGGCAGAAATAAACATTACAACAAAGCCAATAATCTTGCTTATCTTGAGTGACTATTTTAAATGGGTAACCTTCGGGAGGCAGAGGACTAGAGAAAAGAGAAATTTGTGGGCATCCTCCTTTCCAACCCTTTGAAAGCCAGATCATTGGGATCTCTTCTTTTGCTTGCAGGGAAGGGAGAACCAAAATGAAAGGCTTGATTGGTTTTCAAATACTGATCAAATGCACAATTTATTTGAATGCACTTTTGCTTGTGGCTGCGGGTGCACTAAGTTTTGTCCCATAGAATGATGCTAAATCTGTAATCTAAAAACTCCACAGTTTCTATCCTACATTACACCATCCTAAATATTACAAAAGTCTTGCATATACTGTATACACAGTAAAGTCTGCCTGAGACATATTCCTTGCATCTGTAGTGATGATAAACATAGTTTTGTGATCAAAGCTAAAAGGGTGTTTATTTGTCTTCCTAACATATTCTTCAGAGTATCTGTGGCAAAGGAACAGATTTGTCATAAAGCCAGAAAAGTCACAGAAGTGGCATTTATTGATCAGATTAAATTCTATTGACTCTATCTAGTGTGTTTAATTCTAAGGAACAAGTAATTCATAACTATTTTAATGATTTAGTATGCAGGATTGAAGTTTATTTCATGTAGCTGCAGCAAAGGTCATAAGCAGAGAAATAAGGAAAACAGGGAACAGGGAGAGAATATTTATGAGCAGGCAAGATTTACAGGCAATTTGTTTTCAAAGTTAAGAAGTGTTGCTCTGTTTGCATGGGTCACAGAATAATGATAATGCTGCCAATACAAACACAAACATTCGGAAATGTGGCTGTGTTAATATTACATGATCTGTGCCAAATTGTCAGCCATTATGAATGTGATAATATTCAGGTTACATGCTGTTAGGAAGAAGGGATTGTATGTGTAGAGATATATACTACAAATTAAAATGTTTACACCCTTCTCTTCCCTGAATAGCCAGAACAAACATGCAGCAGTGAATCAACCAGAAATGCTAGTTTGAGGAAAGAGTGAAGTGAGGTGTATGCAAACGAATTTCGGATTCAACTGAATACAAATCAAAGAAGAACTGCCACCATTTGTCCAGGTGTTCGGTTATGATTTGGGAGCATGCCCTCTGTGATTGGTCCTGATGTGTTGCAGATTTACAGAGATAAGTTGGATTGTGATTGCTTCGGTTTAAGCACCTGGGGAATGGTCTCCAACTGACAGGATCAAATAGAACTATGCTGACAAATTTAAATTACTTCCCATTAGGATTAAACTCAATGTCACAATTTATTTTAGCTCAGGGAGGACCCTACACAACACCCATGAGGCGCACCTCCCACACCACCCATCACCCTGAGCTCCCACACTACCTCAACACTACACCCCTCCATTACACATCCACCTGCGGCACAACGGGCTGGGCTCACACGGTTGCTTGTGGAAGCGGGTGTGGTCGATGCCATGGAGGATGCTGATAACCCGCTCTGCGATGAGCTGTCTGCTCCAAATCGTTAGACAATGTCTGATTCATGGCCACATTTAGGCCCTCCATCTGGGTGGACCCTGTCTGCGTGTTGGACAATCCATTGCATGGCCCTGTCGAATCGCTGGGGCAGGGTGGCGTGGACGTCTGGGGGGATACGATGCACATTACACCCACCGGGGCTCATGTTCGTTCACCCCTCGACCACAGTGGCACTCAGTCGCCGACCTGACCCCGCAGGGATTGGACATTTCAGAGAGGCAGCTTCCATTGGTGTAACAGTGAGTTTAATTAGAAAGGTTATATACACGTGCCCTATCCCCTATAACTAAACTGTGCCCTGCACCCATGCCAACTTACGGGGTGTCTAACTTTCTGGCCTTACGGGCCCTACCACTACATCTCTGTGCTTCCCCTGATGGCACAGCAGGAGTGGTGAGACCCCTGTCCTGCGACTTGGCTCCCCGTCAGCGCTCGTTTCCCGGGGCGGCCCAGCTTGGATGGGCTAGGCTGCTCCTTGGGCTTCCTAGATGGCGTGGTGCCAGCGTGTTATGCCGCTGCCCACCAGATGCACCAGGGATGGATCGGGGGAGTCCGAGGTGCTCCGATGCTCCGGGACCTCCCCTGCAGCGTTACCGGCACAGGCCCCAGCCCCTCCTCCTCCCTCGGGTGCCCAGTGGCCCCCGGGCCTCTCTATGGGATGGGGGTGCAAGCGGGGACAAGCCCCGAGGTACCACCGACACCTGGCGCTGCCAGTCCTGGAGGCCCGCTCGGGTATTGGCTAGGGTCTGAATGTTAGCAGAGATGGAGCTCAGGGAGTGAGCCATCCCTGTCTAGGACTACACCACCTCCCTCTGGGCTTGTGCGACACCACCCAGCATCTGGGCAATGCCGCGATGATCTCAGCGATGGCCTGCTGAGACTGGGACATCATCTGGGCAAAGCCACTGATGCTCTCAGCGATGGCCTGTTGAGACTCGGCCAGACTGCGAAGCGTGGCTGCAATGTCCAGCTGGCTCTGGCACGTGGCTGCCTGTGTGAGGGCAGCCCTGTCCTGGGCCACGGATGACGCAGACACATGAAGCCCCATGCCTTGCATAAGCTGACCCATGGCCAACACTGTTGCCCTCATTGCCTCCACCGCGGACGCCACCCGTGCGGTGTCGGCCTGGGTGACAGCCATGACCAGCAGCACTCCATGCTCCTGGATGTGGATGGACTCCTCCACCTGCGTCTGCAGCTGCTGGAAGCCGGCGGTCATCCTGTTGTCTAGTCCCTGGGTGTCCAAATGCATCAGGTGTATGGGTGAGTCTGGTAAGTCCAGGAACCCGGGAACCGTCTGGGTGGCAGCTGGTTGCTGGGGCTGGGCTGCCCTCCGACCATCCGGCCCCTCAACTGCTCCGACCTCCACCTGCTTTACCGGTACGGCTTTATGGTATGCACCAGTCAGTGTCCCAGAAGCCTCATCACTAAAATGCTCAACCGAGGTGATAGTGTCTGCGATGGTGGAGGGTGTGGGTGACAGCAGTGCCAAGAAGTCAAGGTCGGCTTCGGAGCCAAAGTCCGGGGTCTCCTGCGTTGACCCCTGGCCTGAAGAGCCCCGAGTCACCCCCATCTGTGTGTCACTGTCCGGTCTGTCAGTCCTCTGTGTGTCAGTCCTCTGGGTTGACGTCATCTGTGTGTCAGTCTTCTGTGAGTCAGTGTCCTGGGTTTCAGTCCTCTGTGTGCCAGTGTGCTCCATGTCGTGTGCATCTGGGTACAGGGTGTCCGTGTCCTGGCATTCGGTGTCCTGCGTGTCCGTCCTCTGTGTCTCTGTATCCTGGGTCTCCGTGTCAGTGGACGGGCTTCCATGGCATCAGGCCTCCCCGCCGTGGCCTGCGTCCCTGGGGGCCACTGGGCCTGGCACTGGCCGTGGGCGTGCAACGCCAGACGGGCAGGGACCACCGGCGGCTGGTCCTGTAAGACACAAGACAGCATGTATCATTAGACAGGCGGACGGCGGTGAGGGGGTGCAGTGCGGCATGGGGTGAGGAGGGCGCAGAGGGGCATGCGGTGAGGGGGGTTGCAGTGGGGCATGGGGTGAGGAGGGTGCAGTGGGGCATGGGGTGAGGGGGGTGCAGTGGGGCATGGGGGATGGGGTGCATTGGGGTGATGGGGTGAGGGGTGGAGTGGAGGATGGGGGTATGGGGTGAGGGGGTGGAGTGGGAGGCTGGGGTGAGCGGGTGGAGTTAGGCGGGGGGGTCACTTGCGGGTTCGCCTCCGACTTGACAGCTGGCAACCTCCTGGTCCTCGGCTCCGCCTGCGAGGTCCAATGCCCTCTGCTCGTGGGCAGTGAGTGGGTGCAGTACAGATGGCCCCCCTTCAGTTCTCTCCCACTCCCTGTGGTTGTGCGCAGTCTTGTCCTGGGGGGGGGGGGGGAAACAAACATCAGTGTTAGGCGGTCCGACGCAGGCAGCACAGTTGTTGGGTATACGATGGCATGGCAGCATGGGGCACCCGGCCAAAGCGTCTGGCATGGGTGGGTGCAGCCCATGTGTATCAGGTAGGGGTTTGCACCGTCCACCTTGGAGTTGGGGGGGGGGCCCTTTCACATGTGTGGGTGGTATGCGGGGGCCGTGCCAGGAGCAGGTCACTGTGTACTCACCCTGCCTGCCCTTGTAAGGTCGTGCATCTTGCGGCACTGGTCGCCGGTACGTGGGGTGTGCTCCACGGCGCTGACGGCATTGCCCACCTCCCTCCACAAACGGCGGACGGTGCTGCGTGGGTGGTGGTGTGCACGTCTGGGGCACAGGACTGCCCTCCTCTCCTCCATGCAGCAGCATGTCCTTAGAGGGATCTAGGTGTCCATGTACATAGATCCCTGAAAGTTGCCACCCAGGTTGATAGGGTTGTGAAGAAGGCCTATGGAGTGTTGGCCTTTATTGGTAGAGGGATTGAGTTCCGGAGTCGGGAGGTCATGTTGCAGCTGTACAGAACTCTGGTCCGGCCGCATTTGGAGTATTGCGTACAGTTCTGGTCACCGCATTATAGGAAGGACGTGGAGGCTTTGGAGCGGGTGCAGAGGAGATTTACCAGGATGTTGCCTGGTATGGAGGGAAAATCTTATGAGGAAAGGCTGACGGACTTGAGGTTGTTTTCGTTGGAGAGAAGAAGGTTAAGAGGAGACTTAATAGAGGCATACAAAATGATCAGGGGGTTGGATAGGGTGGACAGTGAGAGCCTTCTCCCGCGGATGGATATGGCTGGCACGAGGGGACATAACTTTAAACTGAGGGGTAATAGATATAGGACAGAGGTCAGAGGTAGGTTCTTTACGCAAAGAGTAGTGAGGCCGTGGAATGCCGTACCTGCTACAGTAGTGAACTCGCCAACATTGAGGGCATTTAGAAGTTTATTGGATAAACATATGGATGATAATGGCATAGTGTAGGTTAGATGGCTTTTGTTTCGGTGCAACATCGTGGGCCGAAGGGCCTGTACTGCGCTGTATTGTTCTATGTTCTATGTCTATGTCCAGGTCGTGGTCCCTGAACCTCGGGGCGGCATGGCGGACGGCGGCCATCTTGCAGGGCTCGGGCCACAGTGCCGCTCGCGCACCCTAAACGATGCGGGCCAGCGTCACTGACGCATTGCGCCTATCCGCGCTGGTCTGGGGCCGCTCCCCCCCCTGCTTCTCGCGGCGCCCGTCCTAGCCCATTTTGCGGGCCAGAATCGCTATTGACAGCGGTCCATTCACGCCACTGGATCTGAGAATCCCGCCCAGGGTTTTTGACTTATGGATGCTGTTAGGAAAGTTATTCAGGGTTATCTATAGAATACTGTACTTGTGGGGATTATCAGTGTTGATAGTTGATAAAATGTTTACTGTGTGTTTATAAAATGTTAACTGGATTCATAGAATAAACATTGTTTTTGCTTAAACATACTGTAGTTCTCTGTTGCATCACACCTGTAAAGTGGGCTCTTGTGCTCCCCATAACCAAAATCTATTAAAAATTGTGGGTCAGGTGAACTCCATGATATACTTTGGTGTTCTCTAAACCCTGGCCCATAATAAGGTTGATACACAATTAAAGAATCAAAATTCTAACAATGGTAACATTTCAACAAAAATATAATTTAAAACCTGAACACAGGCAAGAATACATGTTTGCCACATTTCCTCATTGCCATCACTCACATTCACCACCCTGTACCTTCATCATTTATCCTTCCCCTAACCGGTAATATTCAATTTTCCTTTCCTCATTCACAATTGAGACAAGCGGCTAATGCATCAACAGCCCCTGCTCATCATCTTCATTCACTGGTACAGACCCAATTCCCTCGCCTAAATACTGGAGTTAGGCACCCGTATCCTTGTGAGAGTTCCTCCCTCCAATGCCCAAAGATAGTAGGCGATCGGATGCATAAGCATGTAAATATGAGGAGCGATGTTTTCCCAGTAAATTAGCCATTGATTGCTGATGCACTATCAATTACGAAGAGACGAGAGTAGAGAGTAATCAATGCTTTATTGCACAGAGATGTGTGGACTCCTACAGCTGCTGCCGAAATTGCTGCAGTTCGGAGAGCGCACACATTTATACTCCGCCTACTGGGCGGAGCTAGCAGGCAGGGATCTACCCCCGTACCTGTAGTACAGGGGCCTTACCGTAATACTCTCGTATGCAGTGCAGTATATACAATATAATACAACAGTGGTGACTACCACATTCACCCCCTGTTAAAAATGAGTCCAGCGGGGGTGGTGGAAAACTATTTACATACAGGTTGTCATTAAAATTTCAGAGAAGGTTACAAAGTTAGACGGTCGGCCGCCTTGATCCGTCGTTGAGAGCGCCGCATGTGCTGGTGTCGAGTCAGGCGTCGGCTCGGCCGTCGGTGACTCCGGGAGCGTGTCGACATCCTCTTCATTCCCGGGTGGGACCAAGGGGAGTGTGGTGATACACATCACTGTAAGTACACAAAGGGTTAATGTACATACACTACACCTAACTAGACACTAGAGGGAACACCAGAGACATGACACACAGACAGTCAACCAATAGGTCAGTAAGATAGAACATGACTAATGGGCATTCACGATACACATAGAGGTGACACTACCACAGGAGGGCATTACCCCAACCCCTGTAAAAGGACACATCACACATGCTCAGTCTCTTTCCATTGGAGACACTCAGTGTGTACGCAGGATTGATTTGAAACACATCACACCCACCACGTGGATTGTAGCAGACTGGTTCGTCAGTCTGAGTAGCAATAGCAGGATTAACAGCAGCGTCGAATCCAAGTAGGAGAATTGTTAATAGTTTAATAAACGTGTTAAAGCTATCTCCAAGTCTGAACCTTCCTTTGTCAGAGTGTACATCAAGGAAGCAGCTTATGCTACGTCAAGAGCATAACAAAACAGGGAGGACGGATTGTCCTGGAGCGGGGGCTGTGGTGGGGTGCGCTGGGGGAAGGGAGGGTGGTCCGGGGCAGAGGGGGGGTGGTGTGTGGGGACTCAGCTGGTGCCAGTTCCCTGAGGGAGACTGTGTCTTGGCGGCCGTCGGGGTACGCTACATAGGTGTACTGCGGGTTTGCGTGGAGGAGCTGTACCCTCTCAACCAAAGGGTCCGCCTTGTGGAACCGCACGTGCTTGCGGAGGAGAATGGGTCCTGGAGCTGCCAGCCACGTTGGGAGCGAAACCCCGCAGGTGGACTTCCTGGGGAAGGCAAAGAGACGTTCATGGGGGGTTTCGTTAGTCGCCGTGCACAGGAGCGACCAAATGGAGTGAGGTGCATCGGGGAGGACCTCCTGCCAGCGGGAGGCCGGGAGATTTCTGGACCGTAGGGCCAGCTGGACGGCCTTCCACACCGTCACATTCTCCCGCTCCACCTGCCCGCTTCCCCGGGGGTTGTAGCTGGTCGCCCTGCTCGAGACCATGCCCCTGTTGAGCAGGTACTGGCGCAGCTCATCGCTCAGAAATGAGGATCCCCGGTCGCTGTGGACGTAGGCGGGGAAACCGAACAGAGCGAAGATGGTAGGGGAGGGGCCCTTTGAAGTCCACACTGAGGTATTCAAAGGGGCAGGAGGCCTTCACCAGGCGCGTACGGTCTGGCCGGTAGAAGTGCGGTTTACACTCCGCACAGACCTGGCAGTCTCTGGTGATAGCCCTGACTTCCTCGATGGAGTAGGGCAGATTGTGGGCCTTAATGAAGTGATAAAAGCGGGTGACCCCTGGGTGACAGAGAACGTCGTGCAGGGTCCGGAGTCGGTCCACTTGTGCGCTTGCACATGTACCTCGGGACAGGGCATCGGGGGGCTCGTTGAGCTTACCGGGGCGATACAGAATCCTGTAATTAAAGGTGGAGAGCTCGATCCTCCACCGCAAGATCTTATCATTTTTGATCTTACCCCGCTGTGTGTTGTTAAACATGAAGGCAACCGACCATTGGTCTGTGAGGAGAGTGAATCTCCTGCCGGCCAGATAATGCCTCCAGTGCCGCACAGCTTCAACGATACCTTGGGCCTCCTTTTCGACGGAGGAGTACCGAATATCGGAGGCATGGAGGGTGCGGGAAACGAATGCCACGGGCCAGCCTGCCTGGTTGAGGGTGGCGGCCAGAGCGACGTCTGATGCATCGCTCTCAACTTGGAAGAGGAGCGTCTCGTCGACCGCGAGCATCGCGGCCTTGGCGATGTCGGCCTTGATACGGTTGAAGGCCTGGTGAGCCCCGGCCGTCAGTGGGAAACCGGTGGGGTGGATGAGTGGGCGGGCCTTGTCTGCATAGTTAAGGACCCACTGGGCGTAGTACGAAAAGAACCCCAGGCATCGTTTGAGGGCCTTGGGACAGGGGGGAAGGGGGAGATCCATGAGGGGGCGCATGCGATCGGGGTCGGGCCCTAGAACTCCGTTCTGAACCACATAGCCGAGGATGGCTAATCGGTTCGTGCTGAACACACACTTCTCCTTGTTGTAGGTTAGATTGAGGAGTTTGGCGGTGTGGGGGTTAGAGTCGTTGACCTGCTGGTCCTGGCCGCAGATGGTGACGTTATCCGGGTACGGGAAAGTGGCCCGCAGTCCATACCGGTCAACCATTCGGTCCATCTCCCGTTGGAAGACCGAGACCCCGTTAGTGACACTGAAGGAACCCTTAGGAAATGGTAAAGGCAGCCGTCCACTTCAAACACGGTATACGGGCGGTCCGCCTTGCGAATGGGGAGCTGGTGGTAGGCAGATCTCAGGTCCACTGTCGAGAAGACCCGGTACTGTGCAATCTGATTGACCATATCAGATATGCGTGGGAGGGGTTACGCGTCGAGCTGTGTGTACCAATTGATGGTCTGACTGTAGTCAACGATCATCCTGTTTTTCTCCCCCGTTTTCACCATTACCACTTGGGCTCTCCAGGGGCTGTTGCTGGCCTCGATGATACCTTCCCGCAGCAGCCGCTGGACCTCAGACCTGATGAAGGTCCTGTCCTGGGTGCTGTACCGTCTGCTCCTGGTGGTGACGGGTTTGCAATCCAGGGTGAGGTTTGCAAACAGAGAAGGCGGGTCGACCTTAAGGGTCGTGAGGCCGCATACAATAAGGGGTGGTAGGGGCCCGCCAAATTTCAGGGTTAGGCTTGGAGGTTGCACTGGAAGTCCAGGCCGAGTAGCAAGGCAGCGCAGAGGTTGGGGAGGACGTAGAGCCGGAAGCCGCTGAACTCTACGCCCTGGATGGTGAGGGTGGCGATGCAGTACCCCCGGATCGCCACGGAGTGGGATCCGGAGGCCAGGGAGATTCTTTGGTTAATGAGGTGTACCGCGAGGGAGCAGCGCCTTACCGTATCGGGGTGGATGAAGCTCTCAGTGCTCCTGGAGTCCAGAATGCAGGATATCTCATGCCCTTCGACCTTCACCTTTGTTGACGCGGTCGCGAGGTTGTGAGGTCGGGACTGGTCGATCGTGACGGAGGCCAGACGCGGCTGGTCGTCGGTGGTTGCAGGCGGTGAGCAGCCCGATGAGGCACCGGTCCTGAGGCGGGGAAGATGGCGGCGCCCACGGGCCGCACGTGTCCTGAGGGAGGCAAGATAGTGGCGCCCCCGGGCCGCACGTGGTCTGAGGCGAGGAAGATGGCGGCACCCACTGGCCACAGGTGGGGGGTGCAGGGACAATAGCGCCGATTGAGCGGGCTTGGCACACTGCAGCGAAATGTCCTTTCATGCCGCAGGCCTTGCAGAGCGCGCTCCGCACCGGGCAGCGCTGCCGGGGGTGTTTTGTCTGTCCGCAGAAGTAGCACTTGGGTCCCCCGGGGTTGGTTGGCTGCCACGCGGCGCAGGCGTGGGATTGGCTGGGGACGGTCTCTGATGCGGTCCACGATGGGGTGGCCGCTGGTGGGGTCCACGATGCCCAGGAGGGGTGGGCTCTCCGGTCGGGGGCATACGCCTGTACGTTGCGTGAGGCGACTGTGAGCAAGAGCGCTAGTTTCTTGGTCGCCGCAAGGTCAAGCGTAGCCCCTTCTAAGAGGCGCTGGCGGATGTAGGCCAACCCTATGCCCATAATGAACGTGTCTCTCATTAGCAGGTTAGAATGTTCAGCGGCCGAAATGGCCTGGCAATCACAGTCTCTCATCAGGGCGAGCAGGGCACGCCAGAAACCTTCCACAGACTGACCGGGAAGTTGGTGCCACGTGGACAAGAGGTACCTGGCGTAGATCTTGTTGGTCTGCTGAGCGTAGTTCTTCTTCAGTAGCGCCATGTCCTCTGTGTAGGTAGGCGCGTCCTGGATGAGGGGAAAGACATCGCAGCTCAGCTGTGTGTACAGAATCTGGAGCTTCTGTGCTTCTGAGATTGGGTTTGTCGCAGATCCGATGTACGCTTCAAAGCAAGCTAGCCAATGTGCAAAGTCCTTTTTGGCGTTGTCTGCTTGAGGATGCAGCTGCAGGCGATCCGGCTTGATGCGGAGATCCATCTTTGTAAAATCTCTGTGTAATAAATTGGTGCACTATCAATTACGACGAGACGAAAGTCGAGAGTAATCGAGGCTTTATTACACAGAGATGTGTGGCCTCCTACAACTGCTGCCGAAATGGCTGCAGTTCGGAGAGCACACACATGTATACTCCGCCTATTGGGTGGAGCCAGCAGGCAGGGATCTACCCCCGTACCTGTCGTACAGGGGCCTTACCGTAATACCCTCGTATGCAGTGCAGTATATACAATATAATACAACAGTGGTGACTACCACAATTGCCTTGGCCCTGAATCAACAATTGGCCAGGTGTGGCATCAAGAAGCCCTTGCAATGGGAATCAGAGATAGCTCTCCAATGGTTGGAGTTATGCCAGCACAGAGGGAGATGATGGTGGCTTTTGCAGGTCAATTATCAGGACATCACTGCTGAAGATGCTCAGTGTGGTGCTCAGGCACAATACCCCTCATAAATTATCTATTCACCAGGGGTCCTTCAAATGTAAACCGTGTTTCATTAGGTATGTATCTGTAAACAAGTAAATGGTTCTCAAGATCTATTAGCAGAACACTTCACCTGGAAATTAATGATTACCTCATTTTTAT
Source organism: Scyliorhinus torazame (assembly GCF_047496885.1). Classification (NCBI taxonomy): domain Eukaryota; kingdom Metazoa; phylum Chordata; class Chondrichthyes; order Carcharhiniformes; family Scyliorhinidae; genus Scyliorhinus; species Scyliorhinus torazame. Next base: position 183,579,798 of record NC_092712.1, read on the forward strand.
GATGTGGAGATGCTGGTGTTGGACTGGGGTGAGCACAGTAAGAAGTCTTACAACACCAGGTTAAAGCCCAACAGGTTTGTTACGAATCACTAGCTTTCGGAGCACTGCTCCTTCCTCAATCACAGCTCGAGCAGTCATACTGCTTGCATGCATCTAAAAGCTGGTTTTAAAAACATTACTGCAAAAAGTATAAAACATAAAACATGCCAATTTCTTACATTGACCACAGATTCATAATGGAATGTATCAAACCGCATCAGCCTGTTAATAGGAAACAGGACTTTACTGTTTAAAAGTCTGATTACCAGAACACTGTACCTAGTCCCAGCACAAAAACACTATTCAAACAATATGGCTTATTTATTCCTAAATTATCTCCTTCATTGCTAATGATACCCATATATTACAGATAGAAATAGTTTCTTGACATCAGGCCATTATAAAACTATAATGATGAACTGTTCCATAGACAAACAATTATGCCAAATTTCCTGGTGCTGCACATCTGGAGACACAACATATAATTGGCAAGTGGGTGAGTTGGCACAGAATTAGGGCATTGGCCCTGAATCAATCTCATTCTGACCTACAATTCACCATTCTACTATGTTTAGCAGGCTCAGTTGATTGCATTCATTTCCTGTGTGAGTCAATTGAAACAGGAACGCCTGGGGCGGGATTCTCCATTTCTGAGACTAAATGCTGACGCCGACGCAGGATTTGCGGACTTCCATGACAGCAAAACTGGTCCTACACCTGGACCAATTCAGCACCTGTGGAGGGACTGGTACCGGTGCCACATGGAACACAATCGATTCCAATGAGAAACGGTGCCGGATTCACCGGGTCCGTGATTGACACTCAGGAGGCTGACCAGCTGCAGCCGCATATACACATTAAAATCTACACACACTCATTGCAGCCAACAAGATGGCACTGGTTGTGCTAGAGTGTGCCCGTACTGCTGGGGCCAGAGAGCACCTGGGGGGGGGCTTGGGGGAACACCTATACGACCCATGGCCCTAAGTTCACAGTGGGCTGTCAGCAGCGTGCGCAGCTGCATGGCTGCCGTTCCAGCTGCGGCAATGGTGTTCCGTACCCATCCACCCCAGACCCCACAGCCCACCTCCTGGCCACCCTCTACTACTCCCCCCAGCCGTGCCATAAGCCCCCCTGTCCAGCAGCACAACTGACAACAAACTATGGCAATGTTCCGTACCCCCTCTCTCTCCCTCAGCAGCCACGATGGCAGTTTCACGATTTTTAAAAGCAGAAGTGAACCGTGCCGTTGGGAATTCGGCCCATCCGAGGTGGAGAATTGCAGAGGCCCCGGAGAATACCAGGTCGGGCCCTCTAATGATATGCAAACGCCGTTTACTGTACGTGTGTTCCGGGCTGCATTAACGCCGCTGTTGAGGTGACGGAGAATTTGGCATCAAATTGGCGCCTGCCACGATTTTGGCATCGGAACCTATTCTCCGCCCAATCGGGTTTCCCGATTTCAGCGTCAGCCAATGGAGAATCCCGCCCCTGGTATTTGGAAAAGTATTTTTGTGATGTTCTTGGTGGCTTTTTGGTAAATTAATTTTGTTTTGCTTTCTTTCTCTTTTTTATAATTTCTAGAAATAATTTGGCAACCACTTTTTAAAATATGTTTATAAATATATTTACACATGCCATTACGATTTGGTTAGGAACTGTTAACATTTAAAGAAAAATCTAAACACCCCATTTGAACCAATATATCAATGCCACAAGATTTCATCTTTTTTACACAAAACAAAATTTATTGTATAGAAATAACTTAAACAAAACAAATGCTATTAACTTAACAAGATGGTTACAACTTTTTACGTCATGCTGTCAGGTTTACTTATTATTTCATCCAATAATTCTCTTAAAGGCCACATCCATCTTAAAATTATTTACTGGGGACTGCACACTCCAGTTTAAAGAGAACTATACAAAGGTCATTGCTATTTGGTACCCCAGGCTTGGCACAGGAGACAGGGCATCTGCTAAGATAAAAGCCCCTCAAACATTGCTTTCAACTCATAATGGCTGGGACACTTAGCAGTCTTTGAGAACCAAGTGAAGGATGCACATCCTTTACAGAAGATCTGGTGGAGATGTGGGGCGCATGTGACCTAGGTCTCTGGCTTGTTGAACAAGTTAATATTGCCTCGGTGAGCGGAATAGCTCAATCTGCTGCTTTAACATCTGACTAGCTTGCCACATGGAAGGGGCTCTGCTCAAGTTGATCACCTGGCCCCATCCACCCTCCTTCTGTTGGAAGTTCTGCGCCATCATGTACGAGACTGATTCATCTCTGCATGTTTATCTCATCTTGTGAAGTTAACGCCACCAGAGGTGGGAATTCTACAATATTGGTTTTCAACCCACCGACCTCTGTAAAGAAATATCTCATTGGACTTAGATTTTGTAACTCTGGAACTCATGTGAACCAATCCTTATTTTCTCTGTGGTCTCTGCAAAACCTTATTTTCCCTTTGCCTCCCTTTACTATCTGAATGCAGAGGGGATATTTTGAACCTGTCTTCCTGCATTTTGACTGTGTGCAAATAAACTAACCCTTTGAGTTCATTCTATCTCATGTTTACTCAGGGGTTATTCATAGAACAAGGATCGCACAAAAGCCGAGTGGTTGGGAAACATGCCACTGCTTTGAAAGAGGGAAACAAATCAAAACGCCTTCCTGTTTATGGTTGGGTAGTGAGAGGAGAAAGTATTACTGTTTAAATTAGCCATTCCTCAGGCAGCACAATGGCACAGTGGTTAGCATTGCTGCCTCACAGAACCGAGGTCTCAGATTCGATCCCAGCTCTGGGTCACTGTCCGTGTGGAGTTTGCACATTCTCCCCGTGTTTCCATGGGTTTTGCCCCCACAACCCAAAGATGTACAGGGTAGGTGGATTGGCCACGCTAAATTTCCCCTTAATTGGAAAAAAATGAATTGGGTACACTAAATTTATAAAAATGAAAAATAATAAAACAATTAAAGAAAGAAAGAAATTAGCCAATTTCTACTGTCCATAACATGCTGCAACTGCTTGACTGGTGCTTTGAAGCAGTCATCATTCGATTTCTTTTTGTGGTTTTCTGCCAATGGGATCAAATTGTTGTTAGACTGATGTCACCACTGCTGCTCCCATGGTTGGTGATTTGGTTTCCACCTTAAATATTATTTGGATCTTTCTTTGGGTAACTTGTGGCCTCATCTGGACTGGGAAGGCTTCCTACTACTTATAAATGACTTGGGACTAACTCCAGTTGGTTTCTTCGTAAACTCCTTGATTTATACGATAGTACAATAAGATTCCCAGTAAGTACACCTCACTCTTGTACAGACTATTCCATCTTGGTCTCATGAACATGGCTGCTGATTTTGCTAGTTCATGATGGTCCCCATCACTACCTCGTGACCCAATATTCTACAATCTCTGAAGCCCAGAATATTAATTATTTTACCTTAACACTTGGACCTTTCAAGAATTTAAAATTACCTCTAAAATATAAACATGAACTTTGAACTAGTATATATTGAAATGTATTTTTCATGGTGGAGTGGAACTAGATGAGAGAAGGCATGTCAAGGAGGTTAGCAGGCTCCAAATCATTCTGCAGCCCTCCATGTACAAAGAACCCAAGATCAAGTACCTCAGCACAGAACTTCATCATCTTATAATAATAATAATATTTATTGTCACAAGTAAGTTTACATTGAGCGTCATTCTTCGACCCCCCAGCGGGTCGGAGAATGGCCGTTGGCCGCCGTGAATCCCGCCCCTGCCGGTTGCCGAAGTCTCCGGTACCGGAGATTGGGCGGGGGCGGGAATCGGGCCGCGCCGGTTGGCGGGCCCCCCCGCTGGATTCTCCGGCCCGGATGGGCCGAAGTCCCGCCGATAAATTGCCTGTCCCGCCGGCATAAATTAGAGTACCTATTTACCGGCGGGACAAGGCAGCGTGGGCGGGCTCCGGGGTCCTGGGGGGGGGGGGGGGCGCAGGGCGATCTGACCCCGGGGGGTGCCCCCACAGTGGCCTGGCCCGCGATCGGGGCCCAACAATCCGCGGGCGGGCCTGTGCCGTGTGGGTACTCTTTCACTTCCGCCTCTGCAACGGTCTCCACCATGGCGAAGGCGGAAGAGACTCGCCCCACTGCGCATGCACGGGAAACTGTCAGCGGCCGCTGACGCTCCCGCGCATGCGCCACCCCGACATGTCATTTCCGCGCCAGCTGGCGGGGCAACAAAGGCTGTTTCCGCCAGCTGGCGGGGCGGAAATCCCTCCGGCGCCGGCCTAGCCCCTCAATGTTGGGGCTTGGCCCCCAAAGATGCGGAGCACTCCGCACCTTTGGGGCGGCGCGATGCCCGTCTGATTGGCGCCGTTTTGGGCGCCAGTCGGCGGACATCGCGCCGTTTGTGGAGAATTTCGCCCATTAACACTGCAATAAAATTACTGTGAAAAGCCCCTAGTCGCCACATTCCAGCGCCTGTTCGGGTACACCAAGGGAGAATTCAGAATGTCGAAATGTTACCGTGCAGCAGGAACACCTGTAGAATGTTTACAACATAAAGATAACAGGACTTGACAACCCTAATTGTTATGCTTATGGATCATTTTCAGCAAATAAGATAATACTAGCTACTGTGCTCCACACAAACACATCAAAAAGACGGCCAGTGCATTCGAACACATGGTCAACTATTTTATCTCCATTGCCATTGAACACTATGCCACCCATGCTCAATGTCACAAATCATGCTGCTGTGAACTCCCTGAAGCATTTGAATATTGTAAGTAATAAAAACTTTTCAATTGTACATTTCATCTTCACTGTGCTCCCTACTCATGAATGGATATGTTAAGATGCAAAGGCTGAACTGTTGAAGGTCCACTAAAATTCCATCAATTAGAAATCACTGAACTGACAAGAACTTCTCTTTTTATACTGTTGCATTGCTGTTTAAAACCACGGACAAAGTTATGCCACGATCATGGGGTGTAACTAGGATGTCAACAATGTATTATGTCACAACTACTACAACAACTTCTTTGGCCCTGGAAATCTAATTTCATATTTATGTAATGTCAGATCTTTCTGATAAATGTTCCAGGTTTATGAATATATTGAGCAGGATTATCCATTTCTGAGACTAAGGGCTGGATTCTCCGATCGCCGACGTCAAAATCACATTCGGTGATCGGCTGCAGAATCCTTTTTTATGCTGGAATCGGGGGAGCCGCCGTTTTTCCAATGCTCCGCCCCCTCAAAAACAGCGTCACTTGAGACCCTACCCCATGCTTCGCCCCCGATGGGTATGGGCGCGTGTCCTTACAACTTTTAGCGACCTCACGTGGCAGCTGCGGACTGTGTCCAGCGCCACTGCAGTCAGGGGGACATCGGCGGAGCCTGGGGGGGGCTGGTGGGGGGTAGTCCGGGGGTGGCGAGGGGGGTTACAGGGGGGCAGTTTTTGGCAGGCCGGCGCCATGCTGTACGGTGCGGCCGCCGTAGGCCGCCGCCTTGCGCATGCACGGCCACGGACCCGGCCATTCTGCGGCCGTATCCACAGGTGAAGCCAGGGACTTTATACGGTGAGGCTGCTAGCCCCCAACCGGGTGGAGGATCGGTGCGGGGGCGCCGCCGACATTTTGGTCACAAGACCAGACCGATCCTGCGGACATAGCCGCAGAATCGGAGAATCCAGTCCTATGTGTTGACGCCAATGGAGGATCCGTGGACTTTCACAATAGAAAAACAGGCACCGCACCTGGACCCATTCCGCTACCGTTGAGGGGCTAGCATAGGTACCGCATGGAACACACTTGATTCCACTGAAAAACGGTGCAGGGTACCCCGGTCCGGGATCGACACTCAGGAGGATGACATGCTGCAGTCGCACATATACATCACACTCCCCACACTACCTAATCCTCAAATTAATATTTGCTGTTATGTCCCTGGAAGACTTTGGTATTATTATTGGTAGGGATATGCTGAAAAACGTCAAGAAATCCATTGATAGAAGGGGGCAGTCGGATTCAGCAGAGGTTGAGCCGCCCTTTCAGTATGGCTCTGGAGGTTTCCGACCCACACTCTCCAGGGTTCTCTCAGAAGTGGTGAAAATGATGCCTGCTAACATTATTCAATTGATTGACCAAAGGTTTTAGTGTGTTGACCCAAAATGTATGTGTTCATGAGGCCAAGTTGCAAAGCACCATTATAAGTTTTGGTGATACAGTGGAGAGAATCCTGCATATGGAACAAGATGCTTCCCCAGCGGAGGCAAGAATTCAATCCTTGGAAAATTGGTTGAATGGTACGGCGGAGATCCAGGAAAACCTGAGGAATCGAGGTCTGAGAAAGAATATCCGAATGGTCAGTCTGCCAGAAGGTGTGGAGGGTAAGATACTTGTTAAGTTCTTCAAGGACTGGTTGCCATGTTTTCTCAAGCTGGATATCAAATTAGAAAGGGGCACTGTACCCTTTGTTTGAGGCCAAGTATTGGTTTTCTGATCATTCACTTCCACAACCTTAAAGACTGCCAGAAGTTCCTGGAAATGGCACGGCGAGCTCGGACCTGGCTCCATGAGGCAATGAGGATTTCTATCTTCCAGGATTTCTCAGTGGCCACGCAGGCCAAGCATTGGAACTTTGATGAAGTTCAAAGGCAACTCATGCTGTTGGAGTGAATTATGCCATGCTTTATCCAGCGACCCTGAAGGTTGTATCTTACAACTTTGTGGTTCGATAATTGACTACTGCCTTGGCCATCATTCATTCCATGAGGGGCAAGGACATGGGTTGATGGTTTGCTGTTCAGACTAACTCAAGCTGTAACCTGGACTCTTTCCCTCCCCTGCTGTTGTTGTCTGATTTTATTATCCTATTATCTGTGCTATGATTCATTGTCTTCTGCTCCTCCTGGACTGTTTCAGGGACTCATATTATTTGTGTTACTACTATTGTGTTACCTTAGTCATGGTAGATATGCCGTATACTTATTATCCATCGTTTTTAGTCTGATAGCCAAGTGTTACAATCATAGAATCCCTACAATGTAGAAGGAGGCCATTCAGCCTGTTGAGTCTGCACCAATCCCCTGAAAGAGCACCCTACCTAGACCCACTTCCCTGCAAACCGACCTAACATTTGGACAATTTAGCTGGCCAATCCATCCAACCTGCACATCTTTGGACAGTGGGAGTAAACTGGAGCATCCGGAAGAAACCCACGCAAACATGGGGAGAATGTGCAAACTCCACGTGGACAGTCACCCAAGGTTGGAATTGAACCCGGGTCCCTGTTGCTGCGAGGCAGCAGTGCTAACCACTGTCCGCCATGCTGCGCTAAATCATGGTAGAACTGGGTGGCGCCATTGCCACCGAAGGGTGGATGGTAGTGGGTAGAGGTCTCCGTGAGTGGGTCTAAAATGTGGGAGGGCAGTGTGTCAAAGCCCTCTGCCGAACCCCTCAGCTCAAATTTGATCTTTTCCAACCGAAGAAAGTCATTCAGGTTCCCCAGCCAGGCCGCCACCCCCAGCTGTGTATCCAACCTCCAAATTCACAAGATTCTTCACCGGGCAATTAGAGAAATGAAGGCCACAACATCGACACCCTTCTTCCCCAGCAGCTCCGGCATTTCCGGCATCTCAAAGATCGCCACCATTGGGTCCGGCCTGACCTTCAACCCCACAATTTTAGATAATGTCCCAAACACGACTTCCCAGTACCTCTCCAGCCTCCTCCTCCATTTTGACCCACTCCGCCCCCTAGGCACTGCCCCCCCCCCCCAATTGCTTCACCTTCTCCACATTCACTATTAAAAAAATAATCTTTATAGTCACAAGTAGGCTTACATTAATACAGCAATGAAGTTACTGTGAAAAGCTCCTGGTCACCACACTCCTGCACCTGTTCGGGTACACAGAGGGAGAATTCAGGATGTCCAAATGACCTAACAGCAGAGCCGGGATTCTCCGACCCCGCGCCGGGTCGGAGAATCCCCGGGGGGACGCGAGAATCGTGCCCCGCCGCCATGCTCCGGGATTGCTGGCACACCGATTGGGAGCCGTTGAAAGCCCCCCCCCCCCCGGCGATTCTCCGGGCCCCGACGGTCCGTGTGGCCGTTGAGTTCGGCCGAGTCCCGCCGGCGTGGGTTACTCAGGTCCCCACACGGCGGGACCTGGAAGGTGTGTCTGCAGGGGCCGTCCTGGAGGGGGGGGTGGCTGGCCCGCAATCAGGGCCTACTGATCGGTGGGTGGCCTGTTTCCGTGGGGGCCTATGTTCCTCCGCGTCGGGCCGCTGTAGGGCCTACCATATTGCCCAAGAGCCGGCGCAGGGATGGGAACCCCCCCCCCCATGCGCAGCATCACGCCGGCCGGGGATTGAATCGGTAAGTCGATTCATTTTCAATTTATATAAGTTTAGTTATCCAGTTAAATGATTAATAAGGGTTGATAAGGAACTGCCCCAAATGCCTGAGTGGCAGTTTTCTGTCAATTTCCTGAAACCTGATTAGCAGACAAAAGGTGTTGATTACATAATTTTAAGCTTAACTGGTGTGTGAGTCATCTCAGACAGAGGAAATGGGGAGGGTACAGGCTCAACATGTTCCCTCTAGGGTAATAGGAAGGAGTAACAAGATCAGAGAACCATGGATGACCAGAGATGTTCAGGATACAATGATAAGTACAAGGTGAGCAAATCAACAGAGGTGTTAGTGGAGCACTGAAAGTGCAGGATGGAGCTTAAGAAAGCAATTAGGAGAGCAAAGAGGGGATATGAGAAATCTCTAACTGGTAAAAGTAGGGAAAATCCCAAAATATTCAACAAGTATATCAATGGGAAGAGGATAACTAGGGAAAAATTAGGGCCCATTGGGGAGTAAGGGGGGAATCTGTGGGTGGAGCCAGAGGACATTGGTAGGATGTTAAATGAATATTTCACATCTGTCTTAACCCAAGAGAATGAGGAGGCAGATATGGAACTTGGGGAGAGAGACTGTGAAGTAACTGAGCAAGTTATCATCGGGAGGGACAAGGTATTGGCGGTGTTGGCAGGCTTAAAAGTGGAGAAATCTCCAGTGCGGGCGAATTGTGTCCCAGGTTGCTGTGGGAGACGAGGAAGGAAGTTGCAGGGGCCGTGATCCAAATTTTTAATTCTCCTCTGGCCACGGGAGAGGTGCTAGAGGACTGGAGAACCGCAAATGTGGTCCCACTATTTAAGAAAGGCTGTAGGGATAAGCCAGGGAACTACAGGCCAGTGAGTCTCACGTCAGTCCCACATGGGAGACTTATAAAGAAGGCAAATGCACATGGGATACAGGGGAACTTGATAAGGTGGACTCCAAGCTGGCTGATCTGTGGGAAACAGAGGGTGATAACAGGCGGCGGCTTTAGTGACTGGAAGCTAGTGTCCAGTTGTGTACCACAGGGATCTGTGCTGGGTCCCCTATTATTTGTCATTCATATAAATAACGTGGATGACTATGTGGGGGGTAGGATCACTAACTTTGTAGATGACACAAAGAAAGGCCGGGTGGTTAATGTTGTGTTTGGTCCTTTGTACTTGACGAAGGAACTCACCAAACACTACGACTTGTCCAACCCAGAATCTTTTATTAAGTCTCATGTGGTGAGATAGCAATCTGATACAGAGCATGTTATCATGGAGTCTGCTTATTACTCCTCTGGAATCTGCACCCAGGACCCATAATTCATTTGTATGTCTTAGTACCCTTTCAATCTTCTCCTGAAGATGGCCGGATATATCTCCCTTTTAATCGGAGTTACAGCTCACATGACCTTAGTCCAGAGAACGCATAGTGCGTCTGTACCGCCACCTGCTGGTTGGAGGTCACACACCTTCCAACTGTGATATAGCCGAAAGGCATATCACCACAGTTAACAGTGAGGCTGAGAGTCTTGTGTTACAGGAAGATATAGACGGGATGGTCAAACGGGCAGAAAAGTGGCAGATGGAATTTAATCCTGAAAATTGTGAGGTGTTGCACTTTGGAAGGAGTAATTTGACAAGGAAATATTCAATGAATGGTACCACACTGGGAAGTCCTGAGGAACAAAGAGACCTTGGCGTGTTTGTAAATATATCTCTGAAGGAGAATGGTAGGTTAATAGGGTAGTGGAAAAGGCATATGGTACACTTGCCTTTATCAATCGTGGCATGGATTACAAAAGCAAGGAAGTCATGTTGGAGTTATATAGTAAGAAGTCTTACAGCACCAGGTTAAAGTCCAACAGGTTTATTTGGAATCAATAGCTTTCGGAGCACAGCTCCTTCATCAGGCTCCGATTGCTAGTGATTCCAAATAAACCTTATCATAGATTATAGATTATAATCCAACACCTGTTGGACTTTAACCTGGTGTTGTAAGACCTCTTACTGTGCCCACCCCAGTCCAATGCCGGCATCTCCACATCAGAGTTATATAGAACATTGGTGAGGCCACAGCTGGAGTAATGAGTGCAGTACTGGTCGCCACATTACAGGAAGGATGTGATTGCACTGGAGCTGGTACAGAGGCGTTTCACCAGGATGTTAGTTGGGATGGAACATTTAAGTTATGAAGAGAGGTTGGATAGGCTTGGGTTGTTTTCGATGAAGCAGAGAAGACTGAGGGACAACCTGATTGAGGTGTATAAGGTTATGAGGGGCATGGACAGACTGGATAGGGAACAGCTATTCCCCTTAGTTGAAGGATCGGTTACGAGGGGACACAAGTTCAATTTGAGGGGTGGGAGGTTCAGGGGAGATTGAGGAAAAACCTTTTTACCCAGAGGTTGGTAACGGTCTGGACCACAGTACCTGGGAGGGTGATAGAGGTAGGTTGCCTCTCATTCTTTAAAAAGTACCTGGATGCGCACTTGGCACATCTTGACATTCGAGGGTATCGGCCAAGTGCTGGCAAATGGGATTAGGATTGGCAGACGGTGCAAACTCAATGGCTGAAGGGCCTTTTCTACACTGTATTTTTCTGTATTTCTATGATTATTATTTTCATAAAGCCTGTCCATCCAAACTTGGCATGAATGAAGAAATATATATATATATTGTTATTGATGTACCTCAGAACAACCCAACCCCAAATAGTGCACAATATCACTGAGAATTAGCAGAGAGGAGAGGTGAAATAAATCAAAAAGTAAAATTAACTGATGATAAGGATGAGTTTCTGAGGTTGGACAGTATATGAAGAAGGAAAGCCTGAAGGAGGTATAGAAGTGGTACAGTTTTGTATCCCAGAATAAAAATTAGTTTGGACATGGTGCGAAAATTTCTTGCTTCAATGTACATTTGTATATCGGCCTTTTATTTTAGATTGGTGTTTCATTAAACATTAAGCTTTTGCCTTTTATGTGGTGGAATAGCCCCACAGAAATGTAAGTGCCTGTGCACAAAGTACATTGAGGATGTCGAAAAAGAAGTAGCTGCAGCTTGAAGAAGGAACAATGATATCAACAAAATCGAACGGGTATGATGGAGAGAGAAGTTTGGGGCTTGAGCTGAGTTGGTAAACCTAACAGACAAACCTTTTTTTGTACTCTAGTAATTAAAGTGGCCCAAACTAAAAATATTGATAACTGTAGAATCATAGAATCTACAGTGCAGAAGGAGGCCATTCAGCCCATCAATTCTGCACCGGCACTTGGAAAGAGCACCCTAATTAAGCCCACATCTCCACCCTATCCCCATAACCCAGCAGCCCCACCTAACCTTTCGGACACTAAGGGGAAATTTATCATGGCCAATTCACCTAACCTGTACACTTTTGGACTTTGGGAGGAAACTGGAGCACCCGGAAGAAACTCACGCAGACACGGGGAGAACGTTCAAACTCCACACAGTCGGGGCAGCATGGTGGCGCAGTGGTAGCAACTGCAGTCTCACGGCGCCGAGGTCCCAGGTTCGATCCCGGCTCTGGGTCACTGTCCGTGTGGAGTTTGCACATTCTCCCCGTGTTTGCGTGGGTTTCGCCCCCACAACCCAAAGATGTGCAAGGTAGGTGGATTGAACACGCTAAATTGCCCCTTAATTGGAAAAAAAATGAATTGAGTACTCTAAATTTATTTAAAAAACATTTTTAAAAATCTTTTTTAAAACTCCACACAGTCACCCGAGGCCGGAGTTGAACCCGGGTCCCTGGAGCTGTGAGGCAGCAATGCTAACCACTGTGCTACCGTGCCACCCAATAATCTAGAACATGTGGCAAATGTACAGTAGTAATATAATGATAAGCTGCAGTTAATTTTACAGATTTATTAAGGTGTGCTTTTATGTTGTGGATTAACATTTTAACCCATCCATTGAATTATACAGTTAAAAATCACTCATGATGCTGATGCAGCTACATTATAATCTTGAACTCACATTAACGTACCCATATCCACTGCTTACTCAGTTCACCCTACACTTTGGCATCAAATCTCTGTGATGAAAATAGAATGTGAACCTGAATGACAAATTTGTAGTTGAAGAAGAATGAGTAATGAGCAATGAAACTCATTGTATGCCGGGGAAGGCATGGGCCCAGACAACAAAACACATTTCGCGCAAAAGAAATATGTGCAAGATGGAAGATGAGACAGCAAATAGGTTTCATAAAGCACAGCTATTTGAGCATGTTACCATAAGACATAAGAGCAGAATTAGGCCAATCGGCCCATTGAGTCGCTCTCTCGTTCAATCATGTCTGATATGTTTCTCATCCCCATTCTCCTGCCTTCTCTTCGTCACCCGTGATCCACTTATTAATCAAGAACCTATCTATCTCTGTCTTAAAGACACACAGTGATTTGGCCTCCACAGACTTCTGCAGCAAAGAGTTCCACAGATTCACCACCCTCTGGTTGAAGAAATTCCTCCTAATCTCTGTTTTAAAGATCATCCCTTCAGTCTGAGGCTGTGCCCTCGAGTTCTAGTTTCTCCTATTAGTGGAACTATCCTCTCCACATCCACTCTATCTAGGCCTCTCAGCATCCTGTAAGTTTCAATGAGATCTCCCCCCCATCCTTCTAAACTCCATCGAATACAGACCCAGAGTCCTTAACTGCTCCTCATAAGACAAGTCCTTAATTCCGGGAATCATTCTTGTGAACCTCCTCTGGACCCTCTCCAAGGCCAGCACACCCTTCCTTAGATACAGGGCTCAAAACTGCTCACAATATTCCAAATGACCAGAGCCTTATACAGCCTCACAAGTCTGTCCCTGCTCTTGTGTTCTAGCCCTCTCGACATGAATGCTACCATTGCATTTGCCTTCCTAAGGGCAGCACGGTCGCACAGTGGTTAACGCAGTTGTTTCATAGCTCCAGGGTCCCAGGTTCGATTCCTGGCTTGGGTCACTGTCTGTGCGGAGACTGCACATTCTTCCCGTGTTTGAGTGGGTTTCCTCCGGGTGCTCCAGTTTCCTCCCACAGTCCAAGATGTGGAGGTTAGGTGGATTGGCTGTGCTAAATTGCCCTTGGTATCCAAAAATGGTTAGGTGGGGTTACGGGTAGGGTGGAGATGTGGGGATAGGGTGGAGGTGTGGGCTTCGGTAGGGTGCTCTTCCCAAGAGCCGGTGCAGACCCGATGGCCTCTTTCTGCACTGTAAATTCTATGATTCAAACTGCCGACTTAGTCTGCGCATTAATATTAAGAGAATCTTGAACTAGGAGTCCTAAGTCCCTTTCTGCTTCTGGTTTCTGAAGCTTTTTCCAATTTAGAAAATAGCCTGTGCCTCTATTTTTCCTACCAAAGTGCACAAAGTGTTACAGCTGTAAACCAACAGCTGTGTTTTAATGACTCGTAAACCACTTAAGGTTTACTCTTGTTTTAATTGGAAAAATAAATATTAATGGATCAAGCTGTAAGATGGTTATACATTTCAAATTATGGGCCAAACGTTGAGGGAACAGGAACAATATTAACAAGTATGAAGCAAAAGTAAGCAATAGAAGATGTTCCTTACCAAAGATAAATTTCTCTATCATATTTTGTATGATTGTGAGTAAAAGTATTACTGACTCAATTAAAACAGTCAAAGAGAGAATATTGATGCATGCATGTTCATATGATAACATCATACAATAACTTCTAGCTTGAAATCTCTTTCTCGCAGTAATGTAAAATAATTGTTAATATGGCCTAGCAGATCAACAGGGTGCTTCACTAAAGCAGAATATTGAAAAACCTATAGCACAGAGACATTTAAATTCCTGTGGGGTCATTCCACCAAATAAGAAGCAAAACCTCAACTTGTTCAATGAAACATCAAACTAAAAAAGGCATACTCGCAAATGCAAGAAAACGTGAGATCTTAAATTATGCTCAGAAAGTAATGAAGTGCAAAAAAGTAGATTTGAAAAAGAATTACCAAGGAAATTTGCTATTGCAAAGTCTCTGAAATTGCTGTGGAGTGCTAATGGAGGTGTTGTGGCGAGTTCCTGGATTTGGCAGGGAGTGATGCTGCATCCTCACAGGGAGGGCAGAGGACTAGGTGACTTGTCCTCACAAGGGTATGGTGACTGCAGTTGCATTGGGCTGGTTTAGCACAGGGCTAAAGAGCTGGCTTTTAAAGCAAACCAAGGCAGGCCAGCAGCACGGTTCAATTCCAGTATCAGCCTCCCCGAACAGGCGCCGGAATGTGGCGACTAGGGGCTTTTCACAGTAACTTCATTTGAAGCCTACTTGTGACAATAAGCGATTTTCATTTCATTTCATTGCACCTGGGTTGGCAAGGAAGCTCCAGTAGAGGCTGCAGAGAGGGGAAAATCTGCATGTTGCCCACAGCCAAGTTGGAGTTGGATTTCTCCATGTTCTTTGACAGTGACAGGAGGCTGTCAAATGCTCCCAGCATCCCAATGTGAATGTCCATCAGCTTTCTCCTGTATGCTGCCCCATAAAGTCCTTACCTGAGTCCACAGCAGAACTACACACATGCGTCCCAGCCCTCCGATGATCTGACATGTGAACCATCTATTCCTCAGGTATAACTTAGGATTGAGATGAGGAGAAGTTTCTTTACACAGAGGGTTGGAATTCTCCACCCCAAAGCGCTGTGGAAGCTCAGTCATTGAGTATTTTTAAGGTAGAGATTGATAGACTTCTGATTAACAATAATGTAAAGGGTTATGGGAATAGTGCGTGGAAAAGACATTGATGTCCTATCAGCCCTGATCATATTGAATGGTAAGACGTCTTACAACACCAGGTTAAAGTCCAACAGGTTTGTTTCAATGTCACTAGCTTTTGGAGTGCTGCTCCTTCTTCAGGTGAATGAAGAGGTCTGTTCCAGAAACACATATATCGACAAATTCAAAGATGCCAAACAATGCTAGGAATGCGAGCATTAGCAGGTGATTAAATCTTTACAGATCCAGAGATGGGGTAACTCCATTGAATGGCGGAGCAGGCTCGTTGGGCTGAATGGCCTACTCCTGTCCCTCTGCAGCTGAATTCATGCCTGATGGCACAATAACTTATCTAACTCCTAACTCTATGCCACTTGTTAAGCTGTGTGTTTGCTAACAATGAATGTAAGTGTCAGGTCAAGTGACAGGATTTCTTCATCATTGTTGAGCTATTTTTCTCTTTCTCCTCCTTTTTGGCCAAATTGGCTGTGTCTGCAGTAGTTCTTGGCTGTCTGAAAGCAGAAAATCTGAAGGGGAAGTTCGGATGAAGTCAAAGGGATGGTGTATAAAGAAAGAGGTCATTGTCACACCATTTGCAACTTGCTCATTGTACTAGATAGAAGGATAAGGGTGGGTTGAGAGTTGAACAGTAGCATTAGGCTGGAAGATCCACATCCTGAATTCTCCTAACTCCCTCATCAAAATGGTGTCCAGTGTGTCCAACACATGGGCCAATTTTGTACCAAAATAGCAGACGCGGTGTCAAAACGCTATAACGCTGAATGTTGTGGCCTATAGCTCCTTCACTGATGTTCAGAAAGTCACAATGCACTATTCAATAGTTGCTGACCTACCTTTATGTTTAGAACTGTTTCATTGATTACTTAAAATACTTGAATACAAGCTTCTATTTATCTGAATCTTCTGTATGTTCACCATTTCCTGTGCGTTCACAACTTAAAAATCTTTATCACACAATAAAGAAACGTGTCAGTGCCTGTAGAAATACCGTCATTCATGTTGGGGTCACCAAAGCAGAGTAAGAGTAACACTCAAAAGAACGATGGAATCAGCCGATAAAATATTGTAAGATAATACAGGGCTGCAAAAAAGCAAGATAGAATGAAAGGTGCACCAGGATAGCAAAAAAAGCACATTGCTTCTGCACAAGGTCACATCTGTAACATCCGATTGAAGAAGTGAATCTGGGGAGATCAATGAAACTCAGTGAAGCAATGCAATAGTTTATGGTTAGTTAATCCACAGGAAACAGCTTCTGGCCCTTTCTCTAGTGTGTATTTTTCTTTCTTTAGCAAAGGAGCATAACCATCCTTCAACAAACATTTTGTTACCATAAGTTCTGAGCATTGGTTGATGTGTTACACCATTTTGTAGATTACACTATTTATATTTGTAGAGGATGCTCATGGTTGATATTGGAGTTTTTTCATTGTTGAGAGTGATCACTTAACTCTTTAAGTCTCTTGTGTGTGTACAGTCGAGAACATATGTGAAACAAATGTTATATTGAATGGATTACAATCTAATATTCAGTTTATACCGCAACATTGATTGTAAATATATCAAAATCAATTTAATTTTAGTTTTATTTCTATTTTAATTGAAGAGTTATATTACTTTCAAATGTGAAGAGAGTTCTGCCACATTTTGACAGTATTAGAATTGTACTCACCTTTGCACAGGCATTAATTCCCAATACCTCAAGAATCCTTACATTCCCAAATCTTTAATTACTCCTACTGTGTTCAGACTTTTAAAACTCAAGCTTAGCCTCACTCAATCCCTATGGCTTTGCAATCTTTTTAACCTGTTGTGTCGCACAATATTGACCTTGTTCCTTACCTTGGTAGCGCAAAAAAGAAAATTACATTTCACCATCACATCAATTCATTTGTTGACTTGTCAAATGGAGCGGTAGCCTCCTGCTTGATCTTTTTTGCAATAGAGTTTGGGAACACAAGTTATTTTTAAGTACTATAGCTTGACTTTCATTCACTTGAGCCAATGTTTATGCTTCCACTTTACTTTCAAATATGAGAAAGGTGAAAGTTAGTTTATTATTATAGGGTGGAATTTTTCCATCCCACCCATAGTGGGATTCATGGCGGGTGAGAGCAGAGAATCTAGTGGCAGACAAAAAGCCGGATATTCGCCAGCATAAAAACAGTGCGCATTTCTCCTGATGGCGGGTTAGTGGCAGGTTGGTAATCCGGCTGAGTGGTGTGAATGCCCTTTGCATTCAATAACATCTCATGAATGCTCTTTTAAGCAGCAGCCTGCCAGATCTCGTCACGCCTTCCAATCTTGTGATACACCAGTGGGAAATTACATCAGCCTCAAACTCATTTCAAATGTGCACTCATTGGGCCTCAGTTAGCGCCTGACTTTGTGGTGAGCGAAACATACATAACCTACCTGCCATAGCCCTACGCCACTGTGTTGGAATGGATGCCACACTGCTGGAGATGGACGGGTAGTCTCCTCCCGCTCCTTGACTATGTCAACCAGAAGGACACCAGCATGATGCGGAACCGTACAAGCCTCTATATTCAGACACTGATCAGTACTGCAGCTAAGGTTGGCGAATGCAGGGCCCTCCTGCTCCCACGAGCTCACACCTTTGCACACAAGGACACCACTGGGCAGTGGTACTCAGGCAGAACTCCACTTTCATCAACAAGCATTTGAACTGGGAGTGGGATGTAAGGGGAGGGGGGAGACGATGAACACAAGGAGGAAGGAAGCTGGGGCAATGACTGGAAAGGGGGAAAGAGGAACACAAGGGGGAAATGGGAAAGAAAGGCTTTGAAAGGGCTGTGAGGAGGGAAAGGGGAACAATAGAAGGCAGAAGGAAAAGGAGGTGGAGGAGCAGAAGGAACAATGGAAGGCAAAGGGTAGACCGAGGGTTGGGAAGCTGGAAACCAACAAGGGTACATGAAACGCTGAAGAACAAGGGGGTCAAAGGGATACCACATTTTTAATTGGAAGGGGATGCACATCAACTCCGGAAAGGAAGGTTTGTTAGTGTGGCACAAGAGGGAAGGGTTTCATGGAAACCCAGAAGGTGGCAGGGTGATTTAGGAGGGGCACTGTCATCCTTAGTCTTCATGAAAATGAGGAATTCTGTGAAAGTCCAATTCCTTGCTCTGGGACTTGTAGTCAGGAGGGATGGGTTTCACGGAAACTCAGAAGGTGGCAGGGTGATTTGGGAGGGGACACCGTCATCCTTAGTCTTCGTGAAAATGAGGAATTCTGTGAAAGTCTAAGTCCTTGCTCTGGGACTTGTAGTCAGGAGTCACAGAGTAAAGTCACACCATTGGCAATGTGGAAAGGAATCACAAAGTAGAGACAGTCCAGGGACAATGTGGGCCTCATAGTCAGAAGTTGGAGATAGGAAGCAGTCCAGAGATGCAGAGATCCTGCAGCAGGAAGAATCGTCGGGAACATGGTGTAATCTAACTGCATGGAGGGGCAAGGACTGTGTGTTCCACAGGATAAAAGCACAGCGTGCTGTGCAGGGCTGTCTCCCAGTCGCTGTCTTTCTGGTTGGCTGTCTCTGTATTGGTCTGGTAACTGGAAATATCTGCACACTGTTATAAAAAGAGGGGGGCAGAGGTATGTGAAGCTCTCCTGGGGAGGGTTCACCTCAGTAGATGATCGTGCACACAGCTTCTAGTCAGGGTGGGTGGAGGTCCACATGGGGCATGGGCACATCACAGGTGATGTCACATCAGAGCATAGAGCTACTTTGGGTCACTCATCTCATTTACACATTATCATCCTACGCAGAGCTCGAGATGTCACATTTCTGGGATTTCATTTTGTCACCTCCAATGTGTGTGCTCACATCTCAAGGACAAAGGCGCATCTGCTACCATGCAAGTAGAGCAGGAAAAGCAGTAGGCCCTTACATCTACCATCGGTTTCATATTCAGAACTTCACTTTCTTAAGTCTTTAGTGATTCTTGGCTTCAATGTTTCATTTCAAAGAGAAGGCAAAAGGACAAATTGATTAAAGGCTCAATTCTGCCTTTGTATAAGTCCTAATGCAATGGAGAAAGAGGCAACATTGAGTGCAGCTCCAGCAGGAGGCCCTGCTTGAGGAACCTGGGCACGGAGAACAAGAGCATGAGCAGGAGGGTCAGGAGGAGAGACCCAGAAACAGAGGTGACTCACCAGATCTCCGGTTTATCGTAGAAGAATATTCTATTTACAAGTGAGTGAGAGGCAATGCTGGGCATGTCTGCACTTGCCCTGAAGTCTGATATATCACATTTGCCACATTTTTTGTGAAGACCTTGTGATGCCCAATTGCCTGACTATGATATCTGCCTCATACAGGGATCTCATCACTAGCAGTGAGCAGGGTGGCATTGGTCTTATCAGCACACACATGCACGATTAAGTATCGTCAGTCAACTCTTCATGGGAATGCAGATGGACTCTCCTGACTACCCTTACCAAATAGTTCATCGATAAGCAGATCCTGCGGAAAAATTTCCTTTTTGAGCAAATAGATAACACACAGGACAGGTGAAGAAGCATACTATAAGATATCCTGTCCTGTCGGATGTTATAGACGAGAGGCAGGATTCTATGCCGCCGGGATGCTCTGTTTTGCCGGCAGCCCAGGGGTTTCCCAACGGCGTGGGGCTGCCCCACAATGGGAAACCCCATTGACCGACCAGTGTAACGGAACATCCCGCCGGCGGGTTGAGGCAGAAATGTGGCGTGGAGGGGCGGAGCATCCTGCCGATAGTGCTTCGAAGCAAGACTTCAGGAGAAAACCATGAGTTAAAGCCATATTCCATCCGGCGACTTGAGTTATCCATACAGCAGGTTGGCTCCTCTAGCGAATGAGAGTCATCATTCCACCATTATTAAGGAAACGAGTATTAAATAAATTACACAAAGGCCACTGTGGTATTATAAGGATGAAGGAGATAGCCAGGAGCTATTTTTGGCAGCTGGGGCTAGATGCTGAAATAAAGGAGAAGGGGGGAATGTATTTATCTTGTGCAAAAGTGTGGAACCTGCCCAGTTGCACCCATGCGACTGGCCAGAAGAGGCCGGGCAATGGGTACATGTTGATTACGCTGGACCATTTGAAGGGTGCGTGTTTCTCATTCCAGTCGATGCTCACTCAAAATGGCCTGATGTTGCCATCGTTAAGTCAATGGCATCAGAGAAAAACATGATGTGGCGATGCCAGCGTTGGACTGGGGTGAACACAGTAAGAAGTCTTACAACACCAGGTTAAAGTCCAACAGGTTTGTTTCGAATCACTAGCTTTCGGAGAACTGCTCCTTCCTCAGGTGAATGAAGAGGTGGGTTCCATAAACACATATATAGACAAAGTCAAAGATGCAGAATGATACTTTGAATGTGAGCATTTGCAGGTAATTAAGTCTACAGGTCCAGACGGAGCAACTGGAGAGAGGGATAATCACAGGTTAAAGAGGTGTGAATTGTCTCAAGCCGGGACAGTTGGTAGGAGTTTGCAAAGCCAGGCCAGATGGTGGGAGTGAATGTAATGCAATATGAATCTAAGGTCCCGGTTGAGGCCATACTCATGTGTGCGGAACGTGGTTCCCTTGGAACTTCGCCGAGCAGAAACTTATAGCCGTAGTGGGCCTAAAACTGCTGCTGCCTAGAATATAGAGTGAGGAGTTTCAGTTGATGATCATGAGCAACATGAGATTGAATGTGACTCACATGATTATCAGGATTTGATGAAGTGATGGAGCTGTGATCTATACTAGGTTGCTGGGAGAAGAAAATCGCCCCCTTTCCACTGGAAAAATCCAGGTCCTCCCCAGCCAGCTTAGATACGACCCCCTCGAACTCAGTGAGGGCAATGATGTTGGGCATCTCTTGTGCCATCTGCGATTTTTCATGCCTATGTGCTTGGCCTATATGCAGACAAAAGAAAGACATGTGATGAGA
Organism: Scyliorhinus torazame; assembly: GCF_047496885.1. Taxonomy (NCBI): domain Eukaryota; kingdom Metazoa; phylum Chordata; class Chondrichthyes; order Carcharhiniformes; family Scyliorhinidae; genus Scyliorhinus; species Scyliorhinus torazame. Next base: position 183,600,917 of record NC_092712.1, read on the forward strand.
AGGGATGGAGCAGAGGGTTGGGTAAGATGCATGTCCAATGTGTGTGGTGAGCCCTCCTCAGAAGGGCTATCAAATGGAGTGTGAGCAACATGATAGATGGTGGCAATGCAAAAGCCTCCATAAGAGAATGAGGGTTGACATGTGTCCCCTGCTAATGATTGTGTGAGATCCCTGAAGTAAGTAGCCATTTGAATGCATGATGCCATGATGAGAGTTTGATACTGGAGGGAGTTGAAGAACAACTTACACTAGCAGAGCGGATGAGAGCATTCATCCTCTTCCTGCACCCGATGCCATTTTGGGCTTTGTTCCTAGCCATGCTGACTTCCCAGGCCAGAGACTCGAGACTGGTGTGCTTCCTGGAGCCACCCTTGGGATCCAGATCATACTTGTGCACCTGCACTCGCCTGATCAAGACCTTGAGGGCCTGGTGGATAAAGTGAGGTGCTGCCTTCTTCTTGAGGCTTTCGGCCTTTTTCTTATGGGTGGCAGACATCTCTGCACGTGACCTGAAGACAGGTGGGTTGGAGAGAGTGAAAATTATGTGTTGGACTGGAATTTTAATATGGCTTCCGAACCTTCAACCCCGCCAGCTGGTGGCAGGTGAAAGAATCAGTTCCTGCCCAGACAGGTGATTCATCCAGATACTCACCTGTGCATAATTAATGAGCTTTCAAGGGCAAAATCGGGCACCAGTTCCCGCCATTCTGGCCAGTGGGGTGGGTACCGCCAATACTGCCTGTCACTGCACTTAGACTCATAAATGAAAACGTCTACCCATAGTTTCTTATACGTGCTGGAACTCACTACCGGAGGAGGTGGTGGAAGCAGGAACGATAGTGACATTTAAGGGGCATCTTGACAAATACATGAATCGGATGGGAATAGAGGGATACGGACCCAGGAAGTGTAGAAGATTGTAGTTTAGTCGGGCAGCATGGTCGGCACGGGCTTGGTGGGCCAAAGGGCCTGTTCCTGTGCTGTACATTTCTTTGTTCTTTGTTCTTTGTGCTGGATAGAGGAAATCTGCTCAACTCAGAAACCTCATCTATTGAACACTCTTTCCCTCAAGTACAGAATTTCCCATCAGATTTATTTGCGTTCCATAATTCTGGAGCTCAGAACTCAAAGTTGTCATACATTGTGCTATTTTTGGGATGTAATATTGTGCAATTGTAAAAAATGTAGCAGTGGGACTGTTAAACTAATGTGTGAATTTGACCCACTGCTAATCTTGTTGAGTCTATTTTTTAGGTATCCCAGGTGACAATCTTAAAATAGGTGTTAGGCTCCTTGCGCAAGTTAACAGTGGGCCTAATACCTGTTAATGGATCCTTCTGGATTTCCAATGAGTGGAGCAGGAGCTGAGCCTGCTTGGCTCAAGATTATTCAAAGACTGCAAACTGCTAAGAAGTGGCCATTACCAACAGGTAAGTCTTAAAAAAGGATCTTAAGCAGTTTTGTGAAGCTCGAAAGATCGGGAATGTTCTATATATATCTTTCAACACAGTTTTCAGGATAAACAAAGTTGCTATGATTATAGTGAAAGGTTAGTTACCAAAAATGGAAGCCTAACTTAGTAGCCATCATGTGGAGATGCTGGCGTTGGACTGGGGTGAACACAGTAAGAAGTCTTACAACACCAGGTTAAAGTCCAACAGGTTTGTTTCAAATCGCTAGCTTTCTGAGCACTGCTCCTTCCTCACTTAGTAATGTCAGTCTTGACTCAATGGTAACACTCCCCCCTCTAAGTCAGAATGTTATAATATTAAGACATACTGCAGATACTTTAGTACTTCTTCTAGGTTGGGATTTTTTAGTGCAGGACTGAAAGAGTGTCAATGATACTAGCCAAAATTTTCCAGGTGTTCCCACCGCAGGATCTTCCGGTCCTGGCAACCCCTGCCATGGGTTCCCCAGCAGTGGAGGGTGCAGACAACGGGAAAGCCCAATGACAGCGGCGAGACCGGAAGATCCTGCCACTGGCCAATGGCAGGCTGCCAAGTCTGCCGCAAAGCATGTCATGGGGACACACAGAAAATTCCAACCACTGTCTGTCAGATGAGATGTTAAGTCAAGGTCCCATTAATTACCTTGGGTAGACATTAAAGATCCCATGGCTAAGAAGAGAAGGGGAGTTCTTAATGCCAAATATTTATCCCTCAAACAATGTCACCGAAACAACTAACCTGGTAATTTATCTCATTGCTGTTTACAGGACCTTGCATTTGCCTATTTATAACAATGATTACATTTCAAAACTACTTAATTGGCTTGAAGTGCTTTGAGATGTGCCCATGAAATGTGAAATATCAATGCGAAGTTCTTTCTTCATCACATCATCTTGCAATAAATGATAAAAGCGCTCATAATTAATGTCAACCTTAAGAAGTTAGATGATAAAATAAATTTACAAAGATAACCCAAAATCCATTTGAAAAGGTTTTGCTCGCGAGATACATTAACCTTGTGTGATCAACAAGACAACATCAATCTCAGCCCTCTGTTGAGACAATGCAGTTTAGTTGTTTTTTTAATCCAGGATGCGATATGACATTAACTTCCCTGGCACATGTGTGTGGTGGAGGAAATCAAAATGTAATTACTGTGTTCGCAAATACCCAAGGGAAACATTCCAGTCTCACTCACAGCTTTCCTTAGCTCAGCACAAACAAAACGAGTGCAGTAAAGTCTAATGGCAGTGACCCAGCACTTGTCCACTCTTTATAATACAGTTGTCCCTTGGTTTTGAAAAAAAACCCAGATTGGTTGTAGCGTGGGTTTCCAGTTTCCACATTGTTCCTTCACCTCTGGGACCCACATTAAAAGCCAGCACAGACTGATTGGGTGAGAATCTCTTCCATCTATGCAACTTAGAATTGGGCAATCTCTATTCCGCTTGTGGAAGATGAACACCACTCAAATGGTGCAATTCAGTGGGGTATGACATTTTTAAAAATATATCTTTGTGGAGGTGGGGGATTAACCTGATCACTGCATATAAATAACATTGTAAATGTGGTCAAGAAGAACAAACCGAAACATTTGGTACAGAAGCTAACAAGGTCAATTTGGGAGTGCTGAACTGACATTGAAGTAAAAACCTATGTTTGCGGAAGAGTTCAGTGAGCTTTCCATGCATGTAACCTGTATGCAACAATGTTCAAAAATTGGAAAGTTATCATTAGTCTGCGCTTGCACCCTCTGCTTTTATTAAATACAGAAAAAATACAGTGTAACAACTTGTCCCAATATCAGCAAATTTAAAAGGATTATGCTATCTGATAAAGTTTTTGCAATTCTGCTGCGGAAGGTGTTTCTGCAAAATGTACTTGGAGATGGAAATAAATAAACAGAAATATCTCATTGTATGAATTTCCTTCGCAATAGTTATAAGCAGCAAATTTGTGGCTTTAATGCAACCAGAAACTTTGGCAACGTGCAGCATCTGTGGATAAAGTTGGTTACCACTGTCACAAAATCAGAACATTGTCACTTAAGCATTTGCTGCAGCACAAGCTAGTCTCTCGTGCTGTTTAATGCACCACACTTTCATCACTCCCCCAGCAGCAGGCCATGGCACTCAGGACTCCAACTCAGCCTTACACTTACAAATATTACCAGTCACACACTCAACGCACACTGCCTGCACATACTTCCAGCTATTCAGCTCTGGAAGGTATATCACCCAAGTAAAGTGCAACACAATCACTGACATTCTTCCCTCCCTCTTGCAGGACAACGTGGTCCACAATAGAAGGGAGCACAGCAGAACCAGGCCGAGACCAGAATGTCTGCACTTCCTGAGCTCATTAGGAGATTGTTCTCCCTAACATGAGCTAGTTGTCACAGAGACCATGGCATCTCATATTGCTCAGAACATTCAGACATCTTCCTGCAATACATCCCTTCCCTTCTCAACTCCCAGCTCACATTCATCCTGCTACCCAGTGCAATGAGCAAGCTGTAGATGGTGTGATCATGGACCTCCTGATTTCCTCTCCAATTATCTTCCCTCACCTTCACCTTATCGTTCTGATTTTCTGCAAATTGGGTGGCCTACAATTGCTGCCTTCCTGGCCACAGCACCGCAAGGAGGAAAAGGGATAGAGCAACAGCATAGCACTGATGAAGGAGCCCTGTGATTTGATTTGTCACTCACAGCACAAACTCAAATACTGGTACTGGGCATAACTTTAAGGCTAGTACATGGGATACATTGGGATCAGCACATGGTGAGCCTCTGGGCACAAATTGGTTGCAGCCAATCCAGGAATAGAGGATGATTCATTTGTCAGTTCACCAGAGGGTCATAAATGACTTCAGCCACAGTGGATGCAGATGAAGAACTCAATGGGGCAGCATACCAGAGACAGCTGATGAGCATATACTGAGGTGCCAGGTGTTTTGACTGGCCTGCTAGACTGCCTCCTGTTATTGTCAAGGAGCATGGAGGAATCTGGCTGCAGTTTGGCAGTAGGTATTACCGTCTCTGTAGTCTCTGCTCCATCTCCCTTTTGTGCTGCACAAAGAGGCACTGTAAATACTGCCCCCATATCTGTTGCAGACTTTGTGTCACCTCTTTATTTGTCCTCTCTGTGAGGAGGCACCAATGCTCCCTGTAAATCCAGAAACACACAACGACACCTCCACAGTACATTCAAAGACCTTGCAAGAGTAAAGGTTCTTCTAAATTGCTTTACCTATAAATTGGTTGCCTTGTCCTTTAAGTAATGGTATTGAAGGCCCTTCTTGTAGCACTAGATCTTTTGTGAGTGATTTGCAAATTCACTGAATGGCTCCAAATGGTCCAAATTTTGTGAATGGGTGTCACATCAGCCAGCTGAGCTGTATGATATTCTGATTGGATATATTCACTTGCTTCTGGCATTTACAGGGAATGCCCATGCAAGGGGCTGGTTTAGCACACTGGGCTAAATCGCTGGCTTTTAAAGCAGGCCAAGGCAGGCCAGCAGCACGGTTCAATTCCCGTAACAGCCTCCCCGAACAGGTGCCGGAATGTGGCGACTAGGGGCTTTTCACAGTAACTTCATTTGAAGCCTACTTGTGATAATAAGCGATTTTCATTTTCAAGTGCCCTTCTGGGTGGTGTACTATCTGGGATACATTGGAAGTCAGGGCAGTCTGGACCCTCAGGAGGATTATTGTCTTCTATATAAGATAATTTATATCTATATGCAGAGCGCTGCCTCCAACTGATTAGAATTTCACACCCTCTATCTCTCGATATAAATCAAAAATATTTTTGGTGCATTTCTACGGTGCAATTGTATAGTTATCTTTATAACTTTATAGAAAATAATTTCTACAATTTTCTATAGAATTAAAAATGGTTCTTATTTTGCAAAGTGAAAAGGGTATTTGTGTTCACATTCTGTACCAAATTATGTTAGAACTGCAGGGGCAACAAGATCAGACTTCTTTATTCCTAATCCTGTAACATAGTAAGCATCAGTTTTTTCTGAAATGTTTCATAATAAGGAATGCTTTGCTGCCCAAGATTGTAAAAGTGTCTAGTACAAATATGGAAAATACAACTGCCAAACGTATTTTAGTAGACAAGTTAAGAAGTGGGTTTTTTTTATCATTCATCTGCCAGATGTTGAAGAATTTAATGTAAATATGCCCAATCTCAGTTCCGCAGATTTCCTTGATCAATTAATTAAATAACCTAGAGCAGAGCCCATGAATGATGGATTGTTGCAGGAAGACTGGTCTCTTATTTAGACTTCAGTGAGTGATGTACCATAAAGCAAGTTGAGAGATTGACCTTTTGCACATTGCGACTCCTTCAACCTTCAAAGTATAGGGGCTGGAATTTCCTCTGTCCGCTCTAAACACGATAAAGTTGGACTTCCACCCATCCACATGACAGGCACTGCAAGAAACTGCCTCCTTCGCCTTGGGGTTGGTCCTCATTTTACATGCAGGCGTGTTTTCAGTGGTCTTTTCACTCCTGACAGGTTTACCATTGCTGGAAGGGAACAAAATAAGGGATGGTGCAGCAAATAAAAGACTGCAACATTTAAAGGATCCAAAGCACAGGAAGTCTGCTGCTACAACAGTCCCTCGATTAGTTCAAAGATAAACTGACTCCTCTGCTCCAATGGACTGGGAGCCACTGAAGAAATGTGGATGACTTTATGGACAGATAGTGAGTGCCACCTATAACACTGTGGTTGCTGTCAGATAGTAAGGGAACTTAAGGTTGGGATATGTTCAGGAAAGACTGAATAATCATGTACATCTTGGAACACTGTTGGAAGCAAATTCAGGTTAAAATGGTTTCTTTCTTATATCTGTAAGATCTGAATGGGCAGAAATATTGGCTGGGGAGCCACCCAGCCAGCTCCTCACTAACTCTCTGACGTTCTCAAAGAAGTGATATGTACAGATGAATATTATAGTAAGACACAAATAATTGGATGGAGTTCCCATCATTATCACTGTAGAAATGCTGGACATAAGGAACAGGCAGGCTTTCCAACATGTAACTTTTAAAGGACCATGACGTTAAGGACCATTATGACAAAATCCCGATTTAGTCAAAGTGACAAATTCAGAGTACAGGAACAAAAAAATGTTTCTGGAACTACAGTTCCTCCCACTATAGGGATTTCAGTATCATCATTTGGTCCAATAATTCAAATTATTCTGACCTGGAAAAATTGGTCACGCTCAGGAAGCAGCCATTTGGTTGGGTAAAACTTCTTTCCAAATGAAGGTTCCTCCACAATTGCAGCAAATTGGAAAATATGTTCAATATGTCTTGTGGAAATGGAGCAAAACTTCAAATTATAAGGGAGCAATTCTGTTAGGGCTCCTATTCAATTACCATTGCAACTGCCACGTAAAATATCATTTATACAAGCAAACCTGATTCTCTCCAACCTCCGCCAAAGAACAGGAAACACCCTAAGGAAATTCATTGTGTTATTGCATCAACCACAAAGTAAGATGGTTGTGGTTGTTGGAGGTCCATCATCTAATTCCAAGGACTTTGCTGCAGTTCCTCAGGGTGGTGTCCTAGGCGCAGTTATCTTCAAATGTTTTATCAATGTAGGTTAGATGTGGGGTGTTCACTGATGATAGCTCAATGTTCAGTATCATTCGCTACTCCTCATATCCCAAAGCAGTCTGTGTCCATATGCAGCAGGACCTGGACAACATTTCATTCTTGGGCTGATGAATGGCAAGAAACATTCATGACACACAAATATCAAAAAATGACTGTCTCTAACAGGAGAGAATCTAATCATTTCTCCTTGGAATTCAATGGCATTACCATCACTGTATCCCACATTTTCAATATTCTGGGGGTTACGAATGGTGTGAATTCTTCTGCAAACACCTCCTGAATCCCCAAAGCATGTCCACCATCTAGAAGGCGCAAGCCAGGGAGTGTGACAGAATACTTCCTGGATGAGTGTAGCTTCAACAATACCCAAGAAACTTGACATTATCTAGGATAAACTAGCCCGCTTGTTTGACACCCCATCTATCAACATCCTCGCTGTGCACCATCTACAAGACATGCTCCAGCAATTCACCTGGGCATGAACTTATAAACATCGACAATATGCTGACAGGCTTTCAAAGTGAAGTGTGAGTCATCAAGTGACAAATCCAATGATCTGTTTTCTGATCCCACCAGAGGGCGAGAATCAGAGCTGTTTGTGATCTGAATGAATCTTTCAGAAGGACACCAATCCACTGGGGACTCCATGCCTGCCACGTTCACCAATTCCTGCTGCACACACCATGACCCTGTGGGAGTTACAAGTTGTGGCAAGAAATTATCATGGTGGAGATGATCATATTTTACAGAGACTGAAGGAGTCCACTTCAAACATGAGGGGGAATAATATCATCGGACATTGAGACCGAGCGCGATTCAGCAGACGGAAGTTAAAGTCCTCTGTCGGGCGTGTTCAGCAGGGTGTTTCTTGGTGGCTGCAGCGCCGAGAACCATCCCACTATCCAATGACACTTTGCTATTTATCTTGGCCTTGGGAGTTTCTCCTCACCAAAACTGCACTTGGAGGGATTTGTTGCTGGTGAGCTTCAGCTCCCCAGCAGGAATGGCTCCCCGCAGATCGGGGTGACATTTTGTCCGGCAGCCCCAATCTTTACCCCACCACCTTCAGGCCCTGCCTGCTCTATTGACACCACCCATCCCTTTCCCAGAACCTTGGGGAGGCTCCCAGGAATCTCCCCTCACCCCATCTACTTGTCAAGGCCCCCCCCAGGCCTAACCCCCTGACAGTGCCAACCTGGCACCTGGGTGCCTGGCACTGCCAGCCTGGCACTCTGGCAGTGCCCCTGGCACTCTGGCAGTGCCAGGTTGCACACAAGCCAGGGGAGTGCCAGGGGGAATGATAGGGTGCCACCCTGCTCTATCCGCAACCACCCAGGCATCTCCAATGGCCTGGGAGACCCCCCAGTTGCCATTACTCCTGGTTTACACTTGTGTGGACCAGAACTAAATGGTGCCCTGGCAAGGTCTTGCATGTGCGGCTGTTTACTCCCGGGTGCTGGGTGCATCCAGCATCCAGGTATTTAAATGAACCGTTGGGCTCATTTAAATATTGAGATCTGGATGTCATCTGTTGCTCTCTTTGATTGGCTCTGAATATGGCGGTCAATATGATTGCCTTCCTTAATCCTAATTATGTTTGCTCTAGAGTCGGCAGGTATCTTTCGATACCGCCACAAGGTTCAAACCCGAATACTGATCAAAGAGTCGGTACACCAGTTAGTTAGTTCAAAGTCAATACTATTTATTTACACACACAGTAATATCTACTCATGCACGAAATACTACAGACTAAACTATCACTACTGCTAAAGCCTATACTTAGCTTCGGGCGCCCACTCAGTCAGAGGAACAATGGCAGTTGTTCGGACCTGAGGCTGTTGGGGTCGAAGTGGTAGAGGGGAAACAGCTAAGGTCGTCCGTCTGGTAGCGAGCGTTGACCTTGGACTTACTTGCTTCTGGTGCAGCTGGTGGACGGGTCTCTCCGCTGTGAGAGCCGAGTCCAAGAGAGCGATTCTCTCTTGGGGCCTTCTTCTTATACCTGAAAGGGGCTTTGCGCGCTTTTGGGCCGGTCTTGAACTTGGCCCCAATCAATTGGGCCGTATCTTGATCACTCGTATTGATCTTGACCAATAAAGGGGTGGGTGCCCTGATGGCTGCGTGTGTCCTAGGTGGCCGTTGGCCTGCTTTGGTTTCTGCTTTCGGTTTGGGGAACAGGTGCCGTGAGGTCTGGCGCCAGATCGGTTACTTAAGTATCTTCCTTTGTTCCCTGGAGATGGGCCATCCATATGCTAATGGGCCTACAGTTTCAGTCTTGTCTGGGAGCTGTTTCTCCAATATGCAGACAGGCTCTGTGCCTGCTTGCTTTCTTAACATTGTCCATTTTTCCCTGCAATCTTTGCAAAAGTCCATTTTGTATTCTGGAAGTGGCCATCCTAGATGGCTACACACCCAGCGAGGGTGTGATCCAGATTGTGACCAGTGGAGCAAGTCGGGTGACTCGCGATTAGCCTGGTGCCCGGCGTAGAACCCAGATTTGGGCTCACACGCAATTCACCCATTGCATCCAGATCCGCCGAGCACAACGGGGTCACCTGAATCATGCCCAAGATCTCCTTCCATGGATAGAGTGACCAGCAGGCTCTGGAAGCCAACATGGCTGCCACCTTAAAGAGGTTGATATTAGCCTTGGCCGTACAGGACTGCATTGACTTGCACCAAAATGTTCTCTGGTGGTAGTAGTAAAGTATGGCTGGTCCACTGAAGGATTGATGACAAAAGGGGTGCTGGAAGTGGTGGCTCCACTCAAAGTGCTTCCACCTTTCAGTCAGTGGCCCACATCATTGTAGCCTTATCTTGCAAATGTGAAGTGTGCACCTGCACGGATGCAGGTGAAGTGATCTTTGGTGGGGGCCCTCATGGGCTCTAATACCAGAGGATGTCGGCCAAGAGCACCTCAGCTGTCAAAGCAGGGATCTGAGCAGTGTGCCTCCACCTCTGCTGTAGATGCACAGGTTGCATCACGTATGAGGAGCAGAAAAAGGGAGCATAAAGATTTGGAGTTGCGAATTGGTATAGACGTTGATGTCTGAGTAAATGTTGTTTAGATAATGTTGTGGTCCTTATTCATATTGCCCAAATACTATTCTTTTTCACCACTTTTCTATATTGCCAGTTCTTGTGTGCTGGGTGCTAAGTGATCTTCCAAGGTTTAGATGATGCATGTGAGGATACACATTGACAAGGACTGATGTTGAAATGCTCCAGGGTGGTGGATTGAATACAGGGTTATTTTGCACAAATGGCATTGGTGGTATTGAGGGGAGCAGGAAGAATGGCATTTGCATTTCCTTGCCCATTGGTGTAGTTGAGGTGAACATTGAGGATGATGATGACATTGACCACCATTGGTAACGCATGGTTGCCAGACCCAGCAGCACAGAGGTCTTCTTCTAGAAAGTTACAAATATCTGCCATCACCTGATGTGATGTCCTGAACCATCTGAGACAATGATGTTCAGACATTTAAAGGAGATTCAACCCTTTTTGTGGGTATTTCCTCCTGTGAGCTGTACCTCTCAGCTGGCTTCCTCCCTTTGGCTTCCCTCTCTGCTGTGGAGCTACAGGTCTGTGAGCAGTAGGTTGCTAAGTGTGCTGCTGCTGGTGCTATTGTTGATCACTTAGTCCTCATGTGAGGTCCAATCTAAGGCATCATATGGGGCATCCATCCTGTTGTCTTGTCCTTGCAATGATTCATACTGAACTGCTGCTGACTTACTTAGAATGATGATTCATTTAACACGTGGAAGGATAACATGCAGAATGTTATATAAACAAGGTTACTCTGGAACTACCCAATGTGCGACTGCCCTTGTGTACGCCTTACTACCAACTGACAATAGCCGGATCTCACATAACTGATGCCTGACGCCACCTTCTGGTGGCAGGTCGCATTATAGAATCATAGAATCATAGAAGTTTACAGCATGGAAACAGGCCCTTCGGCCCAACCAGTCCATGCCGCCCAGTTTTTACCATTAAGCTAGTCCCAGTTGCCCGCACTTGGCCCATAACCCTCTATACCCATCTTACCCATGTAACTATCTAAATGCTTTTTGAAAGACACAATTGTACCCGCCTCTACTACTACCTCTGGCAGCCCATTCCAGACACTCACTACCCTCTGAGTGAAGAAATTGCCCCTCTGGGCCCTTCTGAATCTCTCCCCTCTCACCTTAAACCTATGCCCTCTAGTTTTAGACTCCCCTACCTTTGGGAAAAGATGTTGACTATTGTTGACTCAGCATTGCTGAGTGTATGCAATATTATTCACAGGCATATCACCACATCCCCCTTCCTTTGAAGGTGTTGGGCAGCATTCTCCGTTGCCCGAAATGGTAATCGGCGATCGGGCAGAGAATTGATTCCGACTCCAGAATCGGTGTCAGTGCCAGTTTGACGCTGCTTTTTGATTCCTTACCCCCTCCAAACCGGCATCATCATGACACGCGCCGCGCGCAGTCACAATGCCGTTGACACCTCATCGGCCGGCCCACTCGCGAAGCTCCGCCCCCAGTGGGCTGAGTTCCCAATGGCGTGGGGCACGTGTTGTCTGAGCCGGCGTGCCAGCTGCGGACTGTGTCCAGCGCCGCCACAGTCGACCAGGATTCATGTCGCTGGCCGGGGGGGGGGTCTGTCAGGGCTGGGGGGGCTGGCGGTGGGTGGCCGGGAGGGTGGCCAGGGGTTTGGCTGTGGGGTCACGGTCAGCGGTTTAGATTTAGCGTGCGGCCGACGCCATGTTGTACGCCACGACCGTTGCAGGTCATCAGCTGAGCGCATGCGCGGCCTTGGACCCGGCCATTCACCAGCCGTTTTTGGCGTGGGCGGCAGGTGATTCAGTCAGGGCCGGTGCTAGCACCTCACCGGTACTGGAATCGGTAAGGGGTCGGCGCCGAATTTCCTGTCGTGAAAGTCGACAAATTCTACGCTGGCGTCAGCACTTAGGCGCCAGAATGGAGAATCCAGCCCATTGATCTTTATATACAAACATGATTAATATCTTTACTTTACATATGTGGTTTATTTATAAACAGATTTAACTAATGTATCCATAGACATGATATGCCTGCGAGGAGTGTGTTCCTTGTGCACAGCTCATTGTGCCTCCCTCACGGAATCACCCCGCCGGTCGTCTGGGCTCTTGTCATCTTTTTTGAAGGCTGGTGTCTGTGCCGGTCTTTTTTGTTTTAGCCATTTTACGTGATGCGCCTTGCCACCTGTAGACCTGTATTCTTGTAGACCATCTTGGTGTCTTCAGCTCCTTCGCTCGATGCTGTTGGCTGCCGCGTTGCTGTGTGCTCTCGCGATGCTCTCTGCTGCTGTTCTGTTGTGCAGTCTCCAGCCTGTCAGTCACATTGTCGATTTCTCCTTTCTTGGCTCACAGTATGCCCCACTTTTTTGTTTTTAGTGCCAATTTGCGACTGCTCCTTTTACCTTTTTTGCGATCTATCTTTTGAGTGTTTTTCATCTTTTGTTTGGCTCACGTAGCACCCATCTTGTCGCTGGCCTGCGCCATGGAATCAGTGTATTGTGGGTTATCTGCAGAGACATCTCGTGTCGGCATGCTTCCAAGGAACTGTGCGGTGGTAGTTAAGTCAGCAGCTTCAGCGACCAGCTGCAGAGCCTCATCCTCTGGTATTTGGGATGGATTACCCTCTGGTGTCTGGATTGCCTCACATTCTGGAATCTGGATAGGATTAGTATCATCAGTCTGGGCGCTGTGCCTTCATCTTGTGCTTGAGCCCCATGTGATGGCTCCTCGTCACTCAATATCAGTATGCGCACCTTATCATTTTCAGATATCCCAGATGGGCAGTCATCCTCATTGTGTGATAGTACATACGTGTCATCCAACGCTGTGGAACTACATCCAGATTCAGTATCAACATTGTCGTGGCGCTACATACTGATGTAGGTCATGGTTCATCCCTGTCACGGATTATGATGTATGTATCACACGTCGCATACAGATGCCTTCATTTGCTCTTCAAACTTCCCCTGTGATGGAATGGCCTCATGTCTCGGGGAGTCCACTGCCAGAACTTCTTTATGGGGCATTGATGGTTCCCCGTATGCTTCTGGAGCTAGTTTCTCCAGAATTGGAACAATATTTTCTGTGTTCAGTTTGTTCGGGACTACATCAGCTTCATCTGAGGTGTCTCTGCTGCAATCTTGCTGTCCATTTCTACGTGCGCCATCTCAGAGTATTCACACTGCTCGGGGTCCTGCACAGGCTGGGCGTCCCTTGTGGTAACCTCGTCATTCCTGAAAACCACTGACGTAGCGCTGCACAAGCTCCCTCACTGAGTGTGCCATCTCTCCCGCGAAAGGGCTTTACCAGCGTTTCATATTCGTCCAGCTCCGGCTCATCATCCAGACCTCTGCTTACTTCATCGTTTGCATTGTCTTCATATGATTTATCAGTGTACTCATCTTTGGGGTCTGTGTCATCAGCAAAGACTTCTCCTGTAAAATATGACATTGCACAAGGAATTATGTGTTCACACAGGTTCGACCAATTTCAAAGTCAGCAGCATGTCTTGCTGCAGAACTTTTATTTCGCATTCCATGCTGTGGAGCATCTGGAGCAGTGAAGAAATTGAAGAATGAGTCATTCGGTTCAGTTTTCGTAACAGTTTTGCAAGTGCTCCGACCGTTCTGCTTCGGCTTTATTTCAATGGTTTACACTGTGACATTTTTTTCTTTTCTTCCAGCCGATCTGGCACCCGGTGCATCCCGTGATCTCTGGTTTGTCACAGAATGAGAATTCCCACTCGTCAGGCCGTGATTCCAGCTGGCACACTTTCGTAATGACCTCATTTGTAAAATACTCATTTGGCTCAAGCGTAAACTCCAGTGAAGTTCATCGGCTATGTACTCTCTGAACATTTAACGTTCACATCTAGTAGATGCTTTAATATGTGCTCATCATGCTCCTGTATCATGCCACTGGGTATGTACGCCTTCTTGAAGACTGTTAACCAGAAGACTGGAATTTCCTTTGGCTCTACCAGTGTCTCATTGGATTTGTTGTCTTTCGCCTGGACCTTCGCTTGCTTCCATCGAGTGAGTGTACCAGCATATCTCGTTGCAAATCGCAGTAACCGTGTGGCCACTCACTGTCTGGACCATACAGCCACTCAAGGCTATGCAGAAGGATTTATTCACTCGTTTCGGTTGGACCGCTCTGGACCTTTTCTGAAATTTGATCAAAAAAGAACTGCTCTTCCAGAGGCATCTCCTCCACTGCATTAACTGCTCTAATTTGGTCCATTGAAGGACGCAAAAAATATTGTTTCGCGAAATGATTTGTTCAACTGCACCTGGAGCATACCTTTCCATATGCTGAACATTGCCGTGGGCCATGTTGGCTGCCACATTTCTGGCACAAGATGGGCAGCTCCTGTCGTCATCTTAAAATGGCTGCCCACACTGAGACCACGTTTCTTATTGAACTGCGTCCCAGTGCTGATGGCACTGGCGTCTTCATGTTGGCGCCAAAATGTTTCGAACTGTGTGTACTGATTTGCTATGCAGCCAATTCACTCACATGGAAAATCTTAATTGCTTTTTCCAATATCAAATCTTCTTCCTGCAGTGATCTTTCATGGAGTTTGTAATTTGATATGCCACATACTATTTGGTCGCGGAGCATTGAAGATTTCAGATTACTGAAATTGCAGGACTGGGTCTTCAGCCTCAAGTCATTAACAAAACTGTTAAAAGATTCACCAGCTTTCTGGTTACATGTACTGAAAATATGGGCGCAATTCTCCCATCGGGAGACTAAGTCCTGACACCGGAGTGAAAACCGGAGTGTTTCACTCTGGCGTCGGAGGCCGCTCCCAGCCCCATATTCTCCTGCCCCTGGGGGGCTAGGAACAGCACCACGTCATTTACGCGTGCCGGGCCTTGGCACCGCGTAAAAGCGGCCGGCGCCACGTAAATGATGTCACCCGTGCATGCGCAGATGCCGTCCTCCCGGCGGCCGCCCTGCAAGAAGATGGTGGATCGATCTTGTGGGGCGGCGGAGGAAAGGAGGTCCTCCTTCAGAGAGGCCGGCCCGCCGATCGGTGGGCACCGATCGCGGGCTAGACCCCTTTTGAGGCCCCCCCCAGTGCAGGACCCCCTCCCCCCCCCCCACAGGCCGCCCCCCTCCAGCGTTCCCGTGCTGTTCGCGCCGGCAGTGACCAGGTGTGGACAGCGCCGGCGGGACCCTGTCGTGTTGGGTAGGCCGCTCGGCCCATCCGGGCCGGCGAATCGCCGCTCGCCCATTACAAACGGCGAGTGGCGATTCTCCCAGCGGCCAGCCGGGATTCTCGCCGCGCCGGTTTGGGGGGGGGGGTGGAAGAATCGCATGCGGGTGCCGGGGCGGCGTGGTGGGACTCGTGCGGCGCCCCGGCAATTCTCCCACCCGGCGTGGGGGGGAGAATTCCGCCCTATATCTTTCAAATTTCTCATTCATTTTGGCAGAGCAATGCCAATCAAAGTACTCTATCACTTGATTTTTACTCATGCTTTCCTCTTCGCTATCAAAAGCAAATGTGTTGTAGATTTCAATTGCTTGTGGACCTGCCACCATGAGCAGCAACGCAATGCGCCTCACATCAGGCTGTGTCTGCAGGCCAAGGGCTGAAACATAGAGCTTGAACAGCTGTTTGAAAACCGCCAGTTTTCGTCTACGTTACCCGATACATTGAAGCTGGTGGGGTGCCTTTAAACTCTCCATCTTGAGTTTCACCATCTTTTCTTGTGTTGAGTCATCACAGACCGTAGTTTACCAGGTCGGTTGAAGAATCTTCTTTTTTTTGTTTTGTTCTTTGGCCAGTTTTCCTTTGTCTTTTCTGCTGTTTCCTTAAATGTTCAACACACCTGGTACCATGTTGTGTTATGTTGTCTTATCCTTGCAATGATTCATGAAGAACTGCTGTTGATTTACTCAGAATGATGAATTATTAGTTAACACATAGAATGATAACATATAGAATGTTATACAGACTACGTTGCTCTAGACCTACCCGATGTTCTCACTACCAACTGACGATAGCCGGATGTCACATGACTGATATCTGATACCACCTGCTGGTGGGAGGTCGCATTGCTGAGTGTATGCAATATTATTCACAGGCATATCACCACATATCCTGAATTGATAGCTGGGCAAACCTCTAAAGTGCAGAAAATAAATTTTCAGCAAAAATACTCTGAACAAACCCTTTCCCACTTACAGGTAAGAAAGCAGCTACTGGGCGTCATGGTGGCACAGTGGTTAGCACTGCTGCCTCATGGCGCCGAGGACTGGGGTTCGATCCTGGCCCCAGATCACTGTCTATGCGGGGTTTTCACAATCTCTCCCTGTCTGCGTGGGTCTCACCCCACAACCTAAAGATGTGCAAGATAGGTGGACTGGCCATGCTAAAATTCCCCTTAATGAAGAAAAAAACATTTTGAAGAAAGCAGCTGCCAGTACTGACCATTTGCTGACATACATTCCTGAGATTGATTTAGTCCCCTTAATTACCGCTGTGTACTTGACATGCATTCAAGGGCGAGTTTCAGGAAGCCTAGGAGATCTGTGGAACTGAAGTTAAAACTGAAAAGTGTGTATAAGATCACTCCAATTGACCAATTAACATATGTTAATTAGCAACCTGCCTTTCCCGAGAGGGTTGTGGGCATTCAGCCTTACAGGCTCGAGCTACATAGTGAAACTGGCAGGTTGGAGCCAGCTACCTAACGCAATTTTTCTCAGTTTTGTGCCCTTGCTGGCACCCATGCTCTTTCAGGTTAAAGCTAAGTTGGAAGTTTAGTTACCAGTTTATCAAATAGAAGAGAATATAATGATATAATCTGAGAAGCAATACATATTTATGGCATCGAGAAGGATGTGCTTCCCCTTTAATTAGACCGAGCCTCATTTTCCACTTATACAATTAGGGCCGCAATGATTTAATTATGCTCCCATTGAGTCTGCTGCTTCAAATGTATTATGTTTCTCATAAATTTAATAACTAAGATAAAAACACAAGCACCGTGCTGTAAAAAGGCCTGCCCTGCAGCAAATATACCATCTGCTGAGAGGCAGAAAGTTTTCCCAGTCACTTCAGAAGTGCAGCATTACAGTTCTCCAAGAGATTGTATTTGGCTGGTCCAGAAGTAAATCTTTTCCATTGAAGCATTAAAGTACCTGCTTCATATCATTTCCATTGTTAGTTAACTTAAGAAAATAAATGTGGGCAACTGGTTAATTCTTTATTTTTATTATGATATTCATTGAGTTGGCCATGTTGGTGAAACACTTGACTTTCAATTAATTTATGAAATAGAATAGAGCAAATTTAATGTAATGCCAGGAAAGAGATACTTTGTTTGGCCGAGGCTCATCAGAAAATGTAGCTTGAGACATCATTCCAAATTAGCAAAGGAAAATAATTGGTCTAGATGAAAATTTATTCTTAGAACACAATGTGAGCGTAGAAAAATAATTTTCAATACAAGGAAAGGAGACTAGCTCTGAACAGAGTGTGTATGTGGATGTGTAGGAGGGGTTAGTGCGGGTGTCTTGGGGGTGCGGAGGTGTGTCTGGGGGGCTAGTATGGATGTGTGTGTGTGTTTGGGGGTGTGAGGATGTGAGTGTGTGTGGATGTGGGTGCGTTTGGGGGTGTTGCTGTGTGTGTGCATGTTGGAGTGTGTGGATGTCTGTGTGTATGTAGGTGTGAGTAAGTGTGTGTTGGATGGGGTTGTGTGAATGTACGCGTGTCTGGTGGTCTGGAAGTTGGTGTGTCTTGGGGGCTAGATTGGATGCGTGTGTTTGGGGGTTTGTGGATTTGTGGATGTGTGTGGGGGTGAGAGTGCGTTTGAGGGTGTGTGCTGAAGAAGGAGAGTCTGTGTATGTGGGGATGGTGCGGATGTGTGTCGGGGGTGCGGTATGGATGTTGGTGTGTGGGAAGTGGTCTGGATATATGTGCGTGGGGGAGTGGTGTGGATGTGTGTGGATGTGGGTATGTGTGTCTGAGTGTGGAAGTGTTTTGTGGGGTGGTTTGGATATGTGTGGGTGGGGGAGTAGTCTGAATGCAGGTACGTGAGTGTGGAAGTATTTTGGGGGTGGTTTGAATATATGTGTGCCGGGGGTGCGATGTGGATGTGGGTATGTATGTGTGAGTGCGTAAGTGTTTTGGGGGGTGGTTTGAATATGTGTGTGTCGGGGGTGCGATGTGGATGTGGGTATGTGTGTGTGAGTGCGAAAGTGTTTTGGGGGGTGGTTTGAATATGTGTGTGGCGGGGGATGCGATGTGGATGTGGGTATGTGTGTGTGAGTGCGAAAGTGTTTTGGGGGTGGTTTGAATATGTGTGTGTCGGGGGTGCGATGTGGATGTGGGTATGTGTGTGTGAGTGCGAAAGTGTTTTGGGGGTGGTTTGAATATGTGTGTGGCGGGGGGTGCGATGTGGATGTGGGTATGTGTGTGTGAGTGCGAAAGTGTTTTGGGGGGTGGGTTGAATATGTGTGTGCAAGGGGTGCGGTGTGGATGTGGGTATGTGTGTGGAGTGGGTACAGTGTGGATCTGGGTGTGTATGGGGAGGGTGTATGTGTGGGTATGTGTGAATGCAAGAGCAAGTGCATATGTTCTCCAGTACAAGGATTTTGCTGATGAATGTCAGACTCATTGGTGAGGGTTCAAGTTTCCCGGAGGTGTTGGAATGTCTATAAAAATCACCTGCACGTTGTAATTCCTTAGACTTATTTGTTCCTTTTCTTTTCACCCTCTTTCTAATTGCAGTTTGTTGGCGCAGGGGTAAATCCCAGACGTGCTGAATGAACTGGTTCAAACACATGTGGCGGCGAGCTGCACCCCTCTCATAAATGGCATATCTGGCTGCACCATCACAATCTGGTCAACTACCTTTGTACTCCTTCCAGTAAGGAAGCCAAAAAATATGTGCAGCAAGTCAGTGCCATTAATCATTTTAACAACATACACGAAGGGGCAGTGGGACCTCGTGTCAAATGTGAAAAAGCTGGAGGCAACTTGCTTATGTCAAGTTATTTTTTTCACCAAAATGCTTCATTTATTATTGCTCAATATCCAGCAGAAGTTTCTTTTAATTACTGATGTTTTCCCCCCACCCACCCACCCACCCTTTCAAACAGAAGCAAAATTACCTCATAATGGAATGAAAAGTTCTGAAAGCAAATTAATCATTTCAAACACTTCCTTCAGAAGGTAATGATGTCATCAGGTGTGTGGTATTCATACTGACACCGCACTGAACCAGAAACATAAACGTTGTTTGACTTCCCCATTAATTCTACGCCTCCGTAAGTATACAAATGGCTTTAGAAAAGCTCTTGTCCATCTTCCACTTAGGCAAGCATATTTTTGCTCAGATGAATGCACCTGATCTTCAATATGTTCTGCTCAGTGTTTATAAACACCAAGTCACTGCATGACTTAATTGCAACCAAATTACAATGGATAATTGGACCTCCTACCAGCTGTGAGGCCCAGCCCACCACGAATGTTGGCCACAAACACTGAGTTTAAAAGCTTTGGCTTGTCACGATAGCCCACTCTGCTGGCTGCCTTGGGGGAACTTGTCAAGCCTGAGTCCCTGCTGCTTCGCTTCTGAGATTATTTTATTTTTTAAAAAGCCTCACAAGTGGAATTCTAACTGTCTGGTTCCTGAAAATGTGGAAAGGATTAATGTGGAATGCCAAACAAATCACTCCTGAAATCAACTGAAAGAAAAACAGCTAATATTAAACATCACAAACAGGGTTTTTGTGAAAGAACTAAGGTTCGTTACAAAGGTTTCATTTGCCCAATTCTTAAATCCATCGGGTGTTTGGAAATGGAAATTGTCCATGGGAATGCTGAATGCTTTCAAGACTCCTCATCAGAACAGATGTTATACAAGCTAGTTCTTTCTGCAAATGAGCTTCTGCTTCTTGCTAGCAGAAGTCAAAGGTGACCCAATTGAAGTTTAATCAATCCTTTACAAAGTGTTCATTTAAATTATAAAAATACAGAGCATGAAAAATATGTTCTGAATTGCACCATTACAGAATGCTCATACATGGTATGAATTAAAGTATAGTGAACTTAACTAGCATACTGACTAAAGTGCTCGTCTCACGCTGTGATGGACCAAACAGAGGCTAATACTGAAATATACCAACAACCTGTGGACAGTTGTTCATTTTTCATGCAGGTTATTGCACATAGTAATGTATGAAAATGGAGTGCATAATCTTCTCAACAATGTTGGGACCAACAGAGGAAGCAGAGTTGAGTGATTTTAAAAAGAACTTCTTAGTGATTTCTGCTGCACTTTTCACAGCTACATTCCTCAAATATCCCAGACAATTTTCATACTAATCTCTGACTGTTTCTGAAAGAAGAGCCATGCTGCCGAAGCCTTTCATCTTGCACTCATCAGGACAGATGCAAGAATACCAAATTTCATATGGAACAACAATTTATACTGCTCAAGAAAAAGGATGCTGATTGGTTAACAAGTGGAGTCTGATTGGTCAAGGTGCTGCCATGGGGAATGCACAAGGGAACAGTTATCCCCCAAGTTTTTGTTTAAATTAAAAAAAGGCTAATAGATGTTGATCAGTCAAGACATTGCCATGGGGGATGAACCAGGGAACAAGATGCAATGCTTGGAAATATTCTTTCTATTTTCAGAGGACAGGGTCTGCATATGAATAAATGTAGCTTTTAGGAAGCATAAGTGAACCACAGTGTGAGCTCAACTAACAATGGACACTATGTACTGATTTTTACAAAAACAGACTGGTTGAAAATAGTTAGTACTCTGTTCTGAACAGCTGGAGGGATGTGCTGTTTGATATGATCCACCGGTCTTTGGAACATGACAGGCTGGATTCTCCGCTGGCGGGATCCTCCATTTCGCTGGCAGCGTACTCATGCCTGGGGATTTTCCGACGGTGCAGGGGTACCCACAATGGTAAACCCCACTGGCCTTCTGCTGGGACTGAGGATCCTGCTGCCGGTGGGGGCATGCCACACCAGAAAACGGGTGCAGCGGGATGGAGAATCCCGCCCATGGTCTACATGCCTAGCATCACACTGGTACTGAAATTCACAGGCCACTTCACCTCGTGTGATAGGCAGAATGGGATTTTTGCCTGACGGCAGAATCTTGTTAGTGGAGAATGCCACTTGTGTTGCTGTTGTATATTATCGATGTGAAATGGCTATCTTCACCTGTTGCTCAAATGTTTGAGACACTTTGTCCTCCAAGGGTAACCTGAGATAGACTAGGCACTTTTCCAGACTGAATGTGGCCTTAGGCCCATCATTCATGAGTTTGCATGATATACAGCAAACAATGATGTGATCAGGGTAGCCATTATTCCGCAGGATAGTTTTGATCCCATTTCAGCATCAAGCTTGCATGTTGAGCAAGTGGCTTGTGCCTTTACGAAGTTGTCAATAAGGCTAATCTTTAATAAGGCTATTCTTCCAGTGTGTGGAGCTGTAGGAATGTCAACACATTTACTGGGTGGTGAAGATTGCAGTGGACACTAGTAAAAACCCATTTGCAAGTTTTTCAGCGAGCACAATAAGGAAAGGGAGCTTGTTGGACTGCTCCATTTAAAAGGAGAATTTGAGCGTGCGATGGAGTCCATTAAGGTATGCAAGGACATTAAGGCATGTTCCTTTTATTTAGGTTTTCTCTATTTGCCTTGCAGCATTGTCTCTTTGTGTATATTTTGATCAGTGTGTCAATTTCATCAGAGAGCAGTCCTCTGAACTTTTTTCCTCTTCCTATTCCAGAGGTCCTGATTAAGTTTAGATTTGATTACTACCTTGTAAAGCAGAAAACATATTTTAACTTTGCATAACCAGGTGGAAAACAAGTGGAAGTGAATCAAGAGACCATTTGACAACTCACCATTCTTATCACTCAGGCAATGGAAGTTAAAATTATCTCCAAGGTGCGATTGGCCAGTATAAAGAGTGATAAATGAGAAATGTAGCAAAACCACATCACTCATATTCAATATTTCTGCAAAGTTCTATTCAAATTCACAATTTTAAATTTGCAAAATGAACAGTAGTGTGCATTTAAAACATTGATGGTTCCTGCTGGTGACTGCGGTTTACAGCTATGAAAAGTCATTGTGCTTAGCCGTGTGCTCAGCTTGAACATCCTGTTACTACGCCTATTTGTCAAATGCATGTTAAAATTCATTTGCTAACCTTTGCTGCAATAATGAAAGAAATATTTTTTTCCACAGTTAGGTCCTTCCGCACAGTTGCTCATTATCTTGTTAACAGTAGCTCGTTATCTGCTTTCAGGCTTGTAGCGGTGATGAATTATAGTAGAGATTGAATAAATGGGTAAATTCCATAATAGAGTATATTACACACTGTGTGGAGATTTGATAAGTGTACTCACCTGCTCCTGTAGAGGTCCAGGTTAGCTAACTTGTTAATTTTTTCCCCCCTTTTCCTCTGCTTACCAAAGTCTAAGTGACACAACTGGGTTTTGGAATGCACCAAATTAGGAAACATTAATGTAAATTACCTATCACCTTCTTAAACTAATGAATCACCTTATTAATGGCCTGGACTGTAAAATATTCATGAACTTTGTCTGTTTATAATGTGCAGTATTGATCATTTTATTGTAATTGTTGCTAATAGGCAGCACGGTGGCACAGTGGTTAGCACTGCTACCTCATGGCACCGGGTCCCAGGTTCGATCCCGGCTCTGGGTCACTGTCCGTGTGGAGTTTGCACATTCCACCAGTTTTTGTGTGGGTTTCACCCCCACAACCCAAAAGATGTGCAGGCTAGATGGATTGACCACGTTAAAATGCCCCTTAATTGGAAAAAATGAATTGGGTACTCTAAATTTAAAAAAAAAAGTATTGTTGCTAATTATATATATATACTAAAACCCAGTCTAAAGAATTGCTAAAGGTATGTGGCCTGATATCAATTCCTTCACCTGTTTCTCCCTCCTTGTTTGTACTGAACTTTCACTTACATTTTTCATTCTCAGTGTGTTTGTCACTTAATTTTTAAAAAATAAGCAAGCTATACATGCTAAAGAAGAATAAATATTTATCATAATCTTGACCGCATCTATCAACTCATTTATTAATCTTCAGCTCTAGTCATAAAAGGTTTTTCTTCATAATGGTGATCACACATCCTTCACATAATCATAGTAGATATATATTACACCTTTTGCATTTCTTTTATAACCTTCCTCTACACAAAAATGCATCCAACACACTAACTGCAAACAAAGACCATCCCCATGATGATACCAGGGATGGAAAAGTATAATTTATGAGCAGAAACTGGAGATATGTGGATTCTTTACCATATAAAAGAGAAGACTAAAATAAGATTTAATAAAGGTTTTCAAAATTATGAAAGGCTTTAATAAAGTGAATAAGGATTGTCTCTGGATTGGCAGTCACTGATAGAGGGTCAGGAATTGGAATAATGTTGAGTTTCCAGAGTGTTGTTGGAGTTGCATTTATTCAGGCAAGTGGAGAGTCTGCTAACCACTCCCAACTGTGCCCTGCAGATAGTGGACAGGCTTTGGGGAACCAGGAGATGAGTTATACACCACAAATTCCCAGCCTCTGAAAAGCTCTTGTAGGGAAAGTATTTATATAGCTGACCTGAAGTTACTGATCAATGGTAATGACTGGATGTTGATGGTGGAAGATTCAACAGCAATGGTAATCTTTTTGAATAACAAGACTAGATGGTTAGATTCCCTCCTATTGGAGATGGTTACTGCCTGACACTTTTGTGAACTGAATGCTATTTGCCATTAATTAACCCAATTGTCCTGGGCGGGATTCTCTGATCCAGCGGCAGAGTGTTGACGCCGTCGTAAAGGCTGACGCGTTTTCTGACGGCGTGAATGGGCCGCTGTGAGTAGCAATTCTGGCCCACAAAAGGGGCCAGCACGGGTGCCGTGAGATGCGCGGGGGGAGCGGCCCCAGACCAGCGTCGGATACGCAGGACGCGTCAATGACACGGGTGGGCGAGCGGTTCTCAGTCCCGAGACCCGCACAATGGCCACCGCCCGCCGTGCCGCCCCGAGGTTCAGGGATCACGATCTAGATACGCTGCTGTGGGGCACACCACACGCGCTGGCAATCAGTGCCGCAAAAAGATGCACAACCTAACGAGGGCAGCCAGGATGAGTGCACAGTGACGTGCCCCTGGCACCACACCCCCCATACCACCCACACTTGTGAAAGGCACCCCCCCCAGGAGGACGACACATCCCCCTAACTAACCCACATGGGCTGCACCCACCCATGCCAGCCGCTTTGGCTGGGTGCCCCGTGCTGCCATGCCATCATATACCCAACATCTGCGCGTAAGACCAGCCACAACCACAGGGAGCGTGAAAGAATCGGAGGGGGTCCACCCGTACTGCACCCCCTCACCGTCCATGGGCAGAGGGCACTGGACCTCGCAGGCAGAGCCGAGGACCGGAAGGTTGCCGGTTGCCAGGTCGGAGGCGCACCAGCAAGTGAGACTCCCCTGCCTGACTCCACCCCCTCACCCCATCCCCCCCACTGCAGCCCATAACCCCACTCCACCTCCTTACCCCATCTCCCCCATCCCCCCACTCCACCCCCAAACCCCATTCCCCCATTCCCCATCCCCCACTCCACCCCCTCACCCCATCCTCCCACTCCAACCCCTCATCCCATCCCCCCCACTCCACCCCCTCACCCTCCGTCCGCCTGTCTAACAATACATGCTGTCTTGTGTCTTCCAGGACCAGCCGCCGGTGGTCCCGGCCTGTCTGCCGTAGCACGCCCACGGCCAGTGCCAGGCCCAGTGGCCCCCAGGGATGCAGGCCACGGCGGGGAGGGCAGCCGTCACAGAAGCCCTGCCACCGACACAGAGACCCAGGACACGGACACCCAGGACACGGACAGCCAGGACACAGAAACCCAAGACACTGATGCACACGACACCCCCAGGACAGTGACTCACAGAGGACGGGCACCCAGAGGACAGCAACCCAGAGGACTGAAACCCAGAGAGCGGATAGACCGGACAGTGACACACAGACTGGGGGGGGGGGGCGACACAAGGACCACCCGGCCACGGGTCGACGCAGGAGACCCCAGACATTGGCTCCGATGACGACCTTGACTTCTCGTCACTGCTATCTCCCACACCCTTCACCATCGCACAGACTCTCACCTCGGTTGGGCACTTTAGTGATGAGGCTTCTGGGAAACTGACTGGTGCACACCACACAGCCATCCCGGTACAGCAGGTGGAGGTAGGAGCAGCCGAGGGGCCGGACGGTCGGAGGGCAGCCCAGCCCCAGCAACCAGCTGCCGCCCAGACGTTCCCGGGTTCCTGGAGTTACCAGACCCACCCCGAGACACGATGTAATTAGACACCCAGGGACTAGACAATGGGATGACGGCCGGCTTCCAGGAGCTGCAGCCACATGTGGAGGGGTCCATCTGCGTCCAGGAGCAGGGAGTGGTGCCGGTCATGGCTGCCACCCAGGCCGACACCACATGGGTGGCGTCCGCGGTGGAGGTAATGAGGCCGACACCACACGGTGTCGGCCATGGGTCAGGTCATGCAAGGCATGGGGCTTCATGTGCATGTGTCATCCGTGGCCCTGGACAGGGCTGCCCTCTCACAGAGCCAGCTGGACATTTCAGCCATGCTCCGCAGTCTGGCCGTGTCTCAGCAGGCCATCGCTGAGAGCATCGGCGGCATTGCCCAGATGATGGCCCAGTCTCAGCAGGCCATCGCCCAATCTCAACAGGCCATCGCTGAGAGCATGGGCGCCATTGCCTGGGTGCTGGATGGCGTTGCACAAGGTCAGAGGGAGGTGGCGCAGTCCCAGACAGGGATGGCCCACTCCCTGGGCTCCATCGCAGCTGACGTATGGACCCTGGTCGATACCACAGTGGGCCTCCAGGACTGGCAGCGCCAGGCGTCGGTGGTGCCTTGGGGCGCGTCTCTACTCGCACCCCGTCCCATAGAGAGGCCCGGGGGCCACCGGACACCCCGAGGGAGGAGGAGGTACTGGGGCACATTCCGGTGACTCCTGCAGGAGTCTTCCTCGGACTCCCCCCGTTCCATCCCTGGTGCATCTGGTGAGCAGCGGGCAGAACAGGGTGGCACCATGCCACCCAGGACGCCCGGAGAGCAGCCTGGTCCATCCAAGATGGGCCGCCCCAGCAAACGAGCGCCGACGGGGAGCCAAGTCGCAGGTCAGTCCGCCTCCACTCCTGCTGTACCGTCTGGGGAGGCACAGAGACGTAGTGGTAGCGCACATAAGGTCAGGAAGTTAGACACCTAGTAAGTTGGCATGGGTGCAGGCCACAGTTTAGTTATAGAGGCTAGGGCACGTGCATGTAACCTTTCTAATTAAACACATTGTTATACCAATGCAAGCTGCCTCCGTGCTATGTCCGTGCCTGAGGGGTCGGGTAGGGGACTGAGTGCCACTGTGGTTGAGGGGTGATGGAACGCTGAGCCCCGATGGGTGTAATGTATGCCTCCCCCCACCCCCCGGACGTCCATGCCACCCCGCCCCCAGCGATTCAACAGGGCCATGTGATGGAGTGTCCGGGCCGCATACAGGGACCACCCAAATGGAGGGCGTAAATGTGGCCATGAGTCAGACATTGTCTAACGATTTTGATCTTACAGCTCATCGCAGAGTGGATTGTCATCATCCTCCATGTCATGGACCAGACACGCTTCTACAAGCAACCGTGTGAGCCCAGCCCGTTGTGCCGCAGGTGGATGTGTAATGAAGGGGCGTTGTGCATGCAGTCGTGCGGGAGTTAAGGGTTGTGGGTGGTGTGGGAGGTGCGCCTCATGGGTGTTGCAGGAGGTGGGGGTGTGGGGTGGTGAGGTGGTGCCGTTCAGTGGAGTCAGTGCCCGTGCTCAGCGAGCCCCTACCCTCCTAGCTGGTGAACGTGCGGCAATCAGCGCCTCCCGTGCTCGCTGGCCCTGCTGGTGGTGTCGTGCAGCCTCCCCTCCAGAGCTGTCCAGGCACCTGAAGCGCATCTTCAGCAGCCCAAAGCACCGCTCGACCACACTCCTGGTCATTGTGGTAGCAGGTCTCCGCGTCGGTCTGTGGCCTCCGTTTAGGCGTCATTAGCCACAAGTGCAATGGGTAACCCCTGTCGCCCAGCAACCAGCCCCTCAGCCGGGGGGGGTGTCCCTCGAACATGGTGGGGATGAGCGATTGTGCCAGGATAAATGAGTCATGCACACTGCCCGGGTAACGGGCGCAGACATGCAAGATCTTCATCTGGTGGCCCTGTTATCCGCTGGTGGCCACATGGCGACGTGCACACCACCGATCGCCCCCTGTACCATGGGTATCCTGGCCACGGCAATAAAGCCCGCTGCCCGGGAATTCTGATGTGTGCGGACCACAGGAAACTGGATGTAGCGCTCCGAGATGTCGTACAGGCGTCCACCACTGCACGGATGCGCCGGTGCACCGATGCCTGGGAGATTCCAGACAGGTCCCCACTCGGCGACCCCGTGGCATAAAAGTTCAGGGTCACCGTCACCTTGGCGGCCAGCGGGAGAGCATATCCTCCCCTAGTTCCACGCGGTGCCAGGTGTGTCAGCAGGTGGCAGATATGGGCGACGGTTTCCCGGCTCATCCGTAATCTCTTCCTGCACGCCCTGTCCGAGATGTCCTGGAAGGACATGCGGCACCGGTAGACACGAGGCATCATCGGGCGCCTCCGGCGCCGTGACACCACCACTACCTCCTCCTCCTCCTCCCCCTCATCCCCTCCTCCTCATCGGTATCGTCATCCTGTGCCTCGCCCACATCGTTGTCCTCCTCCTCCTCCTGCGCCTGTCGGGTGGGCGGCCCTCCAGCCTGAGTGGCTGCCACCTGGCCCTCTGCAGCCCATCCCCCTGCTGCAGCCTCCGCCGCCTTTCTGAGCCGCCTGCGCCGACGCTGCCACAGGCCTGCATGCAGGGCAGCGACCCCCGCCACGGCGGCCAACATCGCTGGCTGGTGGCCAAACATTATGATCTGCAGGGTGTGGGGGGGGGGGGGGGGGGGTGGACAACAGGGTTAACCGTGCCGCATGACCCCCTCCACAACCAGGTGCCATGGGCTACATGGCCACCGTGGTTTGCAGCTTGCGCCCCAGCCACGCATGCCCCCCCCACCCCACCGCCCGCTCGTTGCCCCGACTCCTGTTGCCCGTCCCTCCTGCTAACGCCACCATTGGATGGCACTGCCCTCACTGGGGGCTGCCGTGGGTGGGGCCCTGGACCTACCCTCTGGTGGGTGCCGCCGGC
Source organism: Scyliorhinus torazame (assembly GCF_047496885.1). Classification (NCBI taxonomy): domain Eukaryota; kingdom Metazoa; phylum Chordata; class Chondrichthyes; order Carcharhiniformes; family Scyliorhinidae; genus Scyliorhinus; species Scyliorhinus torazame. Next base: position 183,629,372 of record NC_092712.1, read on the forward strand.
TGGGAGGCCGCCCCGTGGGGAGTCTGGCTCCCATCCGCACGGCCGCCATCTTGCGCTCAGCCAGTGCTCGGGGTCGGTGCCCATCAGCCTGGCCGCCGTAATGGCGTCCGTGGCTTAGGCACCTCCCTGCCGTAGTGGGCCGTTTCCGGCCGGCAGTGCTGTCCTCCCCACGCACCCGCCCCCCCCCCGTAAATCTGGAGGGGCCCCCCCCCCCTCGCCGCCCCGCCCCACAGTCACGGCCGTGGTTAAGTCAAACCACGTGGGCAGGGAGCCAATTGAAGTCTGTCGTCTTCCTGACCAGGTTCCTGAGAGCCGTGGTATGAGAGGCAAGGTTAGGGATGAACTTCCCTAAAAAGTTGACCATGCCCAGAAATCGGAGGACTGCCTTCTTGTCCTCTGGCGTTTTCATGGCTGTGATAGCAGCCACCTTGTCCGCATCCGGCCGCACACCCAACTGGGAGATGTGGTCCCCGAGGAACTTGAGTTCCGTCTGACCAAAAGAGCATTTGGCCCTGTTGAGGCGGAGGCCCTGCTCCCGTATGTGTTTGAACATGTGCTGGAGGCGACTGACATACTCCTGCGGGGTGGTGGAGCAAATGATTATGTCGTCAACATAGAGACGAACACCTTCAATGCCTTCTATCATTTGTTCCATGATCCTGTGGAACACTTCGGAAGCAGATATGATCACAAACAGCATCCTGTTGTAACAATATCTGCCAAAAGGGGTATTTAATGTACACAGTTTCCTGCTGGATTTGTCGAGCTGGATTTGCCAGAATCCTTTCAAGGCATCGAGTTTGGTGAAGAGCTTGGCGCGAGCCATCTCGCATGTGATCGCTTCGCGCTTGGGAATTGGATAATGCTCCCTCATGATATTGCGATTCAGGGGCGAAATTCTCCCCCAACGGCGCGATGTCCGCCGACTGGTGCCCAAAACAGCGCCAATCAGACAGACATTGCGCCGCCCCAAAGGTGCGGAATGCTTTGTGGGCGGAGCCCCAACATTGAGGGGCTAGGCCGACGCCGGAGGGATTTCCCCCCCCGCCAGCTGGCGGAAACGGCCTTTGTTGTCCCGCCAGCTGGCGCGGAAATGACATCTCCGGGCAACGCATGCGCGGGAGTGTCAGCGGCCGCTGACAGTTTCCCGCGCATGGGCAGTGGGGAGAGTCACTTCTGCCTCCGCCATGGTGGAGGCCGTGGCGGAGGCGGAAGGGAAAGAGTGCCCCCCCGGCACAGGCCTGCCCGCGGATCGGTGGGCCCCGATCGTGGGCCAAGCCACCGTGGGGGCACCCCCCGGGGTCAGATCGCCCCGCGCCCCCCCAGGACCCCGGAGCCCACCCACGCCGCCTTGTCCTGCCGGTAAATACCTACTTTAATTTACGCCGGCGGGACAGGCAATTTCTCGGCGGGACTTCGGCCCATCCGGGCCGGAGAATTGAGCGGGGGGGCCCGCCAACCGGCGCGGCCCAGTTCCCGCCCCTGCCCAATCTCCGGTACCGGAGACTTCGGCGGGGGCGGGGGCGGGATTCATGGCGGCCAACGGCCATTCTCAGACCCGGTGGGGGGTCGGAGAATGACGCCCCAGATTCTTTGGATCAATGCAAATTCTCAGCTCGCCGCAAGGCTTTTTTTACACATACCATGGAACTGACCCAGTCGGTTGGTTCCGTAACTCTGGAGATCACTCCTTGATCCTGGAGGTCCTGCAGCTGCTTCTTGAAGCAGTCCTTAAGGGGTGTTGGGACCCTACGAAGTGCGTGCACCACAGGCGTGGCGTTCTGTTTTAGTAGGATCTTGTAGGTATATGGGAGCATGCCCATGCCTTCGAAGATGTTGTGGTGCTGGTCGATGATGGCGTTGAGTTTCGCCCAGAAGTCAACGTCCTGAAAGGCAGACGTGTCATCAGGAGAGAGAGAGTGAACTCTCTGAACTAGGTTCAACAGCTTGCATGCCTGTGCACCAAGCAGGGAGTCTTTCAAGGAGCCCAAATCTCAAAAGGAAGGATGGCTTTGCGTGACCTGTGCGTCACTTCAAGTTGGCACGAGCCGCGAGCAGGAATGACATTGCCATTATAATCCAATAGCTGGCAGGCTGATGGGAGGATGGCTGGTTTGACACGAAGGCTTAGGAAGTCAGACCACGTCATGGGATTGGTGGAGGCACCAGTGTCCAGGCGGAATCATATTTGGGACCGGTTGACCGTCAGGGTGGCACACCACTCATCGTCTGGATCGATGCTGTATACCGACAGCGGCTGGTGTCTTTGCTTCGGGGACAGCCTGTTTTTTGTCACGATACCGACTCGAAAAGGCGCCTTCGGCTCCTCGGTGTCACTGCTGTGTGGGAGGTCCGCATCGGACTCGGTGACCGTGGGTTGAATTGCCCGGACATTCCTGCGAGGCTGGCTGAAGCGATATGAATTGGCAGGCTGAGCTGCTCGGCAGAAGGCAGCATAGTGGCGAAGTCTGCCACATCGTAGGCATTGTCGAGATTTGGCAGGGCATTGCCGTTTTAAATGGGCGGAGAACGTCGCAGCGTCAGCACGTTCGCTGCGCCACCGCACATGCGCGGTGCGATCGTGCGTGGTGCGCGCCTGCGCATTGCGTTCTTCGACATCGCCGTCCCCTCGTTTGGTGCGTACAAGCGCGGGAGTCTGCGAAAAGCGCTCAAAATGGCCGCCCTCATTCGGCTGAGGCCCTGGAGGTGCTCAATCACTTTGACCCGTTCCGCCTCGTGGGCACCTTGCCGCGCCGTTTCAGCCGCTTGGATGTGGGAATGCCGACTCGTGGCGTTTTCATGTAAGGCACAGGTCTCAATGGCGGTCGCTAGGGTGAGCTGCTTTACTTTGAGGAGCTGCTGTCGTAGGGGGTCCGACTGAACGCCGAAAACGATCTAGTCGCGTATCATGGTGTCGGAGGTGGGCCCATAGCTGCAAGACTGCGCAAGGATGCGGAGGTGCGTGAGAAAGGATTGCAAAGTTTCTTCCTTACCCTGTAAACGCTGTTGGAACACGTAGCGCTCCAAACCTTCATTCACCTCTACGCTGCAGTGAGTGTCAAACTTGAGGAGGACCGTCTTGAACTTTGTTTTATCTTCATCATCCGCAAAGGTGAGGGAATTGAAAATGTGGATGGCATGATCTCTGGCCGTGGAGAGGAGAAGAGCAATCTTTCTGGTATCCGAGGCGCCCTCCCTGTCTGTGGCTTCGAGGAAGAGCTGGAAGCGCTGTTTGAAAATCTTCCAGTTGGCCCCTAGATTGCCGACAATGCGGAGCGGTGCCGGCAGGCTGATGTTGTCCATTTTGCAGGATGACGGTGCTGGTGGAAGGCAGGTCACTTGCAGGTAGGTATAAGAAGTGCTAATATCCCACCACTCCTGGTATCATGATGTGTTGGGTGTTCTGGATCCGTGGAACACATACAGGTCGCCAACACTTGAAATAGTGCAACACTATTTTATTGAATCATTAACTGTTTAACATACTCAGACTGTGGGTTTATACGATATACTAGCTTTAACTAAAGACATTTGGCTGGTCCTAACCAGTCGATGCACTCAGCACATGGTGAATGTCTGTGTTACAGGCTGTGAGCTCTGTCCTACTAGCTAGCTGCAACTCGAATGAGAAGGAACTCTGATGCCCCCTGTCGTTATAGTGCGTGTGCTCTAACTGGTGATTGGCGGCGGTGTTGTGTGTGTTGATTGGTCCCACTGTGTGTCCATCAGTGTGTGTCTGCACCATGGTATACTGGTGTATATTATGACAGGGAGGAGGGGTGGGGGAGTGGGTGGACTGGCCATGGGCGCGGTCACCACATCCCACCCCCACATGCCCCCCAACCTGCAACTTCCTCGGTGAATCATACCTCCTGCACTACAGGGTGGTGTGGGTCCTGGGTTTTCAGTAACAGCTGGTTTGGTCCATGGGATGGAGGATGATGATAGCCCGCTGTGCGATGAGTTCTGGTTCTCCACATTGTATGCCAACGTCTGATTCCTGCTCACGGTAGCACTTTCCACGTGGGTGATCCCTGCATGCGAGCTGGCCATTCCATCACATGGTGCCATCGAATCCCGCCACCCCCCCCCCCCCCACCCCCCCTCTGACCAGCCCAGACCGGCCCACCCCTGACAACCAGCTGACAGATTGTAACAGTGGTACCAGGTGTTCAATGTGGACAAATATATACAGATTTGTGTCCTAGCCCCTATAACTAAACTGTGCCCTGCATCCATGCCAAATTAACTGGTGTCTAACTTTCTGGCCTTACAGTCCCTAACGCTACGTCTAAGTGGATCCCCAGATGGGACATCAGGAGTGGAGGCAGCCTGCTGTGATTCCTGCCCTGCGTCGTGCGTCCCGGTGGCGTCCATCTCCTGGGGCGACCGGGCCTAGATGGGCCTAGTGGCATGTCCCAGGTGGCGTAGTGCCACCCTGTTCTGCCTGCTGTCCACCAGATGCGCCAGTGATAGGAATCCGAGGTGTTCCATCACTTCCCCTGCGGAAGTCACCGGCACGGGCCCCATCACCTCCTCCTCCCACAGGGTGCCCGATGGCCCCTGGGCTACTCCATGGGATGGGGATGTGAGGGGTGCTATGCCCTGAGGCTCCCCCGCTACCTGCCGCTGCCAGTCCTGGAGGCCCGCTCTGATCTCGACCAAGGTCTGCATGCTCGTAGCCATGGAGCACAGGGAGTGGACCGTCTCTAACTGGGACTGTCCGCCACATCACGCTGTGACTGTGCCATCACCTTCTGGGTTTCTGTCACATCAGCCAGTGACTGTACCATCTCCCACTGTGCCATCCCCCTCTGAGTCTGTGCCATGTCGGCCAGCACCTGGGCAATTCCGCCGATGTTCCCAGCCATAGCCTGCTGTGACTGGCTCAGGAGCATCGCTGTGATTTCCAGATGGCTCTGGTGACCTCCATCCTGGTGTCTGCCCTTTCCTCGGGCCGGCTGACAATGTCTAGGGCGCTTTGCACTGCTGCGGTGAGGGTCCGCAGGTCCACGGTCTCCCTCCAGTCTTCTCCCACTCCCAGTGTTTCTCGACGGTTTCCTCCTGGGCAGGGGGAGAACAGAAAATGCACAGTGTTAGACAATCTGGCGCACGCAGACCAGGAGATGGGTAGCTGGTGGCTTCAGTGGCCAGGGCACCTGGTCATGGTGGCCGGAATGAGCGCCAGCATGTGGCCGTCCTCAGGGTGGTTGGGGGAGTAGATGGTAGAGGGGTAGGGTTATGGGCATGTGGGATGCGTGTGGTGTCAGTGACACAGTGCTGCCTACTCACCCTGGCCGCCCTGAGAAGATTGAGCAGTTTCATTCAACCGGTCTGGACAGCGTTGCTCACGGCGCTGATGACCTCTGCCATCTGCGCCCAGGCCCGGTGAATGGCGGTGGCTGACAGCCTCCTTCCCAGCCTGGGGTACAGGCTCACCTCCCAGTCCTCCACGGCATTTACGGGGCGGTGGTGGCGCAGTGGTATAGTCACTGGACTAGTTAACCAGGGACCTAGAGTAATGCTCTGGGGACTGTCATGTAAGAGTACCTTTAAGAAATGGGTGTTTATTACTGCAGTGATGTCAGAGAGTGAGTGGAGCTGGTCTGTCTGTCAGCTTTTTACTTTCATTTTTGAGCAGGCTGCTATAGAGTGAGTTTTTTAGTTTTGTTTTCAGAGAGAAGAGCTGCAGTGAAAGCCAGCAGATGTGCATGGATCTAAGCTAAAGAGTGTGCATTTGGGTGATTTCAAAGGGATAACTGCTCTCATTAGAGAATTTAAACCTGATCTCTGTGTTAAAGGGGTCTTTTGTCTTCTGGATGTTGATTGGGAATTTATTAAGGATTACTTAGTGTTGTATTCTTTGGGGGTTTTATTTGAATTGATGGTTGCTAAGATGTTCACTGTATGTTTTAAAAAGGTTAACTTGAGTTCATAGAATAAACATTGTTTTGCTTTAAAAAATACTTTTCCATTTCTGCTGTACCACGCCTGTAGAGTGGGCCGTGTGCTCCCCATACCACAATCTATTAAAAGTTGTGGGTCAGGTGAACTCCATGATACGCTTTGGGGTTCTCTAAACCCTGGCTCATAACAGGACCAAGGTTCAAATCCCGCCACTGCAGATGGTGAAATTTGAATTCAATAAAAATCTGGAATTAAAAGTCAAATGATGCCCGTGAAACCATTTTGATTGTGGTTAAAAACCCATCTGGTTCACTGATGTCCATTGGGGAAGGAAATCTGCTGTCCTTACCTGGTCTGGCTTGCATGCGACTGCAGACCCAGAGCAATGTGATTGACTCTTAACTGCCCCCTCAAGGGCAATTAAGGATAAGCAATAAATACTGGCACAGCATATGAACAAATTTTTAAAAAGGGTCTCGAGCTTGGCGTCCGTGAAACGGGGCGCTACTCTCTTAGCTGCCACCTTGTTGTCTGGGATCGTGTATGTGGGGAGCGAAGTGTGTATATGCGGCTGCAGCTTGTCAGCCTCCTGAGTGTCAATCACGAATCCGGCGAATCCCGCACCCTTTCCCATTGGAATCGATTGTGTTCCACGTGACGCCGGTGCTAGCCTCTTAACGGTCATTGATTCTGTCTGGTGCGGCTCCAGTTTTGCTGTCATAGAATTGCACAATTCCTGCCCCGGTCAACACTTAGTCTCAGGATTGGGGAATTCCGCCTGGTATTCTTGTCTCTGTCCTGATGACTGAAGGTCAAAAAGCTTTGACACCAAACTCAAGTTCTGTATCACCAAATAATTTTGAAAATTGCAAAAGTGTTCACCTTGCAAAATGGTAGAAAATAACAAAATAATTTGTAACATTACTTAGAGAACATTCAAGACAGAGCTCATTACATTTTTAGGTCCTAAGAGAATCGAAGGATAGCGCATTAAGGTGGAGTTGAGGTTAAAGGTCAGCCATGATCTCACTGAATAACAGAGGAGGTTTGAACAGCTGATTGGTTTACTCCTTCTCCTATTACTTATCATAGAATTCCTACAGTGCAGAAGGAGGCTGTTCTGCCCATCGAGTCTGCACCAACATGGGCGACACAGTGGCGTAGTGGTTAGCACTGCTGCCTCACGGCGCTGAGGACCCTCGTTCGATCCCGGCCCCGGGTCACTCTCTGTGTGGAGTTTGCACATTACATAGATACATAGAAGATAGGAGCAGGAGGAGGCCTTTTGGCTCTTCGAGCCTGCTCCGCCATTCATCACGATCATGGCTGATCATCCAACTCAATTGCCTAATCCTGCTTTTTCCCCATAGCCTTTGACCCCATTCTCTCCAAGTGCTGTATCCAGCCGCCTCTTGAATATATTCAAAGTTTTAGCATCAACTACTTCCTGTGGTAATGAATTCCACAGGCTCACCACTATTTGTGTGAAGAAATGTCTCCTTATCTCTGTCCGAAATGGTTTACCCTGAATCCTCAGGCTGTGACCCCTGGTTCTGGACATGTTGAATCCCAGGTTTCTTTACCCGTCAGTCTGGCCTCAATAAAAGTCGAGATGGATTTGCAGGTATAACATTAGTTATTTTATTTAGCTTGCAAGCTTTATTCCTCTCACAGAAACATAGGACACATCCAGTCTCCTACATCCAGGAAAGCGAATGAACAAAAAGACAAAGGGATCTCTGCAAATCAATTCAAATGGTATCAGGTTTCACATACTCGACGCCCATAGGTCACCCTATATCCCTCCTGACCTGTTTGATCTATTCTGATTGGCTCACTTCCAATCCCTTCCTCTGGCCCTTATTATCCAGCATCACTCTCGTAGACACACCTCTTCCTGCTTTTTCCATGCGGTCTGAAATCCTTTGTCTATGAACTAACCAGAATCAAAGTGGCCTATTTCTACATTACATTAACTAATATCTCTAAAGTAACTATTTTATATCACATTCGTCATTCCCTCCTTTTATCATTCCATGATAACCGGACTATCCAATCCAGAGCTACGGTTCCTCATCTAAAAAGATCCATTTCCAATTCCTGGCTTAGCCCCCCCCTCATCTGCTTCACCCTCATGGATTTTAACAGTTAAGTTTTTAGGGGCGTTGATCTGATCCAGTGCACCCCGCATTCTGCCCATCACACATTTAAGGATGGCCAGGCCCACAAAGATGCAGCCGATAGCTACCACTAAATACATGGCCATATTTATCAACCAGTCCTTCCAACCTCCAAATCCCCAGTTACCCCAAGAGCCAGGATCCTGCATCCCGTCCAGGTGATCCCGTATGCGATCCATAAATTTAGTGATGTTAGCGGTCAAGTCTTGAACTCCCATGATACACTTGCCCTGCACTATGGCGCATACCCCACCCTCACGGGCCAGAAGATAGTCAAGAGCATACCGGTTCTGCATTGCAAACAACCGTAGCTGAGACAATTCCTTGGTTATTGCCCTGAAGGCTCCCAAGGTTTCATTTCCCAAGATGGTAAGGCCACAAATAAAATAATTCCTATCACTGACAGCCAAGGAACCCCCCACACCTCCCAGTGTCAATACGCTCAGAATCCCCCACCCGGCTGAGTGGCCCCGGTTGGGTGCAAGAACCTGAGGTTTTTTCCAGTTCTCGCAAAATTCAGCAGAGACTGCCCGGCGTGCTAACTGATTATGCAGCTTCCACGCCCAAGGGCAGGGGACTGTGGTACGGACTAGAGTCCCGATAGCAATTCGGCGGGGAAATGGGGGTGACAAAACGTTGGTCGCTGTACCATTAAATAAAAAGTAGTATCCTTGCTCCGTGTGCAGGCTAGCATCACAATCAGCATATCGGTTGCGTAAGGACCCGCCAGTAGCCCAGTTTATCCAACTTTGAAACGCCCATTCGGGCCGCCTAGCAATGCGGAAAGCCCTAGTCCCAACAGTGATATGAGAGACATTCGCCCAGCCACAAAGGAGCTGGAGGCCGGCGTTCAATGGAACGCAAGTGGTGTTGTAACAAACGCATTGGCCAGACGCCTGGGTGATATGGCACCTCCTGTCCGTACAGGTGGGGAACAGACATGTTATATTCGTGTCCACCTCTACCAGCAAACAGCCGTATCCTTCACTGCTGAAACAATTCTCGTACGACCGGGAATCCCTATTGGGAGTGAAGTGGCTAGGTATGTACGCCCTCCACCGTTGCAGCCTATCGTACTGTGAATGGGAATTATCCCGAGGAAGGGGAAGACAAATAGCCGGTGGTGCTGAACCCGGATCGTAAGGAAGAGTGACCTGCTCGGGCAGTGGCTCGGAATGCTGACAATGAACCACCGTTTGGGGAGTTCCCCAAAGCGGTGAAAGAGAAAATAACCTAGACACCGCTGCGGGGTACTCCCCAAACGATGGTTCATTGTCAGCATTCCGAGCCACTGCCCGAGCAGGTCACTCTTCCTTACGATCCGGCACCAAATGTTGAATCCCAGGTTTCTTTACCCGTCAGTCTGGCCTCAATAAAAGTCGAGATGGATTTGCAGGTATAACATTAGTTATTTTATTTAGCTTGCAAGCTTTATTCCTCTCACAGAAACATAGGACACATCCAGTCTCCTACATCCAGGAAAGCGAATGAACAAAAAGACAAAGGGATCTCTGCAAATCAATTCAAATAGTATCAGGTTTCACATACTCGACGCCCATAGGTCATCCTATATCCCTCCTGACCTGTTTGATCTATTCTGATTGGCTCACTTCCAATCCCTTCCTCTGGCCCCTATTATCCAGCATCACTCTCGTAGACACACCTCTTCCTGCTTTTTCCATGCGGTCTGAAATCCTTTGTCTATGAACTAACCAGAATCAAAGTGGCCTATTTCTACATTACATTAACTAATATCTCTAAAGTAACTATTTCATATCACATTCGTCAGACACACCCATCATTGGTAACATCTTCCCTGTATCTACCCTGTCTAGTCCTGTTAGCATTTTATAAGTCTCTATGAGATCCCCCCTCATTCTTCTGAACTCCAGCGAGAACAATCCCAACATAGTCAATCTTTCCTCATATGACAGTCCTGCCATCCCTGGAATCAGTCTGGTAAACCTTCTCTGCACTCCCTCGAGAGCAAGAACATCCTTCCTCAGGGAAGGAGACCAAAACTGCACACAATACTCCAAGTCTGGCCTCACCAAGGCCCTGTGTAATTGCAGCAACACATCCCTGCTTCTATACTCAAAACCTCTTGCAATGAATGCCCGTGTCTGTGTGGGTCTCACCCCCACAAACCAAAGATATGCAGGTTAGGTGGATCGGCCATGCTAAATTGCCCCTTAATTGGAAAAAAAACAATTGGATGCTCTAAATTTATTTTAGAGGCCATACGGCCCATCCGGTCTGCACCAACCCTCCGTAAGAGCACACTACTAGGCCCTATTCCCGCAACCACGTAACCTAACCTGAACATCTTTGGACACTAAGGGTAAATTTAGCATGGTCAATCCACCTAACCTGCACATTTTCGGACTGTGAGAGGAAACTGGAGTACCAAGAGTAAACCCATGCAGACACGGGGAGAACGTACCAACTTCGCACAGACAGTGACCCAAGGCCAGAATCGACCCTCGTCCCTGGCACTGAGAGGCAGCAGTGCTAACCACAATGCTTTGTTGAAGTCAAGACTTTTGTTATCTCTGTATGGAAATAGTATCAGGCAGCTCAGAAAAGAAAGTGTCATCAAATCTATTTAATAAGTCACCCATTCATGTTATTAAATTATGGTTTTATTTTGCTGTGAATTTTCACTTATTTTTATCATTTTTTACACTAATTCCTTTAGCCTATCTTCTGTAGTGTGGGCACACATGTAGTTGGGAAAAACATTTGACAAATTGGCCAATGAACACACTACCATTTCCAGCTCAAAGCCAGAAAATGAATTTAAGAACGAGATTGTATACCAGATTATCTCCCTCAGTTTGCTCGCACTTATTTATTAATTTATTGCTAAGCAATTGTCAATTCTAAGCCCTTCTTGGACATGCCAGTTACAATTATCCTCAATTCAGTTAGTGAAGCGTTCAAAAGCCTGGGGTTGCTGACTTAGTTTCAAATCAATAAAATTCAGACCTCAACTGAATACACCTGTATCATTCAAATGTTTGCCCACCACCACGTTCGTTAAGATTTTCCAGCAAGATCCTTTCCTTTTTGCATGAATTTAATTAGCAGTAGCAGAAATGATTGAGTGTAAATAACAAACCAAGGCCAATGTTTGGCTTTAATCATTGTACAAGGCTAGGAAAATACTTTGGTTAATATGATTGGCTTCAAAACAGCTGCATAGCTCATTCCTGAGCCAAGGAAATTGCATGCCTGCGACCAGTCACAAGCCTTTTTATGATTGCTGTGAAATATATTGTGTTGGAAGGTATCAAGTTATTTTTTAAAAATTGCTTACCAAGTAAAAAAAAAGGAATAAATGAACGTATCTACATTTTAACAACTCCAGTAGTTATCAGTATTTTAAAAGATATTTTCCACCAATTCTTGTCGCCACACTACCAGAAGGGTGTGGAGGCTTTAGAGAGGGCGCAGAAGAGATTTACCCGGATGTTGCCTGGTATGGAGGGTATTAGCTGTGAGGAGAGGTTAAATAAACTCGGTTTGGTCTCACTGGAACGACGGAGGTTGAGGGGCGACCTGATAGAGGTCTACAAAATTATGAGGGGCATAGACAAAGTGGATAGTCAGAGACATTTTCCCAGGGTAGAGGGGTAAATTACTAGGGGGCATTGGTTTAAGGTGCGAGGGGCAAGGTTTAGAGGAGATGTACGAGGCAAGTTTTTTTACACAGTGGGTAGTGGGTGCCTGGAACCTGCTGCTGGAGGAGGTGGTGGAAGCAGGGACGATAGTGACGTTTAAGGGGCATCTTGACAAATACATGAATAGGTTGGGAATAGAGGGATACAGACCCCGGAACTGTCGAAGATTTTAGTTCAGACGGGTGCCATGGTCAGCGCAGGCTTGGAGGGCCGAAGGGCCTGTTCCTGTGCTGTACCTTTCTTTGTTCTTTGTTCTTTGTTCAATTTGGCCATTACGTTCTTTGCAGGGATATTCCAGCAAAGCAGGAAAATACATTTTTCAGTGACTTTGGACGATGAATTGTCTGACACTGGCTTTCAACAGAACAGTTATGAGGAATAGAAATTCGCTCTTAGGATGTTATGTCAGTGCTTTTGGGGAAACCTTACTTCGGAGTTGAAGGAGATCTGGGTAATATATGCTCAGTTTTCAGTTTTGATGATTGGTCTTCTGCCTGATGTTTAATGTTTGATATTCCTCCTTCAGCTAACATCACCAAAACCTGGAAGTAAAATTTGTACCCTACATTGTAATCCTCTCTTGTAACATTTAAATAAAATTTCCCGGGGCTGGATTCTCCATTTCTGAGACTAAGGACGTGATTCTCCAGAAAAATTTCCAAGTGCTGTAGCGAACGGGAATTGCCTTGAGCTTCCCGGCGTTCGACCCGGCGAGGCAGGCAACACTATTCACCATTAATTGGTCCACTTAACGAGGCCTCACGGGCTTCCCACCCGGAATGCCGGTTCACCAGCTGATTCGCTGGGACCACGCTCGCCAAACCCCCCCCACCCCGCCACCGCCCCCTGCTAACAAGGTCGAGGAGCACTTAGGCTGCACTTGCTCAGTCAACCCCAACCAGCTCACAACAATGATGCTGAGGAGACCGGCCCCAAGATTCGGGACTGCTGACCTGGGGAAGCTCCTGGGCACGGTGGAGGCCAGGTGGAATGTTCTGTTCCTCCGAGAGGTGCCTGGGACGAGGTGGGGCAGCAGTCAGCTCGTGCAGTGTGACCAGGAGGACTGGCCTCCAATGTGGGAAGAAAGTCAACAATCTACGCCAGGCAGCCAGAGTGAGTGGACACCAAAGTCCCACCCCCCAAACCTCCAAGGAAGCATCCCCCCAGGCGACCCCCAACTCTCGCTCCACCCCCTCCCCATCAGCACTCCGTCCAACCACCCCTTCAACCCTCCCTTAACTCCAACCCTTCCTTCACACAACTGTGAACCATGCGTGTGGCTAACGATGCTCTCTTTGTGTCCCCTCAGGAAAAGCTCTCCCAAAATCGGCGGGAGAGGGCCCAGACTGGTGGTGGGGTGCCGGACTTGAGAATCCTCCCCTCATTCGAGAAGCGTACCCTGGAGGTGACCGGCGAGGCTGAGGACAGGGCGGCCACCCATGCGGAGTCTGGCGGACGCCGCAGATGTGAGGAACCACCGGGTCCCACCGGAGGACCTGTCAAACTTGAGCAGTGATTGCCTTACAAAATGACCCATCCCTCCCACTGACCACATGTCCATTCTTCTGCAGGTCCTCCAGCCGATGGTGCCGGCACATCCCAGGCGGCCCCCTCTCCTGACTCCGAGGAGAACACCTCGGAAGAGAGCTCCGAGGATGCAACTCCACCAGCGCAGATACACACACCTTGGTGGGAAATGTCAGTGAGCACCACACTGCTGATGATGTAGGTCAGGTGGAAGCAGGAACCCCCAGGCAAGACAGCAGTCGGAGGGCTGCTGGATCCCTGGATCCAGCTGGGTCTCAGCCTGATGCTGCGCCCCGGCACAGAGTTTCCTGGAGCTGATAGAGATGGTAGGGAGCGGCCAGGACGTTCAACGGGAGATGTCAGCGTCACTCCAGCAGATCCATAGCCAATTGGAGGAGTCCAAGTGGCTGCGGGTGCAGGACATGGCGCCGGCAAGAGTGGCACCGAGGCCAACACTGCTAGGGTGGCGACTGCCGTCGAGCGCCTGTGCAAGGCGACTGCACCATTAGTGAAGGTGTCCAAGGCGTTGCGTAGTCAGTGACGGCCATGGCAGAGGGTCTCGGCAGTATGTCTGCCTCACTGGGGGATGTCACCCAGTACCAGGCCGACCTTGATGGGGTTCTGCAGGACATTTCCTCCTCTTAGATAGGAATTGCCGAGGCGCTGCGGAGCCGGTCCCAGTCGCAGGTGGGCGTGGCTGAGGCACTGCAGAGTATGGCCCGGTCACTGGGGGATGTTTCCCAGTCACTGAGGAGCTTCGCCGAGGGCGTCGACAGGATGATGCAGACCATGGGGAACAACCAGGGTTGGCAGAGCCAGACGATGCAGGGACAGCTGGGGCTTGAACCAGCTGCCCCTCCATCCCCAGGTGAACCCCAGGGCTCTATGGGCACTGACAAGGAGGAGGGGGTGCTAACTGCCAACCCTCACCTATCCAGTGGGGTGGCAACGGTGGCCACCAGCTCCCCCGAGTTCCATCCCTTTGATGAGGCTGTGTTTCGGGGTCAGGCCACGGGACGAGGTAAACAGCTGGCTGCCCCTACCTCAGATGTGTATCCTGGGGAAACACCAAGACGTAGTGGTAGAGCTGGGAAGGCCAGGCACATTGAGCATCACTGAGGACACTGGGGCAGGGGGAGGAATTTTTAAAGGGAGTGGGGAGGGGGTGGGGTTGGGGGCCAGGAGGGTTTGCAGGGGGGGGCAGCACTATCGGAAATGGGGTATTGTCCAGCACGTCAAACAACTTTTTGCACAACCATTATGATGCCTCTGGCACTTTCTTCCACAATGCAGGATGATCCCCGGACCCTTTGCCTATCTCTCCAGGCAACCCCCTCCCCGTGGCACCCACCCACCCTTCAGCCATGGTAATGTCCCGGGTGCTGTGTCCCATCCCCTGGGTGTTTGGATGTTGGGTCCAGCATGTGTGGTGCTGACTCCCACACAGTGTCCAGGCATCAAGGTTTGATTGGAATGCTAGGCAATGACTCCTACATGCTGCATGGCCCGCCCACCCACGGGAACACATTTGGCATGTGTCAAGTGCTCACTTAACCACGATTGACAATTCCCTATTAGCGATAGTCCCTCAAGACTATGGCGGGATTCAGAATTCGCCTACGGGAGCAGGACGGTTGCATCGCACACTGTTTGGCGCCTGGCGCGGTTCCTGTTCTTGGCCTCCCCTGCTATTTACCGGCCTTGTTACGATTCAGCGCGAGTGTAATGAGGCCGGAAGATTGCGCACTAAGTGTTGACGCGGCACAGAATTAGTGGAGCCCACGACAACAAGGGGTGGAGTTCGGCCACGGGCAAGGAAGCCTTGTGTCTTACAGGACCTGCCGGAGATGGGGCGGGCCCATCTGGTGTCTCCCGCCCCCAGCCATGCCACAGTCGGAGCCCCCCCCCCCCCGCTCCCGGCTGTGAGCTGAGCAGCGACGCTGAGAGCAGCTCGGACTCCAGCCTTCCATCTGAGACACAAGGCAGCCCTGAGCTCAAGTCTGGGAATGCCATTGACTTCCTGTCACAGCTGTCTCCGACACCCTCCACCATTCCAGAGCCACTCACCTCAGTTGGCCACTTTAGTGAAGAGGCTCCTGGGACACTATCTGGGGAACACTACACAGCTGCTCCGGTACAGCAGGAGGAGGCAGGAACATCCGAGGGGGCGGGCGGTCGGAGGGCAGACCAACCCCAGTGACTAGCTGCCGTTCAGATGGGCATGAGGCTTCTGAACAGACAGTCTCATCAATTTGGAGAGCCAGGGACTACATGAGGGATTGTTGGCGAACATTCAACACTTGCAGGCGCAGATGGAGGAGTCCAACCATGTGCCGCAGCAGGAGGTAGTGCTGACCATGCGTGCCACCCAGGCCAACACTGCACACGTAGCATCCGCGGTGGAGGCATTGTGCGAGGCACTCTGCAGAACAAGGGGCCAAGGTGGGTGGTCAGTGGGGTGCACAGCAAGATGGCTGCCTTGCAGGCCACGGCAATGGTCCATGCTTCGGTACCGACCCAGTCCCGTGGGGGGTCAGTCATGCCCGAAGGCCCGTACCCCAGTCACATCCCCCCCAGAATCAGGGAGGCCCCGCAGAGTACCGGGTCAGACCTGCTAGTGACATGCAGACAGCGTTTACTGTATGTGCTGAGTAGAATGCATTGACGCCGCTAACGAGGCACTGGAGAATTGCGATTTGGCGTGAGCCCAGCGACTATCATGATTTTGGCGTCAAAACCAATTCTCCGGCCAACCGCCTTTCGCAATTTTGGCGTAGGCTGTCAGAGCATCCCACCCACCAAAGTACAAACGAATCAGCAATTTGATCTTTATGGCAGTGCCATGACCAAACAAAGTCCACTTGCCAACCAATCGGGCACTCTTTTTTCTCATGCAGTATAAATTGTTGTTCCCATTGAAATTTGGTGTTCTTGTGTTTGTCCTGATGAGTGCAAGATGCAAAGCTTCAATACTCGACCTTTTTTCAGTAATCCTCAATTTTCTCAGTGTTATCATCCGTGTTACGAGAACCCTTGCCATATTGTTATAGAATATTAATAGTCTTGAAACTAAAAAAAAACACAATTGCAGTAGAGATTATTGTTGGTTAGACGGTTGAAGGCTGCTGTTTTGGTTCAAGAGCCAGCGACCATTACTGCAGCAAGCCTAAACAGCCAGCAACAACAGTTGTCTTTCCATCATGTTTCAATGTGCAAAGCCAAGAGCAGGAAGAAGAAAAGAGAAACAACTAAACTTTAGACAGATGGTAGATGGGCAATGCTTGTTCGACAATGTCTGCATCAACTTCATATACATCAGCCACAGTATATATGTATAACCAATGCATCTCATTAGGCACAGTAAGAAATCTTACAGCACCAGGTTAAAGTCCAACACGTTTGTTTCAAATCACTAGCTTTCGGAGCACTGCTCCTTCATCAGGCGAATGAAGAGGTGGGGTCCACAAACACATATATAGACAAATTCAATGATGCAAGATGATACTTTGAATGTGAGTCTTTGCAGGTAATTAAGTCTTTGCAGGTCCAGATGATGCGACTGGTGAGAGGGATAATCACAGGTTAAAGAGGTGTGAATTGTCTCAAGCCAGGACAGTTGGTAGGATTTCGCAAGCACAGCCAGATGGTGGGCGTGACTGTGATGAGATATGAATCCAAGGTCCTGGTTGAGGCGGAACTTGACTATCAGTTTCTGCTCGGCGATTCTGTGGAGGGGCGCGTCCTGAAGGCCGCCTTGGAGAACGCTTACCCGAAGATCAGAGGCTGAATGCCCTCAACTGCTGAAGTGTTCCCTGACTGGAAGGGAACATTCCTGCCTGGCGATTATCGCGTGATGTCCTCATCCGTTGTCACAGCGTCTGCATGGTCTCGCCAATGTACCACACTTCGGGACATCCTTTCCAGCAGCATATGAGGTAGACAATGTTGACCAAGTCGCATGAGTATGTACCGCGTACCTGGTGGGTGGTGTTCTCACGTGTAATGGTGGTACCCATGTCGATGATCTGGCACGTCTTGCAGAGATTGCCATGGCAGGGTTGTGTGGTGTTGTGGTCCCTGTTCTCCTGAAGGCTGGGTAGTTTGCTGCAGACAGTGGTCTGTTTGAGGTTGCACGATTATTTGAAGGCAAGTAGTGGGGGTGTGGGGATGGCCTTGGCAAGATGTTCATCTTCATCGATGATGTGTTGAAGGTTGCAAAGAAGATGTTGTAGTTTCTCTGCTCCAGGGACGTACTGGACGACGAAGGGTACTCTGTCGTTTGTGTCCAGTGTTTGTCTTCTGAGGAGGTCGGTACGTTTTTTAGCTGTGGCACGTTGGAACTGTAGATCGATGAGTCGAGAGCCATATCCCGTTCGTACGAGGGCATCTTTCAGCGTCTGTACATCTCTGTTACATTCCTCTTCATCTGAGCAGATCCTGTGTATACGGAGGGCTTGTCCATAGGGGATGGCTTCTTTAATGTGTTTAGGGTGGAAGCTGGAGAAGTGGAGCATCGTGAGGTTATCCGTGGGCTTGCGGTAAAGCGAAGTGCTGAGGTGACCGTCCTTGATGGAGATGAGTGTGTCCAAGAATGCACCGATTCTGGAGAGTAGTCCGTGGTGAGTCTGATGATGGGATGGAACTTATTGATGTTATCGTGTAGTAATTTCAGTGATTCTTGGCCTGGGTCCAAGGAAAAAAAATATCATCCATGTATCTGGTTCAGTACCTACCTCATTAGATAGGTATTCCACAATGGCAAAATTCGACTCTCAGCAAATTCAATATTATATAGTGAAGAAGTATTGTTTTAATGATATTTAGCTGCAAAATATGGCTCCTCAGCATGCATTTTTTCGCATTTTCAAGTGAGTGCCTTTGTGACTCCAAAGTTGTGTCCATGGTGTGCACACACATATATGTTGTGCTAGCCACACAAGATAACAATTTGGTGCAAGGAAATGTCCTCTAGAAGCATCAGAGTAAGCAAATTGTAAGGTGTAAGGATGATATGGCACCAGCACTGCCATTTTGAAGCTCAACATTCCAACTAATGGCCTCTCTTAACCTTGCATAGCCAAACAGATATTCAGCTGTATTCTGGCCTGAAGGTGACAGCCAGAAGATCTAAACCAGCTGGTGGTTTCAACACTCGCATCCCGAGGAGATAGCCGACTACAGAGCCTACAACCTCAGCAATGAAGATACTCATCTCTCATTTCTATTTTAATCCCGTTATTTTGATCCTTCCCTTCCCCACTGAGTGTCCATCCTGGTGCGTGCGAGTAGAGGGTGGGACGGTGAAGGGGGAATAATTAGATTAGCAGACCGTTTTCTATTATCACTGTTTCATGTTTATCTCTTTTCTTGTTATCAATAAACAGGTTTTCATGGTTTTACTTACTAACCTTGTGCCTGGAAGCCATTGGAGCAGTCAAGGGCTGAAGATCTTTATACAAATTATTGGTTAATTCACTTATATTGATGGGGCGGCATGGTGGGGCAGTAGTTAGCACAGCTGGCTCACGCCGCCAAGGACCCGGGTTCGATCCCAACCCCAGGTCACTGTCGGTGCGGAGTTTTCACATTCTCCCCGTGTCTGCTTGGGTCTCACCCCCATGACCCAAAGATGTACGGGTCGGTGGATTGGCCATGCTAACTTGTTGCTTAATTGGAAAATAAATTAATTGGGTATTTTACATTTTTTAAAAATGAAATAAAATAATAAAACAATTCACTTACGTTGGGACCTCAGGAGCTGTGCGGCTGGAATTGACCGTGCACTTGCCCAGGATGTTGTAACTCAGTGACTGTTAGAAGAAATGATGGTAGTTTTAAGAATATGATGGAAATTGCTCTCTATCTCTTATGAAAGGAGCTTCCAAAGCAGCTAGTTAGCTACTGGCCCTGGAATAAGGCATTTCTGAGAGATTGGGGCCGTGATTCAACTGATTTAAAACAAAGTGTTACCGGCAGGAGGAAAATGGATGTGATTCCCACTGGCGCTGACAGCACTGCTGAGGTGGGATTCAACGGCACTTTGAAAGTTTTTTTGGAGGGGAGCGGGCCTTGAGAGGAGCAGGACCCTCTCTGATGGGTCTGCTCGTCAGAGCATGGCACCGTTTTTTAAGTGTGCCATGATCTTAGAATAACACTGCAGTACCACCCTCCAATTGCTGACAACGGTCCCACCACCACTGAATCGCTGGCAAGGACCCCCAAGTGAGTAACACCTCATTATGGTCTCACCAAATAAACCTCTTCAGGCCCCCCTTTAGTCCTTACTGCTTCAGCCTCCCCCCCCCCCCCCCCACCCCCACCCCCCCCCCCCCACCCCCACACCCCTCAGACCACCCTTCAGGCTCTATCCATTGTCAGAGTCAACCTGGCACCGTGGAGTCCAACGTTGGAAAACAGGGTGTGTTCCCTCTCTACACTTCCCCCTAGAATGTTGAGAAGGGTCTTTCAGGGGAGGTGGGAGTCAGGGGGGTGCTTGCGCTGGGTTCGTGGGGCTCAGGTCAGGAATGTTTCTGGTTGGAGATTGTGTGATAGGTCTTCCTTCTGTAGCTTTATGAGAACATAAGAACTAGGAGCAGGAGTAGGCCATCTGGCCCCTCGAGCCTGCTCCACCATTTAATGAGATCATGGCTGACTCAGCTCCACTTTCCCGCCCAAATACCATAACCCTTAATCCCTTTATTCTTCAAAAAACGATCTATCTTGATCTTAAAAACATTTAATGAAGGAGCCTCTACTGCTTCACTGGGCAAGGAATTCCATAGATTCACAACCCTTTGGGTGAAGAAGTTCCTCCTAAACTCCGTCCTAAATCTACTTCCCCTTATTTTGAGGCTATGCCCCCTAGTTCTGCTTTCACCCGCCAGTGGAAACAACCTGCCCGCATCTATCCTATCAATTCCCTTCATAATTTTATATGTTTCTATAAGATCCCCCCTCATCCTTCTAAATTCCAATGAGTACAGTCCCAGTCTACTCAACCTCTCCTCGTAATCCAACCCCTTCAGCTCTGGGATTAACCTAGTGAATCTCTTCTGCACACCCTCCAGTGCCAGTACATCCTTTCTCAAGTAAGGAGACCATGCTACTACTTTGAAAATCATTAAACTGTCCTTCAGCATGACTTTAGTAAAATGTCTTCCCTCAGTAGCCTTGAAACCCTTTGATGTCTCTCCCAGCATGTCAAGTTCAAAGATTTGTCAGATGAAGATGCAAGTCTCCCCTTTGATGTTTTGGAAACCTTTGAAGTGCTTTTTCTACAGTCAACGTCATTATATTTAACCTTTTCAAGCCTCTGGGCATGCTGAGAATCCTAAAAGCTTTGAACTCCATTGTTTACATTCAATTTCATGGTCCATTACCATTCAGAAGCCTCTAAATTGACAGCTCAAAGATATTTCAAAGGAGGGTTTGACTTTGTTTTTATAGCTATTCACCAGCCATTAGCTCTGAAGTGCTTCCTCTTTCCAACAGGTGTTATTTCTAACCTCAGTTTTTTCACAGAAGTGTTTTCTTTGTTCTGAAGAGCTTTCTAGAAAAAACAGGTGTGGGGTTCGGGAGAAACATCAAACAATTCCAACACTAAAGAGGGAATCCTATTAACTACAAATTGACATGCCGAAAGACAGTTTAATGATTTTCAAAGGGAAAATCTGCTGCATGACCCCCCATCCCAGGAAAGACCCCCCAACCTTAATCCCACCAGCCCAGCCCGAGGTTCCCCTCCGACCCAGAAGGGTATACACCATCTTGCCCCCCCCCCACACTTTGGGGTCCACGGTGCCCAGATTGCACTTGTCAGGGCCAGGAGAGGTTGGCGCCCACATTCCCTTCAGCTGGAGGGGGGAGGGGTGGGTAAGGGGGAAAGTGGCAGTATACCAGAAGGCCCTCATTCAGGCCTCCAGCCCACCAATCACATTCAAATGTATGGAAATCAGTTAGAATCAGGTTATTTCCCGGTCTGGCAGAAAACCTGATTTGGCCAGGCACATTGCGCTGAGAGACTCACGAGTTTGATGCCTGGTGAGAATCCCATTTTTGTCCCCATGCCTGATTTGATGGGCCATTAAAAATCCTGCCTGGGGCTAGCAGCCCCGGAGAAGCTGGTATGGACACAAAGGGAGAAGAACCTACTGCAATTCTCTACCCTGTTTTACAATTCGAAAAGTGGGAGGTGCATGCTTACACCCATCTGCAGCTTGTAAATCAGAAGAGATTGTTGAGTGAGGGGAAAATGTGAAATGAGATGGCCCTGGCTTCAGAAATCAGCATTCCAATGAAGGCAAGCACCTTTTTTTTCCTACAGCTGTGTCTGTCCCCTGCCTATTGCATGCTCCTGCCTCTTGTCTTGCAAGAAAGAGTTAAGTATATTAGTGAGTGTGGTGTGTAATGTATTTTGGTAATGTGGTTGTATTGGCTGAACAGCTCCCACTTTGTACAAGCTGTGAGAGGTGACTATTATAAGGTGTTGGATGTAGTTTGATAGGTCCTTTAAAGCATTTGTAGTCTTCATCAGATCAACAGTAAGTATGTATTAACTGCTAGAAACTATATGCATAGTTACAGTTAAGGTCCAAGCTGGAAGCTCTCTCCATGCTTGCATCAACACACAGTTCTGTCCAACACTACATTGAACCTTTTGAAGCACTGTATCTATTTCTTTGGTGCTAGACTCCTGGCATTGGCATTAACTAGCCCCACTGCCTTCACACATTTTGTCTGGAGAGCCTCCTGGCCCCATTGGATGGATCAAATCACTCCTGTCCAACTCCTGCATAAAGATTTTCATTGCAATTTTGTTAAATCTTGGAGTCTATTCCTGACCACATGGTTGTTCCTCGGGTCAAAATCATATTTAGAAAGACTTACATCACTGGCTCCAGGCACAATTCTGATTCAGTGGAAATTGAGAGTTCCCTTTAAGCAGTGAAGTTAACTCATTATTATTTTGCTTCCCAATATTTCCATAGACTTTCAGACTTTTCTGTGGTAGCTTGCATTTTTAAAGTTGTCCTTTTTGATCCTGGAGCTATATGGATGACATGGATCAAAATGGCAGTGAGTTGTTACACTGTCTGGCAGACAGAGCCTAATGTATAAAGATGCAGATCAGGATCGCCGACAAAATCTTTGCATCCAAGTGATCACAAACTCACTGAGTGTTCTGGTCAACTATTGCAGTGGAAATATTTTGACATCCTGCAGCTCCTTGGTTATGTTTCCATGGGATACAAAGTTGCACTCAAAAGGCACCTTCGATCATGCATCCTGAGAGGAAGATCCCTTCGGATGCCAAAGATATCAACTTTTCTTTGCTGCACTTCTTCTACCAACACCTCCAAAAATGCATCTGTAAATGGATGTCTGATTTTTCCTACAACCATTTCTCCATCTTAGCCTGGCAGCAATTCATGTGCCCTTTCAAATGACAGCTGCGGCCTTTAGTAGTTCCAGCTGCACACAATTTTTCCTCTATCTGTCGGTAAACTCCTGCCGACTAAATTAGTGCATATATAACTATAATGATGTACTTCCACAGACTCCATTTGTGAACACAAAAAAGAATTTATTAATAAGAAAACAGCAACCTCATGGCTGGACCTAGCTCCCTACACGTCTCTTGCCTATGAGGGGACCCCCACCACTGGGGTGATTACCCAACTTGAGTCCCAATCGGGTCCCGCAAGACAGGTGACCCTTACTCTGCTGTGTAGCCCTGAAAGGAGCAATCACCACAAATCACCAGTATAATCTTCAGAAATTCCTGGCAGCTTGTTTGAAGGTGGGCATAAATCACACCATTCTGTTACAGAACCAGTTTTGCTCTCATGATGGAACATTGGCCCCGTTGTGTATATTGATTGAAATCCATCATTGGATAATCATGGAAAGTGTTACCGTCTATGAACAATGGGGCCTATGAAAGAATCAGTCATTAATATTTATTTAAAATAATGGATGGGAAACCTTGCACAGTGTTTGACCAAATTTCCAATGTGCAGTACTGGCAACAAACCTCTTGAATGGCAGCACAATCCCGAAAATTACCCATTAGGAGTGAGCTTCCGGAGAGGATAAATTCTTGGAGCAATGTCAACGATAAGCTTGCTACTCTTGTTCAGGAAAGAAAAAAAGGCAGTCTCTTAATTAATTGCCACATACTTTTATATATATAAAAAAAGACATTTGATTGTTTAAACACAGAAAGGAAGTCATTTGTCTAATGAGTGACAGATTTAGACAAAGCCTTTGTTGTATGTTTGTTTATGCAGAGCATTTTTGGATTGCAATTTGATCCATTTGTTACAATCATCTATCACGTAAAGCATAGATTGATCAAAGAATTATTTCAGCTGTAGTGCAAGTCCCTTTAGCCAGAAATAAATAACTATGAATCGGCATCTGTTTATTAGGTTTCAAAGGTAACCATAAAATGAGTGTAATCTAAATTTATGTGCACAAAATGAAATCAATTTCCCTTTGTGTCACGATGAACCCCACATTATCCTTGAATAAAATTACAGATAATAGCAACATTTATTTCCAAATAAAAATATATATTAAGATGTGATTTTAAAAATGTCACTGTGCAAGTAGAGTGGCCTTATAAGATGAACTCCTGGATGATAATGACAATCTGACCAAGGGATTGGCTGACAGCTGAAGTTGGCATGCAGCAATCCAGCCAAAATAATTTTCCATTCTAAAGTAGTTTATGAGACTTTTCCACATATACATTTACACAGTACGTTGGAAATTAAATGGAATTAAAGAGTAAAAAAATAAGCGATTAAAGGAACGATTTATGGGGTATATTTTCCAACAGCATATTGGTTAACCTGTCTAGTTACTGCGATCCTGATTACATAAGGTATATTGTATAGTCGCTGTGGCCTGTTATAAAGGAGAATGGGTGTGAGGGTTTCATGCAGCTAATCTAAAATTCTTCTCACAAAAACAAGTTGCAATGCCTTTATTTAACACATTGCAATTAAAATCTAGACCGATTTTCCATTACTTATGAAAATATCCCACTGGGGACATTTGGTAGGGACATGTTGAGAGCACTCACACATGAGGTGACTCCCCCCCCCCCCCCCCCCAGTGTACCTTGATTTTGGCCCCTTTCGCCCAGTTTTTGGGGGTGATTTGGAGAGGAATTTCGATAGTTTGATGGGATAAGAGTCCTGCATAAAAGAAATGCCCAAAGGCAGAACTTGAGAATTGTAGGGCTGCCAGAGGACATGGAGGTTCGAACCCAACTAAATGTGTTCCAACTGTTTGGGAAGATGGTGGTGGGGTGGACTGGGGATGGCATCTTCGCCCCAGTTGGATCTGGCCCACAGGTCACTAAGGCAGAAGCCCCATTATGGAGAACCACCTCGTGCGATCATCGTGTAATTTCAGTTACCAACAAAAGGAAAGTGTCCTTCGGCAGGCAAAGGACCATCAGGACTATAAATGGGAGAGCCATGCCAATGGGCTTTACAAAGATGTGGGAGCGGAGCTGGCTAAGAGGCTTGTAGCATTTAACAAAGCCAAGGCTGCGTTTTACAGGATTAATGTTCAATTTGGTGTGGTGTACCCTTTGCGCCTCCAAGTAACTTGCGAATTGAAAGATTACTATTTTGATGCACCAGAGGATGCAGAGGCATTTGTGCAGAAGCATGGATTGGGGTCGAGCTAACAGTGAACTGTATCTGTTGTGAGCTGTCTGTTTGGGGGGTATTTGGGATTTGTTGGGGTGCCTATTGGGAATTTTATGTTTGCACTTGTATTTGTATTGTTGGTTGTGAGATGGACATTGGGCTGGATTCTCTGACTTTGAGACTGTGTCCTCAGGCCGGCGTGGGAACGGTGGTGTTTTACGGCCGAACATTCGGCCACCGATCCTCCGTTTGGCTGGGGGCTAGCAGGCAGGCAGCGTACAGCACCCGGGTCCATGGCCACACATGTGCACAGCGACGGCCTGCAGCGGCCATGCCATGCAACTTGCCGCCGGCCGCACATGGATGGACCCAGCCTGCAAAATAGTGCCGGAAGGCAAGCCCCGCACCACCCCCCAAGAGTGCCCGCAGCCCCTGACAGAGTCCCCCCTGCCCGCAGATCGGCTCTCCCCCAACTGTGGCACCGCTGGGCTGAGTCCGCAGCCGCCATGCCAAGTTCCCGAGACCATGAGAGACCCACGCCGTCGTGAACTCGGCCGGTCGGGGGCGGAGCATCGGAGGGTGGGCCTGAGACAATATCCTGAGGGTGTCGATACGGCACACACAAGTACGCCACTTTGGAGGGGGCAGAGCATTGTGAAAGCAGCAGCGCCCCAGATTTGGTCAGAAGCAGGAATTCTCCGGCCGATCGACGAACGTGATTTCGCTGTCGGTGACCGGAGAATTCCGCCCGTTGTGTTTTTTTGTTTTTCTTAACGATTAAAGTTAGATATGGGTTGGGGACTGGTTGGCGATATGGTTATTTGTTTTGTTTTTACTCTGAGTGGGGACCGTCCTGCTCGCTGTATAGTTAATGGGAGGGGAGTGGTGGAGGTAACTGCAGCTCATACTGTGGGGAGTTTTAAAGATGAGTTTAGGCTTTTAGGTTTTGATTTGTTTGGGGTTAGGGATGAAAGCGGGTAGGGGTTTTGGTTGCCTTGTTGTTGTTTGCTGGTTGATTTGGGTGTGATACTGATGGGTGGCGGGTTGAGTGGGGGTGGGGGAGAGTTAGTACTCTGATGGTGGCTATGAATTTTTCTTTGTTCTGTTTTGATGGGGGATTTGGTGGCCATCTTGGGTGGACCTTGTGTTGACTCTCTGAGTAGTTGCTGACTGCCTCACATGGTGGGAATGGTTGACTCTGGGTCGGGGAAGGGGCGGGGATGGTGGTGGTTGGCGCCCAGTTCGGCTGGTCACCTGGGAGTTGGACGGCTCAGTAAAAAGACCTTGGGTGTTTGTGCACCTTAAGAGTTTGAATGCTGATTTGCTGTTTTTGCAGGAAACCTATTTGCGGATCAAGGATCAGACAAGGTTACAAAAGGGATGGGTGGGGCAAGTATTCCATTCAGGATTTAATAGTACGCCCAGAGTGCCTGTGGTTTTGGTCAATCATAAAGTGTCTTTATCGGCGGCTAAAATTTTGGTGGATCCAAATGGAAGATATGTGATTGTTAGTGGGTCATTGGTGGGTATATTAGTGGTTCTAGTTAATTTGTATGCACCAAACTGGGATGATGCAGCCTTTGTCAACAAGTTGTTGACATCTATTCCGATCTGGACTCACACCTGTTGATTCTGAGGGGGAGCTTTAATTGTGTACTGGACACTCGACTGGAGAAATTGAGACCTAAGTCCTTGAATCCTTCAGGGATGACAAAGGCATTATTAGCCTTTAAGGAACACATGCTGGGGTGGGGGGAGAGACATGTGGCAGTTTTTACATCTAAGTGTGCTAATGATGCCCTCTCTGTGTCTCCTCAGGGAAAGATCTCCCATAATCAGCAGGAGAGGGCCGAGAACTGCTGACAGGTGCCAGACATAAGAATCCTCGCCTCCTTCGAGGAGTGGGCCTTGGAGGTGACCGGTGAGGCCGAGGGCTGATTGGTCAGCCACGCGGAGACTGGCGGACGCCATTGAGGTGAGGAACCACCAGGCTCTACCCGGAGGACCTGTCAAACATGAGTTGTTATTCCTTACTGACTGACCCATCCTCCTATTGACCACATGTGCATTCTTCTGCAGATCCTCCAGCCAAAGTAGCCAGTCCACCTCGGGTGGCACTCTCTCCTGACTCTGAGGAGATCACCACGGAGGAGAGCTCCGAGGATGCAACAGTGGTCATGGCACAGCTGTCATACCCACCCCCCACCAGAGCAGATACACGCACCTCAGTGGGAAATGTTAACGGACAGGCTTCTGGGGCACATTCTGGTGAGAACCACACTACTGATGATGCACATCAGGTGGAGGCAGGAACCCCCAGGTGAGACAGTAGTCAGAGATCTGCTGGATCCCAGGACCCAGCTGGGTCCCAGCCTGATACTGAGCCTCTGGAACAGAGTTACCTGGAGCTGATGGAGACGAGAGGGCAGTAGAGCGGAGCTGCTGATTGGCTGTTGCAGGGGAAATTTGCATACGTCCGTGTGTTCACCCTAACTTGGAGGTGGTTTGTGGAGGAGCTCTTGTCAAGTGACACTTAAACCCGAAACACTTCTTCAGTGTTTCCCTCCCTACCCCCTCCTCTAACCAAAAAATAAACAACCACAGTAAAGATCAAGAGGAAGGCTCGAGGGCAGGTAGAAGTGGAAAGTTGAACCATGAAGTCACAGCCTGCAGGTAAGGGATTGGCTGGTGACTGGTAAGTAGTTTTTATTTATTTTCCCTCAGGTGTTATCGTGGGGGGCGCAGAGGTTGCTGAGTGAGTTGCTGAGAAGGGGAGTGAATAACAGGTAAGCTCTTTCTTTCTTTTTCTAGAGGGGATGACAGGGAAGGTAGTGCAATGTTCCTCATGCAGAATGTTTGAGGTGATGGATGCTGTCAGTGTCCCTGCTGATTTCATCTGTGGGAAGTGCACCCATCTCCAGCTCCTCAGAAACCACGTTAGGGAACTGGAGCTGCAGTTGGATGAACTTTGGATCATTCGGGAGGCATAGGTGGTCATAGGTGGAAGCTTCAGGGATGTAGTTACTCCGAAGAATAAAGATAGATGGGTGATGGTGAGAGGGGCTGGGAGGAAGCAGTCAGTACATCCCCTGTGGCCGTTCCCCTTAGTAACAAGTATACCGCTTTGGATACTGTTGGGGGGGGGGGGGGACTTACCAGGGTTAAGCCATGGGGTACAGGTCTCTGGCACAGAGTCTGTCCCTGTTGCTCAGAAGGGAAGGGGGGAGAGGAGTAGAGCATTAGTCATTGGAGACTCCATAGTTAGGGGGATAGATAGGAGATTCTGTGGGAACGAGAGAGACTCACGGTTGGTGTGTTGCCTCCCAGGTGCCAGGGTGCGTGATGTCTCGGATCGTGTTTTCGGGATCTTTAAGGGGGAGGATGAGCAGCCCCAAGTCGTGGTCCACATAGGTACCAACGACATAGGTAGGAAAAGGGATGGTGATGTAAGGCAGGAATTCAGGGAGCTAGGGTGGAAACTTAGATCTAGGACAAACAGAGTCATTATCTCTGAGTTGTTACCCGTGCCACGTGATAGCGAGACGAGGAATAGGGAGAGAGAGGAGTTGAACATGTGGCTACAGGGATGGTGCAGGAGGGAGGGTTTCAGATTTCTGGATAATTGGGGCTCATTCTGGGGTCGGTGGGACCTCTACAAACGGGATGGTCTGCACCTGGACCAGAGGGGTACCAATATTCTGGGGGGGAAATTTGCTAATGCTCTTCGGAAGGATTTAAACTAGTTCAGCAGGGGCTTGGGAACCTGAATTGTAGCTCCAGGAGACAGGAGGTTGAGAGTAGTGAGGTCATGAGTAAGGTTTCAAAGTTGCAGGAGTGTACCGGCAGGCAGGAAGGTGGTTTAAAGTGTGTCTTCTTCAATGCCAGGAGCATCCGGAATAAGGTGGGTGAACTTGCGGCATGGGTTGGTACCTGGGACTTCGATGTTGTGGCCAGTTCGGAGACATGGATAGAGCAGGGACAGGAATGGTTGTTGCAGGTGCCGGGATTTAGATATTTCAGTAAGCTCAGGGAAGGTAGTAAAAGAGGGGGAGGGGTGGCATTGTTAGTCAAGGACAGTATTACAGTGGCAGAAAGGACGTTTGACGAGGACTCGTCTACTGAGGTAGTATGGGCTGAGGTTAGAAACAGGAAAGGCGAGGTCACCCTGTTAGAGGTTTTCTGTAGGCCTCCGAAATGTTCCAGAGATGTAAAGGAAAGGATTGCAAAGATGATTCTGGATAGGAGCGAAAGCAACAGGGTAGTTGTTATGGGGGACTTTAATTTTCCAAATATTGACTGGAAACTCTATAGTTCGAGTACATTAGATGGGTCCGTTTTTGTCCAATGTGTGCAGGAGGGTTTCCTGACACAGTATGTAGATAGGCCAACGAGAGGCGAGGCCATATTGAATTTGGTACTGGGTAATGAACCAGGACAGGTGTTAGATTTGGTGGTAGGTGAGCACTTTGGTGATAGTGACCACAATTCGATTACGTTTACTTTAGTGATGGAAAGGGATAGGTATATACTGCAGGGCAAGAGTTATATATGGGGGAAAAGGCAATTATGATGTGATGAGGCAAGACTTAGGATACATCGGATGGAGAGGAAAACTGCAGGGGATGGGCACAATGGAAATGTGGAGCTTGTTCAAGGAACAGCTACTGCGTGTCCTTGATAAGTATGTACCTGTCAGGCAGGGAGGAAGTGGTCGAGTGAGGGGACCGTGGTTTAGTAAAGCAGTCGAAACACTTGTCGAGAGGAAGAAGGAGACTTATGTAAAGATGAGACATGAAGGTTCAGTTAGGGCGCTCGAGAGTTACAAGTTAGCTAGGAAGGACCTAAAGAGAGAGCTAAGAAGAGCCAGGAGGGGACATGAGAAGTTTTTGGCAGGTAGGATCAAGGATAACCATAAAGCTTTTTATAGATATGTCAGGAATAAAAGAATGACTAGGGTAAGAGTAGGGCCAGTCAAGGACAGTAGTGGGAAGTTGTGCTTGGAGTCCGAGGAGATAGGAGAGGTGCTAAATGAATATTTTTCGTCAGTATTCAAACAAAGAACAAAGAACAAAGAAATGTGCAGCACAGGAACAGGCCCTTCGGCCCTCCAAGCCCGTGCCGACCATGCTGCCCGACTAAACTACAATCTTCTACACTTCCTGGGTCCGTATCCCTCTATTCCCATCCTATTCATGTATTTGTCAAGATGCCCCTTAAATGTCACTATCGTCCCTGCTTCCACCACCTCCTCCGGTAGCGAGTTCCAGGCACCCACTACCCTCTGTGTAAAAAACTTGCCTCGTACATCTACTCTAAACCTTGCCCCTCTCACCTTAAACCTATGCCCCCTAGTAATTGACCCCTCTACCCCGGGGAAAAGCCTCTGATTATCCAGTCTGTCTATGCCCCTCATAATTTTGTAGACCTCTATCAGGTCGCCCCTCAACCTCCTTTGTTCCAGTGAGAACAAACCGAGTTTATTCAACCGCTCCTCATAGCTAATGCCCTCCATACCAGGCAACATTCTGGTAAATCTCTTCTGCACCCTCTCTAAAGCCTCCACATCCTTCTGGTAGTGTGGCGACCAGAATTGAACACTATACTCCAAGTGTGGCCTAACTAAGGTTCTTTACAGCTGCAACATGACTTGCCAATTCTTATACTCAATGCCCCGGCCAATGAAGGCAAGCATGCCGTATGCCTTCTTGACTACCTTCTCCACCTGTGTTGCCCCTTTCAGTGACCTGTGGACCTGTACTCCTAGATCTCTCTGACTTTAATACTCTTGAGGGTTCTACCATTCACTGTATATTCCCTACCTGCATTAGACCTTCCAAAATGCATAACCTCACATTTGTCCGGATTAAACTCCATCTGTCATCTCTCCGCCCAAGTCTCCAAACAATCTAAATCCTGCTGTATCCTCTGACAGTCCTCATCGCTATCCGCAATTCCACCAACCTTTGTGTCGTCTTACTAATCAGACCAGTTACATTTTCCTCCAAATCATTTATATATACTACAAACAGCAAAGGTCCCAGCATTGATCCCTGGGGGACACCACTGGTCACAGCCCTCCAATTAGAAAAGCATCCTTCCATTGCTACTCTCTGCCTTCTATGACCTAGCCAGTTCTGTATCCACCCTGCCAGCTCACCCCTGATCCCGTGTGTCTTCACCTTTTGTACTAGTCTACCATGAGGGACCTTGTCAAAGGCCTTACTGAAGTCCATAGAGACAACATCCACTGCCCTACCTGCATCAATCAACTTAGTGACCTCCTTGAAAAACTCTATCAAGTTAGTGAGACACGACCTCCCCTTCACAAAACCATGCTGCCTCTCACTAATACGTCCATTTGCTTCCAAATGGGAGTAGATCCTGTCTCAAAGAATTCTCTCCAGTAATTTCCCTACCACTGAAGTGAGGCTCACCGGCCTGTAGTTCCCTGGATTATCCTTGGTACCCTTCTTAAACAGACGAACAACATTGGCTATTCTCCAGTCCGCCGGGACATCACCTGAAGACAGTGAGGATCCAAAGATTTCTGTCAAGGCCTCAGCAATTTCCTCTCCAGCCTCCTTCAGTATTCTGGGGTAGATCCCATCAGGCCCTGGGGACTTATCTACCTTAATATTTTTTAAGACACCCAACACCACGTCTTTTTGGATCTCAATGTGACCCAGGCTATCTACACACCCTTCTCCAGACTCAACATCAACCAATTCCTTCTCTTTGGTGAATACTGATGCAAAGTATTCATTTAGTACCTCGCCCATTTCCACTGGCTCCACACATAGATTCCCTTGCCTATCCTTCAGTGGGCCAACCCTTCCCCTGGCTACCCTCTTGCTTTTTATGTACGTGTAAAAAGTCTTGGGATTTTCCTTAACCCTATTTGCCAATGACTTTTCGTGACCCCTTCTAGCCCTCCTGACTCCTTGCTTAAGTTCCTTCCTACTTTCCTTATATTCCACACAGGCTTCGTCTGTTCCCAGCCTTTTAGCCCTGACAAATGCCTCCTTTTTCTATTTGACGAGGCCTATAATATCTCTCGTTATCCAAGGTTCCCGAAAATTGCCGTATTTATCCTTCTTCCTCACAGGAACATGCCGGTCCTGAATTCCTTTCAACTGACACTTGAAAGCCTCCCACATGTCAGATGTTGATTTGCCCTCAAACATCCGCCCCCAATTTATGTTCTTCAGATTCCGCCTAATATTGTTATAATTAACCTTCCCCCAATTTAGCACATTCATCCTAGGACCACTCTTATCCTTGTCCACCAGCACTTTAAAACTTACTGAATTGTGGTCACTGTTCCCGAAATGCTCCCCCACTGAAACTTCTACCACCTGGCCGGGCTCATTCCCCAATACCAGGTCCAGTACCGCCCCTTCCCTTGTTGGACTGTCTACATATTGTTTTAAGAAGCCCTCCTGGATGCTCCTTACAAACTCTGCCCCCTCTAAGCCCCTGGCACTAAGTGAGTCCCAGTCAATATTGGGGAAGTTGAAGTCTCCGATCACCACAACCCTGTTGTTTTTACTCTTTTCCAAAATCTGTCGACCTATCTGCTCCTCTATCACCTGCTGGCTGTTGGGAGGCCTGTTGCAAACCCCCAACATTGTGACTGCACCCTTCTTATTCCTGATCTCTACCCATATAGCCTCACTGCCCTCTGAGGTGTCCTCCCGTAGTACAGCTGTGATATTCTCCCTAACCAGTAGCGCAACTCCGCCACCCCTTTTACATCCCCCTCTATCCCGCCTGAAACATCTAAATCCTGGAACGTTTGGCTGCCAATCCTGCCCTTCCCTCAACCAGGTCTCTGTAATGCAACAACCTCATAGTTCCAAGTACTAATCCAAGCTCTAAGTTCATCTGCCTTACCCGTAATACTTCTTGCATTAAAACATATGCACTTCAGGCCACCAGACCCGCTGTGTCCAGCAACTTCTCCCTATCTGCTCTGCCTCAGAGCCACACTGTCCCTATTCCCTAGTTCTCCCTCAATGCTCTCACCTTCTGACCTATTGCTCCCGTGCCCAACCCCCTGCCATACTAGTTTAAACCCTCCCGTGTGACACTAGCAAACCTTGCGGCCAGGATATTTATGCCTCTCCAGTTTAGATGCAACCCCTCCTTCTTATATAGGTCACACCTGCCCCGGAAGATCTCCCAGTGGTCCAGATAACGGAAACCCTCCCTCCTACGCCAGCTGTTTAGCCACGTGTTTAGCTGCTCTATCTTCCTATTTCTAGCCTCACTGACACGTGGCACAGGGAGTAATCCCGAGATTACAACCCTAGAGGTCCTGTCTTTTAACTTTCTGCCTAGCTCCCTGAACTCCTGCTGCAGGACCTCATGCCCCTTCCTGCCTATGTCGTTAGTACCAATATGTACAACGACCTTTGCCTGTTTGCCCTCCCCCTTCAGGATGCCCTCTACCCGTTCGGAGACATCCTGGACCCTGGCACCAGGGAGGCAACATATCATCCTGGAGTCTCTTTTACATCCACAGAAGCGCCTATCTGTGCCCCTGACTATAGAGTCCCCTATTACTATTGCTCTTCTGCGCTTTGACCCTCCCTTCTGAACATCAGAGCCAGCCGTGGTGCCACTGCTCTGGCTGCTGCTGTTTTCCCCTGATAGTCTATCCCCCCCGACAGTATCCAAAGGGATATACCTGTTCGAGAGGGGGACAACCACAGGGGATTCCTGCACTGACTGCCTGCCCTTTCTGCTGGTCACCCATTTCTCTGCCTGCACCTTGGGTGTGACCACATTTATATAACTGCGATCTATGACGCTTTCCGCCACCTGCATGCTCCTAAGTGCATCCACTTGCTGCTCCAACCGAACCATGCGGTCTGTGAGGAGCTCCAGTTGGGTGCACTTTCTGCAGATGAAGCCATCCGGGACGCTGGAAGCCTCCCGGACCTGACACAGGAAAAAGACAATGTTGTCGAGGAGAATACTGAGATTCAGGCTACTAGACTAGACGGGCTTGAGGTTCATAAGGAGGAGGTGTTAGCAATTCTGGAAAGTGTGAAAATAGATAAGTCACCTGAGCCGGATGGGATTTATCCTAGGATTCTCTGGGAAGCTAGGGAGGAGATTGCTGAGCCTTTGGCCTTGATCTTTAAGTCATCTTTGTCTACAGGAATAGTGCCAGAAGACTGGAGGATAGCAAATGTTGTCCCCTTGTTCAAGAAGGGGAGTAGAGATAACACCGGTAACTATAGACCAGTGAACCTTACTTCTGTTGTGGGCAAAATCTTGGAAAGGTTTATAAGAGATAGGATGTATAATCATCTGGAAAGGAATAATTTGATTAGAAATAGTCAACACGGTTTTGTGAAGGGTAGGTCGTGCCTCACAAACCTTATAGAGTTCTTTGAGAAGGTGACCAAACAGGTGGATGAGGGTAAAGCAGTTGATGTGGTGTATATGGATTTCAGTAAAGCATTTGATATCGTTTCCCACGGTAGGCTACTGCAGAAAATACAGAAGCATGGGATTCAGGGTGATTTAGCAGTTTGGATCAGAAATTGGCTAGCTGGAAGAAGACAAAGGGTGGTGATTGATGGGAAATGTTCAGTCT
The DNA here is from genome assembly GCF_047496885.1 of Scyliorhinus torazame. NCBI lineage: Eukaryota > Metazoa > Chordata > Chondrichthyes > Carcharhiniformes > Scyliorhinidae > Scyliorhinus > Scyliorhinus torazame. The sequence continues at coordinate 183,663,942 of NC_092712.1, forward strand.
GGAGTCCAGTTACTAGTGGTGTACCACAAGGATCTGTTTTGGGGCCACTGCTGTTTGTCATTTTTATAAATGACCTGGAGGAGGGCGTAGAAGGATGGGCGAGTAAATTTGCAGATGACACTAAAGTCGGTGGAGTTGTGGACAGTGCGGAAGGATGTTACAAGTTACAGAGGGACATAGATAAGCTGCAGCGCTGGGCTGAGAGGTGTCAAATGTAGTTTAATGCAGAAAAGTGTGAGGTGATTCATTTTGGAAGGAATAACAGGAAGAGAGAGTACTGGGCTAATGGTAAGATTCTTGGCAATGTGGATGAGCAGAGAGATCTCGGTGTCCATGTACATAGATCCCTGAAAGTTGCCACCCAGGTTGAGAGGGTTGTTAAGAAGGCGTACGGTGTGTTAGCTTTTATTGGTAGAGGGATTGAGTTTAGGAGCCATGAGGTCATGTTGCAGCTATACAACACTCTGGTGCGGCCGCATTTGGAGTATTGCGTGCAATTCTGGTCGCCGCATTCTAGGAAGGATGTGGAAGCATTGGAAAGGGTGCAGAGGAGATTTACCAGAATGTTGCCTGGTATGGAGGAAAGATCTTATGAGGAAAGGACTTGAGGCTATTTTCGTTAGAGAGAAGAAGGTTAAGAGGTGACTTAATTGAGGCATACAGGATGATCAGAGGATTGGATAGGGTGGACAGTGAGAGCCCTTTTCCTCGGATGGTGATGTTTAGCACGAGGGGACATACCTTTAAATTGAGGGGAGATAGATATAAGACAGATGTCAGAGGTAGGTTCTTTACTCAGAGAGTAGTAAGGGCGTGGAATGCCCTGCCTGCAACAGTAGTGGACATGCCAACACTAAGGACATTCAAATGGTCATTGGATAGACATATGGACAATAAGGGAATAGTGTAGATGGGCATTAGATTGGTTTCACAGGTCGGCGCAACATCGAGGGCCGAAGGGCCTGTACTGCGCTGTAATGTTCCATGTTCTATGTTCTAACCTGGGCATCCAGAGGGAGATGTCAAAGTCACTCCAGCAGATCCAGAGCCATTTGGGGGAGTCCCAGAGGGTAGGAGTGTAGGAGATGGCGCTGCCAATGCATGGCACCGAGGCCAATACTGCGAGGATGGCAACCACAGTGGAGAGTCTGGTGCACGGCATTGGCACCATGAATGAAGGTGTTCAAGGCATCGCGCAATTGGTGATGGCCATGGCTGAGGATCTCAGCAAAATGTCGGACTCACTGGGGATGTCACCTAGTACCAGGCCAACCTCGATGAACTTCTGCGGGACATGTCCCGCTCTCAGATGGCCATGACTGAGGCACTGCAGAGCTTGTCCCACTCGCAGGTGGGCATGGCTGAGGCGCTGCAGATTATGGCACATTAAACACCTTGGACGGGATTCTCCGCAATCGGCGCGATGTCCGCCGACCGGTGCCAAAAACGTCGTGAATCAGTCCGGCATCGTGCCGCCCCAAAGGTGTGGAATTCCCCGCAGCTTGAGGGGCTAGGCCCTCGCCGGACTGATTTCCGCCCCGCCAGCTGGCGGGAAAGGCCTTTGGTGCCCCGCCAGCTGGCGCGGAAATGACTTTGCCGTGCGGCGCATGTGCGGGAGCGTCAGAGGCCGCTCACGGCATCCCCGTGCATGCGCAGTGGAGGGGGTCTCTTCCGCCTCCGCCATAGTGGAGACCATGGCAAAGGCGGAAGGAAAAGAGTGCCCCCACGGCATAGGCCCGCCCGTGGATCGGTGGGCCCCGATCGCGGGCCAGGCCACCATGGGGGCACCCTCCAGGGCCCGATCGCCCCGCGCCCCCCCCAGGACCCCGGAGCCCGCCCGCGCCACCTTGTCCCACCGTTCAAAAGGTGGTTTAATCCACGCCGGCGGGACAGGCATTCCAGCAGCGGGACTTCGGCCTATTGCGGGCCGGAGAATCGCCGGGGGGGGGCCCGCCAACCGGTGAGGCGCGATTCCCACCCCCGCCGAATATCCGGTGCCAGAGAATTCGGCAACCGGCGGGGGCGGGATTCATGCCAGCCCCTGGCGATTCTCCGACCCGGCAGGGGGTTGGAGAATCCCGCCCCTTATCGCAAAACTATTATGATGCCTCTGTCACTTCCTTCTGCAATGTGCGATGACCCACGGATCCTTTGCCCATCTCTCCAGCGCAACCCCCCATGGCAGCCCCACTTCAATGGGGGTGGGGCCCCACCCCCATTGAAGTGGGGCAAGCCCAGCGCCCCCAGGCTTTTTGCCTTTGAGCAAAGATGGCTACTCACCTCCTCAGCTCCCCACAGAAGCTCTTCAGCCAGGTTCACGTTTTTCAAAAGGAGGACTAAACGGCACTAACGTCACCACTTGCTGGGGAGGCCGCTGTATGACGGGAGGCCATTGAATATGGGATCGTTCTCGTTAATTGTGTGGAATTTGGGCTCAAATGGTGATAATTCGTTTCTCGCCAAGCTATGGCGAGATTCCGATTTCGCCTCGGGGAGCGGGCCGGTTGCATCACAAACTGTTTGGTACCTTGGGTGGATCTCGTTTTTGGCCTCTCCTGCTATTCATCGGCTTTGTTAGGCTTGAGCAAGAGCATAACGAGCCCAGAGAATCGCGCCCTATGTGTGCAATAGACTGTGTCTCACCAGGGAGACAATGGAATACCTGTGCCACATTCTAGTGGACCTGTCACCACATGGAAGAGGAGAAGGTCACCTGCTCACGGTGGCTATGACAGTCAAGGCTGCCTTCACTGGGCCAGTCCAGGGCTTGAGCAGGGACCTGTGTGGCATCTCGTAGTCGTCAGCCCGCAGGTGCATCCAGGAGGTGATAGATGCTCTGCATGCCCGGGCATCTGACTACACCAACTTTGACCTGGACTCGGCCCACCAAGATGCCAGGGCTGCAGGATTTGGTGGGATGCTTCAGGTCTAATTCTGCACGACCACTGCCTCAGAATCATGCATGTGTGCTTCTTGGAAGTGTACATGATAGCTACACCCTGGGGCACATGGAAATCACCGGTGTCTTTGAGGACAACCCCAGTCTGGTTCATGGTGGTCAAGGGATGCCCGCTGAGTTCATGGCTGATGACGCCGGTGCAGCGGCCTGAGACCGAGGTGGAGACCAGTAACAATGAGGCCCCTGCTGCCACTTGTATTGTTATTGAACGGTGCATTGGACTGCTAAAAATGCAGTTCTGCTATCTGGACCTCTCTGGTGGTGCATTGCAGTACATCTCCCAGAGGGTATCCTGCTTTGTTGTGGTCTGTTGTGCCCTCCACAGACTGGCACAGCAGTGATGCAAGGAGGAGGAGGAACATGCAGCCTCATCTGAGGATGACCAGGATGGGACCGAGGATGAGCTCGAAGAGGGCCTGGAAAATGGAGGACAGATAGCGGCAAGGGTCTGACATGCCAGGAAGACCAAGGAGGCCCTCAAGGACTACAGATTCGTTTGAGAGAAAGCTCTGTGTCCGTCGGTTCAATAACCCCTCCATCACACCCCTTCTTCCCCAATTACCCTGTTGCCCCTCCCCTCCTCCATAGATCTACGTGACATCACACCAGGGTGATGGGCCTGCATTGGCACTGAAAGCGGTCCACCTATATTATATTTTAAATAATGACTTATCTAAAATATATATATTACTCTTGAATCCACCAGGATGATAAAATTACCAATAGTCTTCTTGTTGAAAGATGAACTATTTAATAAGTAATAAAATAATAAACTGAGTCCTTTTACTCAATACTAAACTAACAATAAAGAATTAAAGTACAATACAGATAACTATATAACTATACACTATTATAATAAACTAGTTCTAACTTCTCTCACTCTAGCTATTTTATGTCTTGCTTGTTCATTGTTCTAAATCACTTCTCATCATCATCTGAATCATCTGACTTAGAAAAGGCAGGAAATCAGTTCTTATAGTACCTGATTGTGAGCCATCTAGTGTTGAAATGACTGTACTACACTTACATACATTGATCATGTATATTGATACCTGAATATCACTACAACCTACAAGGCAGGAGAGCGATGGCTGCTCACTGTGAGGAAAGCTGAGCTGCTCCTTAGGTTCTGATTAAATCTGACTCTTGTCTTTCTGCTGACAGCACGCTGATTTCCATCCTCTTGCCTGAGTGTGCGTCGGAGGCACTTTATTTTCGACCACAGTTGGAAGGGTGGGGAGGGGAACGACGGTGTTCAGTGAGTGATGGGAATTGCATTCTAGGATGTTGTGACTATTATCATGATATTCAAACACACACATCATGATAGACAGACCAACAGACAAATTAGCACACATAACGCGACAGCCAATCACAGACAAGGACAGAGACAGTATAAGACAAGAAACACGACACCTGGTGGCCAGTCCATCTAGAGGCCAGGACAAGGACAGGACCTGATTAGCAACACACTCAGGGGGTCACCACGTGCAGAGTATCAAGACAGATCTGTAAATAGCAAGTTGGAATAAAACAGCATTGTACCAAATACAACCGTGTTGGTTCATCTGTACCTCAGAGCACCCAACACCACATGGTACCAAGTGAGTGGGTCGATACCTGCCGGAAAATCTGTCATCCTGAGCCATGGACATCACCAACAAACCGCAGCCGTTGCAAGTCGCTGCGCTGGGAACCTGGGCACCAATTGGAAGCTCTTCAAGCAGCGATTTGAACTGTACATGCGAGCCAACGAAAAACAGGGTGCCTCGGACGAAACAAAGATTGCGATGCTCCTCACTACCGCAGGTCAGC